>NC_080632.1:50623584-50931084 GCF_027887145.1 Ammospiza caudacuta | reverse complement strand
AAATTTCTGTAAGGAAGCTATGCAAATATTTTTCAGTAGCCTTTGGAAAAACAGTAGCAATTAAAGACTTATGTCCTGATTCTCTCAGGTTTTCCCTTAAATAATTGGCTACAGGAGTAGTAGTCACTGGTAGCTGGCAATCAGTTCCATACTTAGGCTTATACTGGATGAGCTCTAACTTTAAGGGAGTTCATGATCTTCTGAAGATTAATTAATGCACCAGAAAAATACAGCAACTGGAAAAAAAAGGAAATTCTTTCCCTGACTTCACCCTTGTTTCATTCTCTGCAGTATGGTCTAGTTTTCTTGATACTGCGTTTGTCCAACAACTGCTTAGACCTCCTGGATCCAGTGTGTACATTGTCCTCCAAGAGCTCGAGTTTTGTGTCACTTTTTTCCCCACATAGTTTCAAAGCTGGCCCAAGGTCTGAGATGTTCGTACCATGAAACAGATGCACTTTGAGGCCTGGGCATCCATGGGGCTACAATTCCATATAAAACATTGTAAATCTGTGGAACTAAAAGCAGAAAAGTTTCAAAGTGGGATATGAAATTCTCATCAATATCATCTGGGCCATCTGTACTTACACATGGTTTCTCAATCCCAGGGAGATAAAGAGGTGAAAGCAGGCCCCTGGCCTTCCCAGGAGCTCCATGGGGTGTCTTTCCTGCCGCAGGACGTATGTAAGCACTCTGCCTTAAGGAGCTGCTCTTCAAACTGCAATGAATGTGAAACAAAGGGAAAATGTTGCAGTTGGAGAGCAGAGATCCTTGTATGTGTAACCAGTCTACTTTGGGATAAGCAGTTAAATTTAAACATGTCTCCCGTCTATGACTTGAGCTGCAAATGCATGAGGATTGATTTAATGAAGGAGTTTGCCTCATTAAATGAAGATGCTGCATGAATCTCAGAATCTCAGGGTGTTAGCAATGCATCAAGGTCAGATACATCCAAGAAAACTATGCACAAAAAATAAATCGAAAGCGTCTAGGCTCAAATTATCCTCCAGCAGGGGATGAATTCTTTAGGCAGTAGCATGCTGAGGTCTGTAAAGTCATCTGAATACGCTACACACTGAAAAGATTGCTGTATAGACCATCAAAAACTAAAAAAAATTCTGTATATGCAGCATGAAGAGTTTTTGAAAAGAAATTTTGTGCTGTCAATATTTACAATGCTTTTTGATACATATGAAAGAAAATTTACACTTGGTAGATTAATTATACAAGGCGAGAATAGAAAAAAAATCCAGTGGTCACACTTGGTGGGGCAGAGAATTTCAGCTTCAAGGAAGAATAAAGGATGTCTCCATGCTAAACTTAAAAAAAACGAAAAAACCAGTCAATTTCTCAGAAAAATTGAGATGTGAAACAATTTTCTACTTGAAGTGAGAAAAAAAGTCACCATATAAGGAGTCTAGACTAGGGGAGCAGTGAAGAAAGAATATTTGGAAACAAGTAGAAAAATTACCTGGAAAGGATGTTTAGAAAGAATAGTTTACTCTAAAGAAGGACCCCTTGTACCTGAATCTGTCTCACTGCTATGCCACAATGGTTAGCTTGCTAGTTATTATTTGATAAAGGCATGGACAAGAGAGGATTCATAAAAGATCATGCTGTGGGCGCTGATCTTTGCTAATTTTTCCATTCTGCATCACGTGTCATTCTCTTGAATGACAAGGAGAGTTTCCCACCAGTATTTTCTTGTGTTTGTGTTCCACATGCAAATATGTGCATAGCCAGTAAAATGGATTGGCACCAGAGAGAAAACCTGTGAGTAGGACACCTGACTACAGGGGCAGCTCTGGGCTCCAGTCTCTGGTTCTACATCCTCTGGGCTCCTTTCCCTGTCTTCTGTCCAGGGCTGTGAGCAGCAACAGGAGCAGAAGGTGCCCTTTTCAGTGAGTCTTGCTCCAAAAAAGGCCGCATATAAGCCTCTGGGCCCAGAGGTGCTGTGTGAAGCTGCTGCACCCCTGCACTGTGGCAGACCTGTCAGCACCACGGCAGCAATCTCCCAGCAGCCTGAGCATCTGCGTTTGCACCTCAGCCAGACCAACTAATGCTGCTTTCTTGTCTGCCGGGAGGCTATTCTGATTCAGCACAGCATTCGATGGTAACAATCAGTCCTCTCAGAGTTGTGCTTCATTAATTGTACAACCAAACTACTGTTAAACTTTGTCTTACCTAAGGGGAACTGGGAAACATTTAGCTGTTATCCTGGAAATTCATGTTTTTCATAGTATCTGAATAGCCTGAGGAAAACAAAAAAAATGGCCCTTTTTTATGCCTTTTTGTTTTTTTTAAACTTTACATGGCACATCCTTGTTTTTGCAAGGTGAAGAATGTAACAACTGAAGAGCAAAAAACAAGTTTTCATTCCTGGTAATCATAAGTTCCTCCTAAATCCAGTGAGTTACAAACAGCTGATGTTTATTTAGTGGATGTGGTTTGAAAAGAACTTCTGGAATTTTCTTAATGAAATATTGCTGAAGAAATTAATATTTCAACTTTTCATGTGGCTTGATTAAAATTTTTTTGTAAAAAACCTATTCTGACTGATCACTAAAAACTTTAAACTCTATTAAATAACTAGATATTTTAAAATATAGCAGTAATTAATTCCAGCTTAATTTTTCTGTGGAATATTGAAACTTCTGCAGTTAGCAAAGTCTTCTGTCTGCTTTTTTAATATAAAGTCCTACTATTTTTAATTGCCTCCCGTTACATACAGGGAACTTAAGAACACATTATGTTTCATGATGCTCCTTCTCTCCCAGAACACATTATGTTTCATAATACTCCTTCTCTCTCAGTTTGTAATAATGAATTTAAGACTGACTGGATATCACGTTTTGGATTCCACCAATCTGGATAAGAATTATTTCCATTATGATGGATGTTTTAGAGAATCATATAATTGTCTGAGTTAGAGGGACCTTTAAATGTCATCCAGTTCAGTTCTCATCTGTTTTACCAAAATAAATAGATATTGTTATACACATTCATCTTATGATAAAATATCCTGATTCTGCTGCACATTTTAAGGCTAATTGCTCTAGCACAAGTCTGCTTGAAGTTATGAAAGATTAAATGGTTTTAGTAGCAGACAAAAGTAATTACTGGCATAATATTAATCTGCCAAGCTAAGATCAACAATCAAACTACTTCAAAAATTCATTTCCTGCTCTATTTGTGCATCTATTAAGTGGTCTGCAGCTTATTTCAAGACATTATTGGATGATATTAATGAATGCACATACAGTTAAACACTGCATGTTTGTGTTCAAGTGTATTAACAAAGAGCACCAGTGTACCTTCTGTTCCATCCAGTCTATTAAACTGCCTGAACCCAAAACTGAGCCTCTGGACTTTTGCCTTCTGCAAGTGAAAAAAACTTTATATGTACTTATATACAAACAAATGATATCCACCTTTGAAATAATATTATTTTTTTCACAAAATATAATCTTACATAATGATTTGCTTTGTTGGTTTATAGGAGATGAAAATTTTAAAGTCCTATGATTTACTTTAAAAATAAAGCTTTTAGAATGACATCAGCTTTTCTGTTTGTTTTATATTCCAATTATTTTAATAGAGAAAAAGGATGCAGAATGTCCAAACCACAGACACAAAAACATGTGAAGGAGAAAAAAACGGTTTTTAATCTTAAGAATAATAGAAGAGACTTCTGTGTTACTGCAGAAAGACAAAATATTGCTGATGAGAATACTCCACTAAGATAATTTATAAATAGTACACTCACAGGATCTAATTATCACTCTGTATCATAAAAATCTTTGGCTAATCTTTGGCCAAAGTAGGCAATTTGTAAATGCTTTTCCTTCCAGAAACCATGACTGGGACCCTGTACAGTGTGGCCATCAGTGCATCTTATCTTCCAGTGCACTTGCTCAGTGTGTCTCGTGTTTACGTCAGCTATGATTAGATGCAGAAAGAAATTTAAGGACATATTTTTTCAGTTCAGATCTCTCATCTTCAAAGATGAAAATTTGGCCTTTGATTTTGGTTTGGTCTTTGTTTCTCACTGTCCAAGTCTACATTAGTTGACAAAAAATTAAATTAATTTTCACCAAATCAAGTCTGCTTTGCCTATGATGGACCTTGGCATATGATCTCTCTGTCTTTTCTTTGATCAATGAGCATTTCCATCTCTCCTGTCATTTTCTCACGGAGGTGTAAGAGAGCAGCTGTGTGTGTGTCTGGCAGCCAGGCATCAACCCACCACAGTCTCAAGGTCCAGTATCCGTTTCATCTAAGACCATGTTCCATAAAAATAACTTTATTTCCAGGAATTCTTCAAGAAATTTATTTCCACTTGGGTGTTTTCTTTCCCCAATCACACAATGCTGTATTTGCAGTTAAACCTCTGAATTGTTTTAGTCAGTATATTTAACAAAAAATTAACTAAAATCAAGCCCATATTTGAAAAAAACCCCTATCTTATTATTTCCTTCTGAAGCAAAAACGCTTCAAGCATTAAATAGTTTGCTGTTGCTCTTCCCGCCTCTTTATTAAATAAGCATAAAACTTTCTATATCTCCTTGAAAGTCCATATTTTATGGCTGAGAGAGCATCAAACACACATTTATGTCTTTAATTATTAGAGGTAGTCTGTAAAATTCTAATACATTAACTTTTTCATAGTTGGAAGTCAGTCATCCTGTTTTGATGACTAAGTACAGAATACACAATAACTATTTTGTGGTCTATCTAGTATAAGGCTCAGTTGATGGTCACTGAACATTTCAGAAAAAGGACATAATCTGATAAAAGTGCATAGTTAAAGATATTTCTGTTCATATATTTATCTGAATACCTATTGTTAAAATTCATAGTCTGTGTTTAAAACAACATTGCTGTTTTCTACAGTTCATCTAATCTGCATGCTGACTGAACATTTAACAGCACAGAGTTCAACATTTAGCTGCTGTAAAAATGGATTGTGTGAGAGTAATAATTGTGCTAACAAGTCAGAAAGTATTACTTCTAATTTTGTCTTGCTACAAGCATTGTTTTCTACCTTAGGCAAAATACCCATTACCATCATTTCCCTTTCCTTGTACAATGTCTGAATAATGATATTGACATGGGATATTTATTTGGAAGACTTTGTTCAATTTGAAAATCAGTTTGATATTCTCTGATAAAGAGGACAATTTGAGTAAAACCAGTTTTCTCTGTAGTAATAATTCCTCCTCTGAAAATCAGCACAAAAATAAAAATAATCTAGTAAGAATGGAATTGCAGAAGTTCAATGCATTTCATTAAACTGATTTTTTGCTCTGATATATCAGATGCCACAATTTATCCTTCCTGTGTAACTTTTCTAGTTTTTTTCTGTTGAAGGTATATTACTGGTACTGCCCTACTTTTGCTTCTCACTTCACAAGGCTCTCCTCATACCCTATTATTTTATGTTAGCCATGTCATTGGGTTTCTCAGCCAGATTCAGGGCTCTACAATATATCTGTGCATTTTTCAGCAAAAGCAAAGAAGGATTCTAGTAAAACGTACAGTAACTGTGTCCTACATAGCACAGGTATTTGCTGAAGATAAATATGAATTACCCCCCACAGAAATTATTATATGTTGATAAGAGATGGGTATACTGATAAAAACTGTCTAAAGCAAACAACTGTAACCAAATTCTGAATTAAGTCCTTCTGCTCCTATGACATTGCTCACCAAACCTGGGGGTTGTAGTTCAACCACTAGAAAAAGCGACCTTCTGTTACAGTTTATGCCTAGGAGTTTTTTCTCTGCTTCTTAGGTGGCCTATCTGCTGCACCAGGATGCAAATACATTGGAGCATTGATCAGCTGCAGCAGGATAGACATAGCTGCATAGTCAGCCCTGCTCTTGCCTCTCCCTGCTGGGAGGCCCTGCACCACCATCCATCCCTGACAGCTCCAGCACGGCTCTCTCCGCTGGGCAAACTCCAGCTGAGCTCAGGTGTGAAAGCTGGTGTCTGGGCTTTGTGCTGTGCAGCCACTAATTTCTGTGATCGAAGATGGTAAGTTACTGTCTGCAAGCGCACAGGAAGGATGTGCATTGCAGCACATGTGAGACTTGCAATTTCACAAAGAAACATCTAGTATCCCTAAAGTAAAGCAACTGTGCCTCAAAGTCTGGGTTTTAGCAACAGGGAAGATATCTGATTTTCCTTTTTGTACAGGCTGGTAAATTTCTATGTTATTCCCTCCAGTAAGTATATGATATCTTGATTTATAAATAAGTATCTGATAACAACTGGCATATAACAGTAACTTCAGGAAATACAGAGGCCCACTGTATCTTTTTCTGTAGAGAGTCAGAGTGTTAATATTCCAGAGTAATTCTCAGTGCTGCACAAGATTGATCACAGTACCACCTCTATTCTCACAGAGTACATTAAAAACCCCAATCAGCCTACTCGCATGGGGGGGGGGGGGGGGGGGGTGTTAGCTTTTTTAATTATGAATTTGCAGTTACTATAAAAAAAAATAATGCAGGTCAGGGTAATTTTTTTACTGGGACAGAGACATTAACCTGACAGTGTAAAGAGTGTAAACTGAAAGTTTGGATTTCAGATCCACAAAAACAGACTTCCCAGCCAGCTGTGCAGATCAGATATCATTATGCACACATGGATGGCTAGACAGTGATGTCATGACACGTACAAGTGTCCATGTGAGAACCACTCCCCAAGCATTTGCATGGATATTTTACACAGTCTATAAGTCCTCTCTAGAGCACATAATTCTGAGACTAAATTTTAAATTTAGCGGTTTAAAGAAATAATAATTTTAAAATTATCATTCTCCCAAGAGCCAGCTTCAAA
This sequence comes from Ammospiza caudacuta, assembly GCF_027887145.1. Lineage (NCBI taxonomy): Eukaryota > Metazoa > Chordata > Aves > Passeriformes > Passerellidae > Ammospiza > Ammospiza caudacuta. The sequence continues at coordinate 50,924,240 of NC_080632.1, read as the reverse complement.
GCACTCTGTGCTATGTCCTGTAAAAACTAATTCCAGAAATAAAATCGTTCCTCCAAAGCACCTACAGCCTACCTATAGAGTAAAAGAAAGTAACTATAGAGTAAAAGAGAGGAACAGAGTATATATGTATGAAGTATCTGAAACACTGAGAGGACAGAAGTCTCTGAATATTACAGTTATGAGGACCAAGTGATTTTGGGTCAAATAAGATATTTTTCATAATGTACTTTATGATCTATAGTAGTAAAACCTTTTTTTTTTAATGTGGATTTCTTACAAGAATTTGTCAAAGAAAACAAGAAATTTTGAAAAAGGGGATGAAAGAAAATGAGAAGGTCTTGTGAAAAACTTTGAAATTTCTTGGAAACTTTTCTGGAAAGTGAAAGGCCATACAGTCCCTCTAGGCCTGAAACATTGATATTTCCATATTTCAATCCTGTTGAATGATACACAAATTGTAAGTGGTCATGAAAAGATAGTGATAGATGACAAAATTTTTATCATATTTTAATGAAGGTAAGGAAATATTTTCAAGGGCATGCCTAAGGATTATACCCCAGTTTTTAACTGGTTCATTTAAGACTAAACACATAATATACGATGCTTCTTTGGAGATGCATTTCCCTATATTTTTAATTATGTTTTTTTCTTTCCTGTCCCTTCCTTTAGAGAAAATGAGCCCAGAGAGGCCTTTCTGATTGCAAGAATATTAAGGGTAGTCACTGTCAGACTACTGCAACTAGGCAAAAGTGAGTTTACCAAGGGAATAAGGCAAATATGAAACTTGGATTTTAAATAATCTGAATGCATGAGACCTCTAAGCATTGGAAGGTATCAGCTATTTATACTTGCTAAACAAGGGTTGACCAAGTTTAAGATTCAGCATAACTGCTGGCTTGCAACATTGGAAAAACATACAACACATTTCTTCTACGATTCTGTTTCTCCTATTTCTTCCCTCTTACCTAATGTTGTATTCTGCAGGTAGACCTCAAAGACATTGACTGACTGAGAGACACGGCTCAGACTGCAGTGCTGCAAGTGCACAAAAATTTACACGACATCCTGGTTCTGGTACCATTTATATGAGGCCTCTGTCTATTATTCAGCACCATAAGTTGGTAGATAAAGGAAGAAATAACCCTTCTATGAACAGGAAAATAATTTGTTGAAGATTTGCATTCCCATCCAGACTGATTACAGATCTGAGACTAAGCTGTGATAGGAACACAGGAATTGCCATGGTGGACCAGTGTAGTGGCCTACTTAGTGCAATATCCACTCACTGACATATGGTCAGTCAAGAAGGTAGAAGTTGCTTTAGAACAGTGCAGCTGAGAAGAAGAAATGCATATAATTTTTTCTACATAATGTTTTGTTATCCAGTCAATCTTTCTTGAAGGCCATATAAGGTTTTTAATTTGTAGCAAAAGTTGAAGTTGATAATCTTTGTAAATGAAGTGTTCCCTTCCCACTTTTCATTTTTGCTATTTTTGCACCAAGCTCAAGTGGGATTCTTGATACTGATGCCTGAAAACGGATTTAGAAACTATAGGCCATCTGGATGATGCACTAGAAGGTTATTGCCTCACAGGCACACAGAAAAATGCTACATTTCAGTTCTTAGCATCTACTAGGATGTGATTTACCCACTTTGACTTTTTGTCTATTTAATCTCAGACTTGAATCTGGCAGCTGCTTTCTCCAGAAAACCCTGAAATAGAAACTAATGTTGTCTCATCTGAAAATTACTTCAATTCCCACCTCTAACACAATAATATTGTAACCTCTGACTTTAGCAGCTGAGAAGACATCAGCTGCTTAAACAAGATCACAACTGAAACCTAGAAAAAAGTGCAAGAGGTTAATAAGCGAAATATTCCAGCCTTACGGTCTTGTCATTTTCCAGCTGCCAGGACCAGCAGCGTGTTGGGGGATGAGCTCTTTGCTGGAGGATGCCTCTCCTGTCAGTGTACTGTGCGAGTGCAGCTGAGAAGACAGAGAAGGTGGAAATAACAATTCCTCAAAGCACTTGGGCAAAACTTGCATTGTCTGGGCCAAGATCTATTTTCTGAAAGCAGGTTGTTGTGTCCATAAAACAGGTACCTATTGCTGTACTCATTCACAGATAGATTGAACAGGGTGGAAGCAAGCACCTCCTAGAGTGACCAGGCAAGCTGTGAAAGGTTTTGGCATGTGGTGAGTGGCAGATGTATCAGGAGAGCTGCTGGTGAAGTGACAGTAAAGGAAAAATTATACAGCCTCTTCTTGCCATGGCATTGAAGGTTTACTGAAACACATCACATTCTCTCTAATAGTGGTCAGAGCAGGTCAGTAGGCCTCAGATGAGCTAGGACTCTGACACAGTGCATTATCTCATAAATATGAATGGTAGCATTCTCACAGCATGGTCACCCAGACTATTCAATTGCTTTTATAATTCAATAATGATTCAAAACATATTTATATAGTGCTATCATACAGTCTGTACTAAGAGAAATTAAATCAAAGGAAAGACTGTGTCATGCAACATTTCAAAAATAAATGTTTAGATTTAAATTTAAGATTACTCACTGCCTATCTTCTGCTCTAAACATTAGACAGCACTCTTGAAAAGAGAACATTTGAAAGTATAATCTTGTTAGTTCTCAAGGAGCTCTGAAAAATCAAGAAACACATTTTTGATCAATTATGAGACAGAATCAAAAAAGTACATCTACAGAATTAAGTGAATATATTCATATTAGGGGAAATAGGGTATTAAAACATCCCTCTAATGCATGAATGAGTTGACAGTACTGTCTCTGTCTGCCAGTGTGCAGCCAGATCTAGCAATAACAAACACTTCAGGAGCTTATGTGAAAATGTTCTGTTACTATAAGTGAGGGAAGACTAGAAAGAGACCAGGCCATAATATTACATTGAACCACTTAAAGTATAGCAACAGCTGTGCAAAATTAATGTCCCAAGTAAGTAGCAGCCATATACCTCCACCAACACTGTCTTTAACACAGGTCAAAGACTGGGGATGACTTTTCCAAAATAACAATAAAAGCAGTTTGATTACATCATCACTGCTCTCCAGACCTGCTGCTAGAGGTCAGGTGTTAATTTGACTGAAACAAGCACATAATAAGGTTCAATTCAGCACATAAAAATGTCAGGTAAACTTTCAATTTAGCAAGGCCTAAAGCCTCACTTTAAGCATATAAAAAATTCCTGCTGAGCCCTGTGGCATCACAAAGTTGCTCAAAGTTGAGCAAGTTTAAGCCACTTTACAGAACTGACACTTTAAGTTCTAGGTGATAACAAAGCTATTGTTCAAAAAAAAAAAAAAAAAGGAGGAATAAAAAAGGAGGTTGGTTCTATTGCCCATTGTTTATGGCTCTGTAAGGATTCACATGATCTGCCAAACTGGGGAAAACACCGACCTGGATTAGTTTAATGGGCTCAATTGTCTAGTCATGCAACAGAAATAGCATAGCCAAAGGAATGCTAATGTCTCTGACCTAACTATTTTCTTTGTTGCAACATCAGCAAGGCGCTACTGAAATAATCTCAAAGGTATTTTCAAAGGAGTGGGGTGATGCTGTTTCAAAATCTCCTTTACAATGTCCCCGCCTGTAGCTTTACCTATGAAGAAACCTCAGAGCTAACTCCTGGAGCCACACCTCTCTATCAAATACCAAAGTACTTATACTTTTGTATAATAATAATAATTAAAATACAAAAATGACTTTTCAATGATAAGACTTTCATTAAAGTTCTTACAATCCTCTTCTATTTCTTATTATTGTTATGTGTACCATTTTAAAGGAGCCTGGTACCAAAATTAAACTGTCTTGGTGAGATAGCTCTCACTTGGTTTCTAAATAAATGTTTGCTCTGTTTACAGTCTACATAAAACTTTAGGTCCTTCTGAAATATCTGAAATGTGTATTGGAACAGTGATCTTTTTATGTAAATCTTTCTGTTTACTTCAATGCCAGATCTTCAGCTTGTCCTAATATTAAATTAAAAGGAAAGAGAGTGTGTTTTTTCTGAGTCACTGATTGATCTTAAACTGGCACAGACTTTTTAATATCAGCTGAAGTAACTGTAACTTTGAAATCTAAAACTGCTATAAACTCTCTTTTTCATAACACAGTATAAAGAAATTATGAACAGCTGTTAAAAGTGGATACCAGTGGACAAGTCCATCAAGAAAAACTGCATTGAGACAAGGGCTGCTGGATTATAGGACAAAATTTGAAAATAAAGTTTTTTATAGGAATCAACAAATCCTGTAAAGTTGTCCAAATGGAGGTTTTGAAGCTATGAAACTTTAAAAGATGCATTCATAGCCTGAATCGTGATGCAGTGAATGACTTATGCATGCTGAAAATTCTGAAGCCAAGTGATAATTTTTGTTCTTCATCAATCTACAGTTTTTGGTTTTATACCTGTAGCAGTGACTGTAACACTCATTACAATGGAGATACTGCTTATGAAAAATGCAGGGTTTGTCCTGTCGATCAGCACGGTCTATTAAGGCAGCCCAGATCATGGGCCATGAAATTGTCATCCTTATTTGCATGAAATTCCCTATGTACTTCCTTTTAAAGAATGTTTTAATTTAGTTGAAAATTACAATTAAAATGTCATCTGATGTTGTTGTCCAAAGATATTGTAGAAAGTATGTAAAGGATGGGAGGAATGTAAAGGAGAAACAAATGAAATGAAGTGTTTCTTAGTTGCCATAGCTTTAAAAAAAGAGCTTGGATATTTCTAGCTACACAGGAATTATTTAAGAAGAGGTCTTACAGAAAGAACAAGGTTTGTTCCTAGGCTGAAGGCTTAAGTGAGGTATTTTAGACAATCTGATAATTCCTCAGATTTTTAGGGATTTTTTATTTTAATTCTATCAATGCAGATTACCTATGAATTTGCACAACTTCTGAAGAAAATAGAGAAAGGATTTTCAAGATTCTATTTCAAGGCTCTTTACCTAAGAAATAAAAATTATTCTGATGTGCAAACCATAATATTAGTTAAAATACTGAAGGTGCATATTTCAGTGTGTGTGAAAAAGATCGTGGTAAAAATTGGCCAAATGCTGAGCGCCAGCCTCTGCATCTGCTAATCAAATACACATAAATATAATGCTAAATATTTGTCTGAGCATATGTGCCCATTTTAGATTTCATACCACTATTTGTAAAGATGTTTAAACAAAGGAGTGACTACTCTGACACAATACAAGCTGACCAAAGTGAGGAAGATCAAAGTCTAAGTCAGTCTGTAAACATGAGGATGACATCTGAGAGCAGGTATGTCTCCACATGAATGTCCAGCTTCTGCTAGTTTGTAAATTTACATGTTACAATGACCTTACTTTCCTAAGAGCATCCTTTCATGGCATATATAAAAAATGTGTGTATATAAATGATATAGATACATGCATAGTATAAAATTAAAGAAACCTTTCCTTTTACCTTCCTTTATTTCTCTCTCTTTCCCTTGTCACATGTCCTGGCATAGTTCTTTTGTCTCTAAAAAGGGAAACTGCTTCATTGTCCAGAGGACTTGAATTAAGGCTTAATGGTATTAGGTCTGAGCATTTCTTTTAAAGAGTCTAAATTACCCAATTCCTATGGTGAGCATAAAGCATGTTATTACTTCTTAATCCAAGTCTGTTTAGAATACAGACTGTCACAGAAGCAGGAAATAGGAGACTTAAAGATCTGTATTTTTCTAAATGAAGGTTTACTGCTCTGCTGATGAATTGGAGAAAAAGATGTTCTAAGAAGTCAAGATGAAAACAGAAGAGAGGGAAAATATATATAATATAAATGGTTTATGTTCCTTAAATCTGGTTTTGTGTAAATATTATAAAGGAAAATTATTCGGAGGAGCAACACTCGATACAGTAGTTTTCGAACATGTACCTGGATGCAAATGATGGTAATCTGCTCACTAATTATTTTAATTTCTCACTTTATTGCAAAAAAAGTAAGGGTTAATGGCTAATAACATGAGAAAGTTAATTTCCCAATTCTAGACATGCTTATTATTTACATATCTGACTAGAGAGAAAGATGTGTTTCTTGTATGTGCATACAACTGTGATCTGCCAGTGCACGGGAACTAAGTCTTAATTTCCTTATGTAGTGAAACTGAGTGGATTTCCAGGATGTGGTACCCCACCGGATGTTTACAAGAAGAACAATGAAATAATCTAAAAGATACGTTTTGTATTTTCCACCTAATTGTTCTCAGGTATCTATTTTTGCTGCCAGTAAATTGCAGATTTAAAAAAAGACAGAAACAAAGAAACAAACAAACAAACAAAGAAAAAAAAGTCACTCCACCTTCCTCACCCCTGCTCTTCCCCTCAAACTAAAAAAAACCACAACAAACCAGGAAACACACAACAGTTTAGAAAGCTTTTTGGATGACTTTTGGCTTTGGAGGTGCAAGCAGACTGCTGTGGTTCTGTTGCCACACTTCTGTGTTTACATGAATTACTTTTCCTAGGTGAATGAAGTGGGAGAAATGGTGCAAGAAACACTGAACCAAGCACTTTGCTAAGTGAAGCACAGCCTAGGAAAACACTGCGGAAATTACTCAAACAATGCAAGTAATTCCTATTCTGCCACACCTTTGTTATTCCAATCCCAATTGTCTCTTGAACAGAACAGTCAAATTGCATTGTATTTTGCAACCAGACTGCATACCCAAACGAAAAAGATGAGATCAGACTCCGGACATTTGTCCCAGGTGTTATTTGGTTTTCAGTCTCCAAGATGTCCTCGCTTTCTGACTAGTCAATCATTCATTGTAGCTGTTTCACAGGTCAGAAAATGAAGCAGAAAGGACAGAAATCTCTTTAGGCTTTTTAGACCTTTCTGTCAGAATGAATGAATTAGCTATGCAGTGGGATTCACAAACTCTTGGATCAGGACTGCTAAATTTAATTCATTTGGGTAACACAATCAATCTTCTAGTCCTGCTTTACAGTACTGAACTACAACCAGTGGAAGAGTCACGGAGAGTGAGAACACCTGTGTGGAGAGATTTTGCTTTACATACAGAATATGGACAGATTGCCATTCAGAATTCAAATTTTTCAAAAGCCAAAAGACTGACTCAGGTAGATCCAATTGTTTATTTTGCAAAAATCTGAAGCAAATAGAAATAGTTCTTCTTATCCTCCTGTCTGAGGCACATAGGAAGAGCCCTGCTCTTCTGTAGATTCTCCAGGTGAGGAAGGATAGAAGCATTTAGAAGCCCCCTCTCAGACTTACCCATTAAACAATGTTCCTACTGCATTACAAGAAAATTTTACTATATCCTCCCTTTTAGAAACTCAGAAGTTGAGAAATACTGGCTGCTAAACCTGTGTCATGTATCATATACAGTTTCTCAGGCAGTCCTGGAAGTCATGGTAGATATTTATTTATCTTCCAGCTGATAACCATAGCTATAAAGAGATGAATAAACAGAAACCAAAGAGAAAACACTGTGAAGACTTTTTTGCCAGTTTCAAGGGTGACCTTTTTTACCTACAGAGTAATATGTAGGTATATTTTCCCAGTATTTATTTGACCATAAAATAGCAGCAAATATTGCAGAAAATACTGAGAAACATTTTAACCTTTGAAGAAATGCCAATTCTAGTCTTTCTCCTGCCCACACATAGTTGTTACGTTATACTGAGATATACCTTGTGTCATTTTCACCAACCTGGCAGCATCTACTTCTACCTATCCTGCAGATCATCATGCTTTAGTTGCCAACACTGTGCTTCAGACAGTATTTCCAATTCTACTGATCTATATAGGCATTAGAATAAATATATCAGAGAAATGACTAGTGTATCTTGAGTAATTTCATATATAGGCTACAAGCACTCTTGCATACAATGAAAGCCCAGATCATAGCCATGGGGTTTTACCACTGATCATTACCAGTAACAGATCATAAGCTTGGTAATGAATTTTTAAGTCTTCAGGAAAAAGGCTTGTCAGGCCTGCTAAATCTGAACTTTATTGGCCTGCCTGCAGATTTGGTTTATTTGTTTTAGCTGTGACAGTAATTTCTCTAATTGACCAGTAGCCTGTGTCTAATTTGTTTTTCTCATTATCTTTGTGTAGCACAACCACAATTTTATACAGCTAGTGGTAACAAAGAATTACTCTGTAGAGAATAATAAGTTTGTAGCTCTAACAAAATGATATCATGTAAAGAAATACAAGTCCAGGATGATAACAGAGACCTTGAAAAGCAGAAGGCACTGGGTACAACATAGTGCAGAGAGGCATGTGATGATCTTGACAATAAAGAACTCTCAGCTACAAACAACTTCCCGATGACCAATTAAAGAACAGAGTAACAAAGAAAACAGAGGAATAGTATTTAACATACATGAAAGGCATGATATAAATATGCTTGGATGAAGGTGTAATAGCTGCAGACCAATGAAGAACCACAAGGTGTTAGAAAGCACGTAAAAGTAAGATGAATACAAGAGTAAGGAACCAACAATATGAACATAATATTTATTTGGAAAAAGACTTCAGATGCTGATAATTCACCATAAAGCACCACCGCACCAGAATGAAACCACCTGTCTCAGGATCAGAAAAGCAGTGGTCAGGTGAACATACCACCAGGAGCAGGGGTGGAAGCTAACAAGTGTGTATATTACAATTTCACCCACATTATTGAGACCTTTTCCATATAGAAACAGTCCAACTTAGTTTTCTTTAACTTTATGTTATATAACATAAAATGGACTAATATTGATTAAATTCTTAAGATTTTAGTTGCATGAATAAGAAATTGTTGGCTGTGAATGCATATGCATATGTTATGCTTTCTCTTAGTCCATAAACAAGATTTTGTGTGTAACAGCATGACTGGTAAGAGTGGGACTGCTGCTGCACTCAGTGTTGCAATACTGCTGCTCCTGAGATGTTTATCTTGGGATAGGTATGTGTTCATCTATTATTTGGAATGCACCAATTTTTTGTTTATGAATTAGTTTATGAATTTCAATTTGTGATCAACATATACAATATCATGAAATGTAAAGGAGACCATTACACAGCTGTGTGCTGGATTTGGTAGCTGTCATGATGAGCATTTCTAAAAACACCTTCCCTGTCAGGGCCCTCTTGAGTATGATGGGGAGAGGAATTGCAGGAGCATTGAACTAGCTTTGGCAAATGCAAACACTGGGAATGGGAACAGGAACTCTTTCATCACTCAGGATTGGGAGATGGGTCAGGTTAGCTGATTCACAGGGGTCCCTGGCCCTGGGTTGAGACTTGTCATGCCTGGCTACAAACAGATGGCACAGCTGGCCATTTCCTATAGAGCACTGGGTCATGCACATGACTCAAGGAAGGCTATTTACCATTCAAAGGTGGAACAACCTTCATTTGCCTAGGGAAAGCTCAGTTTGGACTGTTATAGAGAACCAAGGTAGAGTTTAGAGGATTTCCCTCTGGACATGCTGTCATTTTAGACACCAGGGGAATCCCTTTCCTCTTTCTTTCCCAGCTCCTTTTTCCCAGGTCCTGGTGGGCAGCAAAATTGCTCAGACAAATTGCTTTCTTTCAAAACAAAAGTAGTCCAGAGCTGCAGTAGAAAAATGTTATTTAACACAAAATCCCCAAATCCCTTCTTTGTAGAGTAGTTCATAGAAATTTCCTATCAGGAATGGGTCCTAGTCATCCTGAAAATTAGTCTGGGATTCACCTGGCAGTACACTATCTGACCTAAATCAACAACATACCAGGAACCATGGCCATGGTATGGATGACTACCCATCTGTGTCAGACCCATGGCATGACTACATTTCATTTACTAGCATAGAGGCAAACACTGAGACAGATTTTGCAGTGATTGATGCTGTATGCAAATTCACTGGGCAAAATCTTTTCCTGTAGTTTAGTCAAGCCAGGCTAATCTGCTGGCTTCTGAGCTTTCCCGGCAATGTTAGCTGTGCAATAAAAAACAAAACTGTCTTAGCATTTATGGCATACTTTTCTTCAAGTCAGAACTCCCCACTTTTTTTCCTTACTTAGACACAGCTGTGATGTAAAATTCCTTGTGACCTTTTCTGTGTTGTAGCTCAATTCCTAGAAATAATTCTGATAGTTACACACATGAAGATTAGAGAAATTACCCATTCAGGCACTGGAGGATCAAATTTGTATTTAGTTTTAATGCCTGACCTCAACAGCAATGTCTTAAGTAATGCGTTTTTAAAGTAGTTGCATTTGAACACATTCACACTGTTATTTATGCACATAAATACAAGCATTCCACACATCTTATAGAAACTTCTTGCCTGACATTGGTACTTTCCACAGCCTGACCTGAGAAGTTCTGCTTCTGTTCCTCAGGGCTGTACAGAGCCTGTGTCCTCTGTGAGTACTTACAGAAGGACATTGTAACACACGCATCACTGATTCCCCTGTCCAGCTGTGGCCACTGTTTAATTAGATAGCTGCAAAGCAATGACCATGAGTACAGGACCTCGTCTGTCCTGATACAAGGGAGGAAAGTTGCAGATCTCTTGCAGAGAGAGTGGTGTGTCTTTACCCTTTTTCCCATCACTGCTGCACCTGGCCACCTGTGTCCCACCTTTTCCTATCACACCAGGGAAAGGCAGCTATCCTGGAGTGCTCAGCAGAGCAGTATAGAGCCACATAGCATGGTAATGTTATCGTCTAGTATTTTTGATCTTGGTGATATCAAATAAATTTATAAGCATGGCCATACTGCATCTAACACACCATCCCCTTTACAGTCAGTGACACACCCTTAGGCCCTTCTGTTGGCAGATGTTAAACTGTGCTAGAGGAAGTTCACAAATATCTGAATATCTGCCCAGTGTTTCTACTCTGTAAGCAGTGTGCAGAAGGACATTTGGTGGCCTAAGACACAGAGAACCTGATGTATAGCCATTTTTCAAAGATTTCTTGTATATGGGAATCATCAAGTGATGTTGAGCGATAAGCCATGGAAGAACTGCTATAGATCTTTGGATTCACCCATGAAGAACGGCTTTACCAGGTAAGATAAAGCATCTGGAATATCTTCTAGAATATATAGGATATATTCTGGAGGAAGAAGGATGGGGACAACACCTTGGACAGGCAGCTTAAATTATTCTACTAAGAACACTGATATGTGAAGAGCTCCAAGTCTATAAAAGTCTTTAGAAATAGACCACAGGGTAATAAAAGCAGCTCAGACATATCTTTTGCAGCACTTTCCTCACAGAATTGCACAAGAACACTATGACATGGTATACATGCTCCAAACCTGATAAAATGCAATAACTAACAAGCATTGTGATAAGCAGGTGAATTTCTTTCCCCTTCTTTTAGAAAATAAATAAATAAGGGTATAGAAAATTTGAAAATGTTGTTGGTTTTATTAATTTTGCTATTTTTAAAATCAGATGTATCTTCAAAGGATATAAAGTCTGCATTTTAAGCAGTAAATCTAAGAGCATTATCATTGCATATATATAACACTTTACAGTAAATCTTTTATCATTTCTGATTCAGAGTTACAGGGATCAGACTCAATTTTGCTATCCATAAATTCCTTCTGATGAGATGCCACTTATCTCTAATAGCAGGATGTTTTTAATTAAAAGGAGGAAGATAAACTGAAATGATACCTCAGGTCTGTTATCTTTATTACAGTGAAAGGCACATGCAATCTTTTCAACTCTTGCCAGCCCAGATCACATTCTTAGTAATCAGATATGCAAAACTTGAAAATAAGTTTTTATGGAAAGTTGTCTTGCCATATCAGTTTTTATTGAACTCATATCATAATTATACTTTATTTCATAGCTGAAAAAAAGTAATTTAACCTGGATAATACATTCTTATCTAGGACAAACATTCATTACAAATGGTGGTGTCTGCATATGAACTACCTTTCTCACTAACTTGCAGATACAAGTGCCAGGTAACAGATAATAAAAGAACAACAGCAGCAGCAGCAACAGCAGCAACAACAACAAAATCTGGTGGATTTCTGTGAGCATCTAACACATTTAATACTGTTAATTTTTTAGACCCCCTTTATCACCCAGTGATACTATTCCAAACCACCCATATGAAAACAAACCATGTCAATAAAAGAGAAAGAAACAGTGAAAACTTGCTTTTTATTTCCTTTTGACTTAGAAGTACTCTGTGCTTCTGCATAATAGCTAACAAAACACACCATTCTGAAATGGGAGCACAATATCTGTTTTCCTTCATTATTATCACTGGACTAACACTTCAAAGCACACAGGGAACATGTGCAAACAGACAAGTGAGCCCCATGTACATAATCTGCTGGAGTTCAGACAGAGAGAAGGAAAATGTTTCCTTATAATCCCCCATACCAACAGTACCAGCACATATCTCAGGAGGCACACAGGGAGCATTCACAGAGTCTTTGTAAAAGATAGCAATTGTTGCTTCCTCTATAAAATGCCCATTCTTCTCCCAGGAGAATGTAGAGGAGCCTACACACTTTGAAGAACAGGATAGGCATTAATTAATATATTCATCCCGGGAAAGATTCCTTGACCTGAGGGGATACAGATGGTCAAGATAAGGACCTCTTTACAAAACAAACAGACCTATATAGAAGTGGATTAGGGTTTTACCTAGCATATTATTTGCTGAAACGGAGGCAGAAGCAGATAGAGTGCCTGTTTGTTTGCAAGGTTCACTTTAATGTTAAATGTATAAGAGGCAAAGGAAATCAAGACTAGGTTCCAGACCCCTCACACTTAAGTGAGGGCAGCAGTGACTTTGTTCCTTTAATTCTCCTGGTTCCACTCTGTATTAATTTTAAAGGCTATTTCTGACAATAGAGGTAGATAGGAGACTCAAATGTAGTAATTTGTGTGGTCAATAAATGCTGGTTTTGGTGTAGGAACTTGAAGGAAAAATCATTGTTGTGTGATCTCACCACATGGAGAAGAAAGCCAAATGTACTGATCCAGTTGGCTAAGATTCCAAGGGGTGATGGGAGACAAGGGGCAAGTCAGCATTCAGCATCCTCTATTTATCATCTCCTCATTCATCTCAAATTGCTGAGTTTATTTTTAAATGCCCACCTCTTCTCATAATTTTATCAGAAAATTTTAATAAAATTTTAACTTTGTGTTTAGAACCCCAGTCTGGTAAATAGAAGCTATATATCACACTGCCTGGCTTGCAGCCCATATAAACAGGTAACATATAGTTTACCCCACGTCCATAAAAACAAATACAGCCAGTAAAGAAGGGCCTGGACAACAGTAGCTAGAGAACTCAAAGTCAATTAAAACAGTGGTGAAAAGTTAACAGCATGAAATATTTTGCCCATGTAACTGTAGAAAAGAACAAATAGGGAAAGAAGACCTAGAGTAGCTATTACTTTCAAAGAGACGTTATTGAAGAATTCAAAATCATATATTCACTTTCCAAAGAGTCATAATATTTTGCACCAGGCTGCCTTCTCACCCAGTGAGTTTAGGTTGAATGCAAAGCTGAAATCAATACTGAAGGCAACATGCTGTACTTTGAAACTTAGAAGACCACTGTGGAAATGGGGCATTACATCAGCTTTGGTATTAAGTATAAAACATTCAAAAGGAAATGAGAGCAAAAATATCAAATGCAAATTATGTTCAGTATACAAAACAATCTATCCCATTTATGGAATTTTTACCTTTGGACCCAGCTGAGGCAGCACTTCAAAGACAGCTCTCTTATCTGGGGCAGCCAAACATCAGTGCTATGATAATACAGACTGTCTTTGAAAAGAAATAAATGGAGGGCTTGGGGCCTTGTTGTGAGGATGTCCTTAGTGTCTTTTATTCACAATATTCAGGGTGAATAAAATTCAGAACACTACAGAAAGCAGATGACCCAATTAACCACCACAGGATTTACAGGAGTGTTAGAGATACAGAGAACTCATACTTACCCTCTGCCTAGGGTCAAGTGCCACATCTGAAGATTAACAAAGACTTTTATTAGGCCAGTTTGAGTTATTTGTTGCTTTCTCCAAACTTAATGTCTAGTAGCACACCTGAAATATTTTTCTGCTGAAACACTTGGAAACTTCCATCCAAACAGAGCTCACTAAGAACCTAGTCTTGACTTTGCCTCTTATCTACTAGAACCCACTTGCAGCTTCACAGTGTTCCTCACTGAACAGGAAACTAGGAATTCTGTCTCTGAGCATTCTATTCTGAATATTCTACCCTGAACCATTAGACAATGCCATGACTTGCCCAATTTCACATCAGGCATTATTATTGTTTTTCTGTGATCTAGATGTCTGCTGCAGATAATGTACCTGAAGTTTTATTCTTGGCATTGGTTTTCTTCATGTTAGTCTGTCAATCTGTACTGGTGGGTGTATCAACTAAAATAAACGAATAAATAATTTGTAGGACAGGAGTGACCCTTAAAGCAGCTTGAAGCCCATAATGCCAAAAGTCATCTTGATCCCCAGTAAAAAATGGGTTTAGAACTGCTTCCAGATTTACAGGCTTGAGATCACAGATGCTCATGTGAACGCCTACCCTCTCTGTGATGAGCTTGGAGCATTTCTATATATTTTAAGGGGTAACAGAAAAGGAAGCTCTGAGAGAATATGGTGGCTTGGTGTAGAAATTATACCAGTAGAGCTCCAGAAGCATAAAATACTTTGAATCTTGGGAATAATGTAAGAAAAAGAGTTCAAGGCAGTAGATTGGTGTTGATCATGGAGAACAACTGAAATTAAGGAGAAATTGTCAGACCACACAACAAGTATGGAAATGAAACATGACAAAATAGGAAGGTAAAAAAGGTACAGTGTTTAAGAGTACATGAAATTGCGAGGACAGAGAAACTAAAGGTAGAAAATGAGAGCACTGCATTACAAAACAAGCATTAAGAGAAGGACTGAAAGCCAGCAAATTGAAAGGAATATGGAAATCTAAACAAATTAGAAATGATAATCAGGTGGCACTTTTTCCCAACATGTTTATTCTTAACTCAGCTTCTTCCCTTAGCTCAAAAGTGACAGAGAGGGAGTGATATTTCTCTCTTCTTTCTTTCAAGGTTGGGACTGGACAATATCCCTCCAGAGAACTTGCCTATTCTTCTGTTCAAATGCTGTAACTATCTTTCCTCTCCTAGAAAACTGTGAACTATGCAAAGAACATAAGCATTTTTATGATGGTATGTATAGATTACATGCATACAACCAGCAAGCCAAGAGGAGAGTCTGTGCCTTGGCTCTCAAGTAAATCCTATTTCAATACATTGATCAAAATCACTCTTTTAAGAAATGAAACTGAGAAGATATGAAATATTGATGTATTCTTACATGAAAAGGGAGTAACAAGGGCAGATAAATTATATATCTTGCACTGCTATCATTAAAAGAGTTGTATTTGACAACATGTTAGTGAATTTATTCCTTTGACAGCTGCAGCAAATCTGGGTGGACTTAAACCCTAAGTTGCAACTAAAATCTTAGCAACGTACAGATGCAGCTACTTCCTGTTTGTTATCAGTAATTGCTATCTTCCCTTTGAAGTTAATCTATCCATCTTGTCCAAGTTGTACAAAGCTCAATTGTGTTTTCCATTTCAGAAATGGCAAAGCCCTGTTTTTTCAGTATAAGGTTTGATTTTATTTTAAGCTTTTTCTTACTGATCATACATATTTGGAGTAAGTAGTGAGCTGCAGATCCTCATGGAAAGAAAAAGAACAGCTTTACTAATCCTTTCAAACATCTAAAAGAAATTCAGATCACTTCTGCAATAGTGGTCTTTATCCTAAGCCTTTAGAATATTCAATAAAACATAAAATTTTCTTTTCTCAAGCATGAAGAGTAAGGAAGCCACAACTAGACTCATAATTGGTATCTGACTTTTGGGAAAAATCTCAGTTTTAAAACTGGGGATATTGAATCTGTTCAAACAAAAAACTGCCTTCTCTTACAACTTCCTCTGAGATTTGAAGATTTTTTTTCCCCTCAAGTTTCAAGTACTTTGCCCTGGGTTTTGTTGGGTTTTTTTGCATGCAGAGAAGAGACACACATTCACCTTGGTATTTTTCTGTCTTGTAAGTTAGTAGCAGAGATTTCCTAAGAGAATCTTATCCCCCATGTTTTTAGATACACGGCTGTTTGGCAGTATCAAGATCCCTTTCACTAAATCCCATTACATTCCCTTTTCACATTTCAGTTTGCATATTTTGTGGGAAATAGGGAGTATCTGTAGGCACAGAACAATGATACTGAAACCAAAACTGGAGAAAAAGAAAAGAAAATGAGCCAATGAAAATTGATTTCTGAAAGTCTACCGTGTAGCAACATATTAGGAAAAGGGACATTTTGCCTTTTTGTTTCTTAATTTACTTCAAATTTCATGCAGTTTTGTGGTATAAAAATGGAAGCAGCCTCCTTACAGCTGGTTTTGGGTTAGCTGATTTGCTGCTCATTGTGTGCAAAAAGAAGATTTTACTTTAGGAATGGCATAGGAATTTTTAGGAGCTTTATCTTTTGTGAGATACTAATGGAAACATGAATTTTTTGCTATGAGGTCACAGCTTCTGAAAGAAATACTTTAATTGACCTTCTTGACTGACCTATTGTGTAGAGGCAAAATGTTCAACACTGTTCTTATTCTGAAAAAATATATTACTACTGGTAATACAAATTAGCTAAATAAATGATGCATTAACATAATCCTAAGGTGAAACAAAGTTAAACTGGAAAGTTTGACAGAAAAATGTACAAGATTGAGGTAATGGATATGTGAACAAGTCTGTCTGCAGTCTGAGTTGTTTCAAGATACTGTGGTTTGCATCTTTTCCTATATTGTTGCAGCTCAAAATAAACAACTGAAGTATCTTTCACTGTAGGAGAGAACGCACAATATTGAAGATACCACTAAAAATATGGAAAACAGGGAAGTAAAACTTTAGCTAACTTATAGATTAGAACTCACCATGATAATTACTTTTAGAACCCACTATAATATTTGTAAGAATCTTGATTACAGGCCACAAATCATTTAAATGTCATGGACCACATTATTAGTAGGAGTGCAATGATTTCTCAATGTACACACGAGCCTTAAAACTGAAAAATCTTGCTTCTGCATGCATTCTGTGTGCTCTGGATTTCCAATGTAGTACAGCTAGAAGCTGATAAAGTTTTTAAAATAACAAAACTGCAAGATAGATCTACTCTTGCCTAAATAAAATCTCATTGTTAAAGTAAAAATTTCTGAAAATCTTATTCAAATTGCTACAATTAGCAAAATGAAGATATTCTGGATGAATATGTCTATACACATAAATATGCAGTGCAGACACATATACCAGTATTTCTTTGACCTACTGTGAGAAAAAACTTTCCTGATTCAGTAAATAATGAGGAAGATCCAAAGCTTTGCAAATAATAATCAGTTCCTTTTCCCAATTGCAATAAATTTCTTCTGTGGGCAATTAGAATTTTTGGAATTAGAGAATGATATCAAGTAATTAGATATGCTATGCAGTAAATCTGATAGAAAGAAATCTTGATTGCTCTCGCGGTCAGCAATCAAGGCTCCTCAGCCTAAAACCAGAGTAAAACTTAGATATGGACAGTAGTTTTTTTTCTTTGGGTTGCAGATGCCATTACAAACTCCTGGCACTGACTGGTCTGCTCTGAACTGGAAGTTACATGAGGAAGAGGAAATCTTGCAGATGCAGCATTTGTGCACCTTGGAACCCTTGTGACAAGCCCAAGTTTTTCTACTAGCCTGAACCTCATTCAGCCACAAAAATAGCTTGCCCTTTCATTCCTGAGAAGCAAGAGATTGCATCGAAATGTTCACAATCTGCTGTCACCCTTCAGGGATGTGCTTTCAAAACAAGACACCCAGTTTGGGTTTGGAAAATCTTTGGGCTCTGATTGGCCCTCAGAATGCAGCTTTTCTAAAGCATGCTGCTGAGTGCCAGAAAAGACAGGCTCTGCTCCTGGCTGACTTTTGACTTTCTGCATGGTCTTCTGAAAATCCACTTTGACTTTCTGTACTTAAACACAATAAACACAATTGTTCTGTACTTAAACACCTACAAACACAATACATTGCTTATCTACCTAACTTTACAGCTCCAAATTCCAGCATGGGATAGCATCAAAAGTATTTATTATGGAAATTACTGTAGCTGTGAACACAAAAATTATTTATTCCTGTGGCACATTTCAATGTCCATTGCCATACAGCAGTGTCCAGGAGTGTAACTTGGCAAATCTGTCTTCACTGCAAATGGTCCTTCTCATTTACGTTCAAAAAATACCAAGGATTACACAAGTAATCTGAGATTCTCCTGAGAGATTTCAAATATAAAACATTATTTTTGCAGGAGTGTACTTTGCTGACTGCCTCTACCACTGGTTTTCTTTGTTTCTTTTTTTTTTTTTTTTTTTTTTTTTTTTTTTTTTTTTTTTATTGTTAGTAAAAACTAATGAGAAAAGGAGAATTTAAAATTATCAGGAAAAAATACGCATATATGTTTTTAATAGCGTAAATAAATTGATTTAATTCTGTACAACAGCTGCTGCACTGATGGATAGCTAAAGCATTTTCCTCACTAGGAATGGTCTCAATGCAAAAGAAGCAATCAATCATCAGACTGGTGCTTCACCTGTCTATGCTGAGTACTCGCTTCAGTGGTCTCATTTTACTCCTGCAGATGACACCATCAGGAATGGATGGTCTAAGATTGCTTAAAGAATCATGTGCAAAAGTATTGGTAAAAACAGTTTAATAGAAAAGTGACAGTATGACTAAGTTAATTGGCAATTTTCAGTCTGCTCCTTACTGGACGGTTAAAGCACACAGAGGAAAAGCAAACAAAAGTCTGGAGTCAACCAATCCAAACCACAAAAAAACCTGGAGAGGGGGAAATGGGGTGGGAAGGAAAACAAAATAATAGAAAGGGTGAGGATAAAAAGGAATATAGCCTAAAAAAGGATAAAAGGAAATATGGCCTCAAGGTCCAACAGCACTTGACAGCACCTTAAACTAACTAGCATTTAACTTAACTTATAACTTCAGGTAAATGTTTTAGCAAAGGATTCAGAGGATTTACTATACCACAACAGTAACTTACTTACAGACCTAACTTATAAATCTAAAGTACTTAGAAAATCTAGAGGAGCAGCATTTCACTTAGTACAGAATATGCACACTTGCATGCACACAGGCACAAAGAGCCTATACAAGGTGAAAAATTCCCCTCAGAGTAGTGAAATACCCACTTCAGATGCCTTTGTGAAGGGTGGAGCCTCAAGGAGTCGGGGGATCTTCCAAATACAGCAAACGTGGGAGTTCCCTGGCTCTGAGAGGCCCCACTCACAGGGGCTTTGCTGGTCACAGCTGCTGCTCCACGAGAGCTCAAAGGGTCTCACTTTGGAACACTGTTTGTAGGGCTGCAAGAGAGGGCTTTGATCATAACAATGTTCCATCCTGGCCACACTTTGGTTTGGAAACTTTCTTTGAAAGTGAGAGAAGAAAATATATTATTGCACTTGGGTTCTTATTCAGGCAAAAAAGTTTGCAAGGCCAATCATTAAAAAAAGAGCAGGGGCTCATTAGACATCACAAGTTCCTGGGAGCAGACAGTGTTTTTGATAAGCGTTAGATTTTCTCAGCCTCGATACTTTGCATCAGGATCCATTTAAAAATATTTTATCCTGACATTAAGAATGAGGAAGGTATCATCAACACAATATTCCATTGCATGTTAGTAGTACTGTATCATATTCATATGGTAAAAAATTATTGTAAATGAAAAAATAATTTTTTAATGGCACTGCTTTGTAGTCTGTAGGCATATATGATAATATGCTAACGTAGAAAGAGAAAGGAACTTTTAATATAATTGTATTATTAATATAGAGAACTAGGTGGCCTTAGTGTTTTAATGCTTCTTTAAAATTTAGAAGATCCTCTGATAAATTTATTGGACAGAAGTTTGAGTTTGTGACAGATCAATATAAAATAATCCGTTCATCCTACACAAGCTGTAGTCTTAAAAAACTCAATTTCTAAAACATTACTTTTTACATTAGAAAGACAGGTGTCCCAACGGCATGTTTTAGTGAAAAGCAACATGTGCTCTGTAGTATTGACTGGAATTCAGGACACTTAGGCTGATATTCACCCTCCTAAATTTTAGACACCTGAAATTTGGACTTGTGAGTCTAACCTAGTGACCTTGCAATATTTGTATAATCAGTGGAGAAGAGCAGAATTAAGGCAATTCATTAACATATCAATTTTAGTATGAAATAGGCGCCTTCTTCCAGAGGCAGTTTCTAGGGCAAGTAAACTTTTATGTGTTGAAAGTTCGGGTAGACAACTGCACCATTAGCTAAAATTATCTTGTCCAGCCTGAGTTTAAAGAAAATCCAAAAAGCCAGAAAGATTGAAAAGTGCTATATTTCATGTTTCTAGAATTTTTCATTCTAGATTTACAGGCACTCCATGCTGAAGAATTATGAAAATAAATTGCTAGACAAATCTACTGAAACATCTTCAATAGTGTTCCAATTCTGTCTAATGGTAAAGAAGCCTTTTATCTTACAGGAATTGCTTCAATAGATTTGCAAAAGGTACTGCAATGCTTCTCACTTTTCAAGTATTAGGAAGAAATTTTGATGTGAGAATACCATGATTTTTTTCTGTGCAGTTTTTCTGCATAGACACTATCAGTCATTTTAGAGAAAAGACTCTTGTCAAGATGGACTTTATTCAGCTACTGTGACAATTCATACAGTATTGGTTTTGTCATAAATCCATCAGTGTCAATGCAATTGCACAGATATGGAGTGAGATCATTGTGAGCTATGAAATCGCTTCCTCCATCTGTTTGCAGTATCTATGACCTAACTCCACAAAGATAGGCACATCTGAGGACATCAACGAGCAGACAGTGCTGTAGAACCTATGATGTATTACACAGAAAAGGATCCTGTATGGCTTATTTACAAGATAAAATAAAGACATAATAATTATTATGACATGTTAGAATATGTTTTCAAACTGCTGTTGGAATTCAGATGTTATCTCTCTCTGTACTTAGTAGCTATTTATGGATAACAAGTTTTGGATGATTCAGTATATAAAAACCAATAAGATATTAAAACAAATCCATGTAAAGGCCAGGTGACTTGAAAACTTGACGCATGTTGAAGAAACCAATTTCACTCAGCATTAAGGAATGAAGGGTAAGGAAGCACCTCAGTAGCTACTAAAAGGTAGGCTGCAGAGGAGACAGTCAGATCTCCTCTGTCATGCACCAGGGTAGGGCAAGAGTCAACAAATGCATGATGGAAAGAGGGAAATTTCAACGAGATGTGGAGAAAAATATGTGTACTCTACCAGTATACAAAAAAGGACAGACTGTAGCATTTCTATGCTCAGAGACAATTGAAACTCATTTCCACAACATCCTGAGCAACCTACTGCCTGTCTCCACTTTAAGCAGGCAGGGAGTGCCCTCAGTGGCCTCTTCCAACATGAATTACTTTTTCCATATATTGTCCATGGCCATCCAGCCACAGAATGGGTACTTGGCTTGAAAAACCCCAGCATTCTTGAAAGATTTATGAAGACTTTAAAATCATTGGTTTACATTTGGATGGAAGAACTGCTTACCCATCAGATTACTCAGTTCAAGATTATAAATTGTCCTGGATTGTCTGTAAAATATCAAGACAATCATAATCAACACAGCATCAGTGTCAATGAGAAAGAGAATCCAATAAATAATACATGCAGATTTACAAAAAGTTGAGGGTTTATGCCTAAAGGATCTGTTAGCTATTATTACATTTTATGCTTAACTAGCATTCAGATTAAGCATATGATACTCACTAGAGAAATATCAGGATCAAAACTGTCTGTATAATTACTCTACGTGCCTTTTTATAGTATGAAGATGAAGTTTAAAAGGAATTTTTAATTAGGTACTTACCTTAGTAATTTAATGTAGCAATTAAAATCCTTAATGAAATGCATTATTTTTCTTTTGAATCCCTTCCCTTTTCCTTCCACTTATGTTATGAGAAAAGGGGATTTCCTTTTAATTATTTTACCTAATTCTTTTTGTGTATATATATGAAGTGTATACTTCATTAATCAATGGCATCATAAATCCTGTATTTAACAGTGGTGGTTTTGATCGTCTGAACTAACATTTGTCTTTGTGAAATTTTAGATTTTGACACTGCTATGGCATACATAAGAAAATTAAAGCATGTTTATATTTGCCAGCTTGATAATATGTAATAAAATCTTCATTTAGGAGTAGCAGGATATGCAGGGTGAAGTGACAGGTTCTTAAACTGACAATGACTCCTATATTTAATAGAAAATCCAAAACTAAGTACGACAGATATTGAAATATCTGTAAGAAAAATATACTGTGTTCTGTACAATAAAAATATTTTTGACGAACATGCTTGTATATTAAAACAAAAAAAAGCCACATACCTTAATGAAATAACATGTCCAAAAAGATGACATCTCCATCCTTACAAGGACTAGAAAGCCAACAGATTTTATATAGAAGGGAAACTGAAGAAGTCACTAATATCTTAAAGTAATCAGTTTGAGTTTTCTGTTTTGCATCCATATTATGGCATTTAATTTGGAGTTAAATCAATTCATGGTTGCAAGTAGATTTTCAAATTGTTTTTTTCCTCAGAATAAGTTATACTGTCTACAACATTGTTTTGGTTCCTGTCAGGTGAGTAAAATCTGTGCCTTTGCTTCTCTCTCCTCTTCCCTCAGTTTCACTGAGTTTACAATTTGAACACCTTTAGAATTTCAAAGTTCATTTGAAACTGTTTCCATGCATATTCAGCCTATCTTTGACTTTACAGAGATATTTTGGGTGATGCTACAGTTTCATGCACTTTTACTATGGTTATTTCACACAGTTTTCAATTCCGCATATTATTAAATCCCTTTTAGTATAATCCCCTTAAAAAGGATTATTATGCAATCAGGTTATATGGCATTTTTTCTAGTGCAATGGTTATGATATCAGTTTGAGCAAAATCTGACAGCCCTGACATGATCTGTAACATATTTCAGTTTTCACACTACCTCAAATTATGAAGGTGGCTCCTAACATAGCATTGCCCATACAGAGAAAATTAGAAGTTTCAGCTGGTGAGCCATATTTCAACTTTTAAGACATTGAAAACAACTTTTAAATGAAAGACTTATCCATGAGACAACCTGTCACATGTAGAACTTCTAAATAAAAATGTGCAATAAAGATGGGGTAAAAGGTAAAGGAAGAAAGGCCTGAAGTCTGCACTTAGAAGCCAAAGCTTGGTCCACATTTAGGGGCTGTTTGGAAAGGAAATTGGTTTCTGGTGATAGTTTAACTCCCTTTGTTAAGAAGATCCAATGCAGCAAAGAGTTTGACAGCGTACAATCCTTCCCCATCACTGTCCTTTTTTGTTTCAGCCTGATGCACATTCCATTCCATCCAATCACACAAAATATCTGACAGCCTTGATACAGGAGCCTCTCACAGCTAGGAGACATGTCTGCAAAAACACTGATATTTTATGAAGAAGAGATTATGGTTCCTTTATGTCACTGCACAGGCTCAGAGTGCAACATGCTCCCAGCCCAGAGCTTCGGGCTCTCCCAAAGCCCATGCCTTGGCAATGTGCCACAGTCCCACAGCACTGCTGAAAAAGTACAGAGGTGCATCTCACAACCAAAGCAAATCCTGATTGTCCCAGTCCCTGTAGGATTCAAGAACATTGTCAAATATCAGGAGCTGGCACTTTCACCAGCTGGGTATATTCAACCATTTTCTAATGTGATTTGCAAGGCAAATATATGTGGATTTCCATTCTTTGCATCCCAAAGCACTGAAGAAGGCATACGCAAATATTTAAATTCTAATGTTGAATTTTTCCCCTGTTCATTGAGTCCTGCACTTTTTACTCCCAACTTGGGGAATTAAAATATTTCCAATACGGCTACTCAAAACACCACCACACACAGTGCCTATGAAACAAATTGCACAAGTGGAACATCATTGTAACTGTCACTGAATAGATTACCCTTTTCGTTAGTGAAGTATACTTGAGAAAGAGGCAAAATGTTGTGAGAAGCAAGCATACAAAAGAAAAAATTCAATTAATTTTTTAAACTTGTCATGTTGAGGCAGATCACTGATGTGGGACCCCTGCAGTCTCTGCTGTGTAACCAGGGGCTTTCCCAGCAACCTGTCCCAGCTGAAGGTGAGCACAAGGTTCTGAGGAATGAAAGAACAAAACTGCTCCTTTCTGCTTTCATTTTGAGGATTTTCATAATCCTCATTGAAAGAGGTTCATATGCAATACACCTTCAAGAATGTAAAAAATTGCTTATTAAAGGAAAAGAAAAAAAATAAAGGAAAAAGAATATGAAGCTTCTGTGACCTGCTTAAAGCAGTTTTGTGGTAGAGAGAGGATGGAGGCCCAAAGTTCTCTTTCAGACTGAAACATCTGAGCAGATGAAGGCAGAGAATTGAAGTATTTGGGTCAGCTGGAGCAAAACCAACAGTACTACCAGAACACAAGGGACATGAAAAGATGAAGGTGAGTTTCTGACAGCAAGGGAAAACAAGAAAATTACAATTTGTTTCTGCAGGTAAAATGCAAGGTGTCGCCAGTACACAAGTGCATTTGAGGATGACAGCATGTCTCAAAGGCTCTTTTTGGGGGAGAGATGACGTGTGGAACAAAAGTTCTACGAGTAGGTGTCAGGAACTAGTAAGCCAGCATCATTGTGGGCGTGAGTATGAGTGTCAGCACTGGGGAGTATAAAAGGGAAGATTATTTTCACTTCAGGAGAAAAAATATTAGGCAAACAAAGAAAAGCAACAGAAGGCAAGCAGAATAGCAGCAGGGAAATTGGGACTGTGGGGTTAGGTGTGGGATAAAAGCGCTCCACAAAAAGGCTGCTGATGTAAAGATACTAATACTAAAGATATTAACTGAAAGACAAATCACAAATCAAAGGAAGAAGCAGCAAACAAAGGTATCCCGGTAGAGGAGAAAAATAATGCTGGAATGAGAACAAATCTAAGAAAACATAAACATGAATGAGAATATTATGAGCCCACAGCAATCTTCACGAATTATTCCTTAGAGTATTTAGCAGCTATGCAGGATTTTGAAAATGCAGATCTCAGTCTGCATAGAAAGTATCATATAATATTTGGGTCACAGGCCATTTCCCTTTATCACTTTATCCAAATATGCCTTTCATGTTTGAGTTATACAGTCACACCACGAAATACAAAATTCATCCCCCACTAGTTAGTTTCACTACTCACTCACAGTACCTACAATGAATTATCTATAGCTATTTTATATTGAGTTTTCTGAGGCAATGGGGTCTCCCTCCTATAGCTATGTACCATTTAGGTGTCTATTTAAGGAAGAAAATGTACCTCAGATATGCATTTCATAAAGGTACCTTGGCATTGTAAAGAAATTTTAATTTTTTAAAATAATTATCAAAAGATAATCACTATCTGTGATAATTTTCTGTGATGAAACGAGTGGTTTCATTTGTGCAGACTTTGTCATGACAGGCAATTTCAGTGGATACAAGGCATCTGCCAGCACTCTTCAGGATCTTCCTGACAAATTGCTTGCCTGCAGAGTCACAAAGAGCAGGCTTCTCCTGCCAGCATCACAGCTAGCATAACAACAAAATCATGACTCCCTCAGCTCCCTCTCTTGCCTCTGAGAAATTACTGTCAAAACCAGAGCACCATTAAGACCACATCTTCCATGTGAATTCATTGCCTGTTCAGGCCTCACCTTCTCTGCCCCATTGAGGTGGCCGCCCCACCCTTGCAGCAGCCCAGACTGGCACTGGGACCAACACACAGGAGCAGAGCCAGCTCTGTCCAACAGCAGCTTAGGAGGCACCTGTTTAACAGTGTGAGTTTCATAATTGATTTGTTTCTGCTGTCTGCTGGAGAGAAGATTTATTTCTTCATATTTTAGTTTTATTGGGGAGGGATTATTTTCATTGTTACTCTGTAAAGCCGGGCTCATTTCTCTGTGTTTCAGAGCAGAGGACATTTAACACCTGTGCAGCATGCAATGGGTTAGGAAGATCAGGCAGTACCTTAAAATTACCTTTCTCCTTATGGCACATAATAAATGGGATCTGCTCCTTCAGTCCTTGGGAGGTTACAGAATTCAATTACTCTCCTCTATTTCAAAGAGCACCAGGAGCAAGATACTGCCTCTGACGTGGTGTTTCCACATGGGAACACTATTGCCACAGCCTCATATTTCTGGGCTCTTACATGGACTAAAGAGACATTTTAATCAACCATTTGAACATTGCTTGTGAGAGACACAGATTTGCACAGTGTTAACTTAGGTCAGGTTTCACCGGTTCTACAGACAGATTTAAGAATGGAAAAGACGAAAGCTATTTACAAAGAATTTTATGACTGCTTTTCAGTTGTCCTTGGGCATACCCTTCAGAAAGGGTGATGCATGTAAGTAATACTAAATGGTGAAGGTACTATACTGAAGGTACTAAACACTGTGCAAGTGTTTCCACTACAGGCCAGGGCTAACCTGAGACATTCAGCCCATAGGAGAGGCATTTCCTCTGCAAATCATCAGCAAATGTCAAAGTTTTTTACAATTTTAACTAATTGAAGGCAGAATCTCAAGGTCAGTAAGAGCTGGAATCAAGTTTTGCTGAGGATTAACATTTGTAAACATAGCAATCTTTGAAAAACCTGTATCAGTGTATTTTGAAGAAAGCTGTTTTTTCCTATGAAAAGAGATACATGATCCCTTAGGGTTCTTTATGGCTGATGGAGTGTGTTGAACCTGAGCAGAAGGTAAATAAGTTGAATTTGAGATTAATTTCTGAAATGCAAGGCCTACAGCCATTCATTTTTGTTTCAACAGGTGCAATGTAGAGAAAGTCCAGCTCCTTTGAGAGGTTTTAGAATAAATAAACTTTCTAATTTTTATGCAGTTATTTGCATTGCAGCATATCTTGGAGCCCTGTTTATTGACTTGTATACCTCACTGTGACAGACACAAGTAATGAAAGAGGCAGGGCCCCAAGAAAGACTGCACTGGGGAAGACAACAAAATCACTTTTGCAAGTTGGAAAAAAAACTATATTCTCAAGACTTAATAGATTATAAGAAAAGGCAAGGCAGATTACTAAAACAAAACAAAACAGCAAATAGGAGATACTGTCTTTTTATTATCTTAATAAGTGTAACACTAGTACATGACAGAAACAAAATCCATGGAACTATACAAAGTATAATTCATACATGTGGAGACTACATGGTATGACATATCTGGTAGAAGGATTGAACATTAAATACAATATTTTAAAATTGGGTGTTTTATCTCAAGTGAAATAAGATCTTGTTTAATTTCTTTTGTCGGAGCTGGACAAATTACATTTAGTCTCCCAAATGTGATCAGCAGTTTTAAAACTTAGCTGATCCTAATCCCCTTCCATAACCCTGCTCTGCCCTGGATATCACCCTCAACCTCTGCGCACTTTAAAAATGTGCAACCGCTGAACTCAGATTTTAGTTCAGACTGAACTTCAAACTGAAGCATTAATGTGTACCAGCTATCCTTTTTGGCCTGTAATGCTCAGAGGTCCTCTCTGAAGGGTAAGTTCCATCTCCCATAGAGACTGAGTGACTGAGACAAAAAATACAACAGTAAAATTATAATGTAAAGTTATTTTAGGCCTGTGGTGAACATCTACTAGTTTGATCAGCATAGGACATACAGTAAGAAATATGTTATAAATAGCTGGAACAGCATTCAGCCTCATGAGAAAGGAAAGAAATGGAAATAGGACAAATGGACCCAAACCAAAACAAAATCTTACTATCATGTCTGTGCTTTAAATCAAATTTAATTTCTTCTTTTTTTTTTTTTTGCATATGGAAACACTTTTCTGTGAGCCCCATTTTATAGGATGGATTTTCAGCTCCTTTGTGCAAAAAGAAAAGTGAAGTTGTCTGTGACATACCCCCTAGCAGTGGAAAAGCCACTAAAAATTATCAGACTGGTGCTGTGTCACAGACACAGATTTTTTCATAGAAATCCTTTGTTTGGGATTTGTTCATCTTCTGGGAAGCTGTGGCCCCAGAAGAAGAATGTAAACAATTGTTATTGGCTGGTGGAATGCAACAGGTGCAGCGGTGATTGGTCTTCTGTGAGTGTTTGGATTTGCTGACCACTCACAGGAGAGTTTGTCCTTGCTTTCTGCTGGACACAGAACTTTGTTATTCATTCTTTCCTATTCTGTTCTCAGCTTAGCAGCCTCTGCAACTTCTCTCCTTATTCCTTTTAGTATAGAATAGTATATATTAGTAAAGCTGGTTTGCTGTGGGGAACAAACATCTCCAGACGCCAGGTGGGATTTCTGGGGAAGGCTTCTATTTCACTGCTGCTGGCATGCCTCAGTGGTTTTGGGGAAAGGAAGCATCTCACCACCTGTGCTGCCATTGTACTGGCAGCAGGGTGCAGGCCTGCAGGAATGCAGAGCCTGCTTCATGGGTTTGGGCCAAGGCCATCACTTGGCCTCCTGATGTTTCTGGGGGTTGTCGTTTCTCCTGCCGGTCCTGGCCTCCCCTTTTGTGGGCCAGTTTTGGGGTTCCTGGTCCATCATGGGCCAGGGCCCCCAGGGCCTTTTTCTTCTCTGGCACTGCTCTGCTGCTGCTCTTTTCCTGTCATTAAAAAAAAAAAAAAAAAAAAAAAAGATTGAAAACAGAAGGCAGCAGCTCTGAAGCACTGAAGCATTGAAGGGCCAGAAAAGGACATTCCAAAAATTGTTCAAACTCTTTGAAATTGTTTGAAATTGTGTTATGACTGTCAATGGTTTTTGATAACTATTGATGGGACTTTTGCAGAAAGTCTGTTTCAGGAACAAAAAGGACTCTCAGATGTCCAAGAGGAACAACTTCAGCCCATGGACTGTTCCTGAAACTCAGCTGCTTGGACTTGAATTCTCTTTGCATTGTTTTTTGCATTTTCTTAGATTGTAGGATTGTTTTAGTGATTTGTTAGTATTGTATATCTTACAGGAGAAGAAATTTCCTGTTCATTTCACATCAGCATTTTTCTTTTTAATTTATACAATTTAGAAAGATGAGATGTCGCTGACATTTTTTCATAGAAATCCTTTGTTTGGGATTTGTTCATCTTCTGGGAAGCTGTGGCCCCAGAAGAAGAATGTAAACAATTGTTATTGGCTGGTGTGGAATGCAACAGGTGCATCGGTGATATATTTTAGTATAGAATAGTGCTGCAAGACTATTAGAGACCAAAAGGAAAGGTTCATGAACTGTAAGCAGTCAGCCTCACTTGCACAGGCAGCTATGACAGAGTTTGGTTTCATGTGAAGCCTCCCATCACATCAAATCAACTCAAGCTAGAGCTCTTTGCTGCCTTATAATACATTATGAATAAAGGAGAGGTAAAGAAGACAGAATCCACAAAAGTAGAGGAAACAAAAACAGTTTTAGAGAAAACAAGCATTTCCTGCAATCTGACACTTGTCACAAGTTGAGAGCCAGCACTGTTTAAACATTTCCCTCTCAGACCCATCTGTCTCTGAATTCCAATAGGCAGACTGAAGGTGCAGCACACTTGAAGGACCTCAGAAGTGGGAAAAGGAGAGAGAACAGCAAAGAAAGCACTTTGTGCAGCTACCGCTTAAGTAGGGGAGCAAGCTATCCTCAGGCCTCTGCTATTAACAACACATGTCTATCTTTGGGGTTATCTTTGGGGTACTTGCCCATTGGCAAGTAATCATAACCAAAAGAGTGAATAGGAGAGGGGCAAGTCCCACCCTCTCCCAGACACAAGGAACACAAGATTCCTTGTGAAAGACTCCAGTTCCCCAAGTGGTTGCTACTAAATCTGCTTCTGTGCTTCATAAACTGAATTAAAATCAGAAATATTAACCGTAGAGGTAATTAATTTTCTTCTTCCAAATATTAACCTCTGAAATTTAAACTTTAATATAGGTGAAAAGATCACAAAAGCTAAATGATATATGTGGTTTAGTGCAGCAGGCAGCTAAAGACAACATAGTTTTTTGCTTACTTCCCAAAAAAGTGAACAAAAGTGTAGTGAACAAAAGCAATGTCAAAAAGTGAGTGAGATTAAGCTTGAAGTCATAACTGTATTTAAAAATCTGGATGAACTGTAGCACATGTTTATTCAGCATTTGGTGTACAACTCATATATAAATATGAACTTTAGTATTTCTTTTGAAATATTCTCTCATGTACATGTTAAAAGGGTGTAGTGTATTCAATTTTAAACTTATTAATTTGTATATTAAAAATTCAGAGAAAATGATAATGAAATTGCTCACTAGAATTTATTCTGTAATATAATTTGGGAAAAGAGTATTCTAATGAATATATGGTCATTCAGCTGACATCTACATCAGCACAAGCTGTGACAAAGATGGACTACCTTCATACCACAGAACAATATGGATAATGCAATAACAGGAACTTTCAGGGCTCAATAAGTTGAATGAAGCATGACAATGAGACTTTATGAAAGAAACAGTGATCACTTGAATAAAGAATTGCAAAAAGCAGGAAAATGCTGAAAATGACAGATTATGGCAGCAGAACAGGACAGACATCACATGGTGCAGGGAAAAAATAAATGGATAAAATGCCAAACTAGATTTTTGGATGTGTTGTGTATCTATTCTGCTCTTCAGAATGTGAGAGCATGTGTATAAACACTGAGGCCTGATAGAAAATTGCAACTTGTCAACAACTGCTGACAGCCCTGCACAAGAACATAAAAAGAAGAAATATTTTGTTCCTGTTAGTAGGATTATGGAGGATTAGACTAAGAAAGGAAAACACTACTTGCTGGAAAAATATTGTGTAATTCTTCTTTTTACATGTGGGACTTTCCAACTACAGATCTTTTTAAGAACTTGCACCCTCACAACTTTAGAAATATACTACAAACACTCGCAAAATAATTCTGCTTCAAGAGAAACTTGCTTTATTCACTCTAGTTGAATGTCTGTGCGGGGTCCATTGAATTCAACTGGGTAGCATAAATCACAAATGACAAAAGGTAGTGGATCTAAGTCTTGGGAATAGCCATTCATTTAAAAATATAAAATTCTGTTTTAGTGCTTCAATTTTAAGTGATGAGATGGATTGAGCTTGCTTTGAAAATGTGTTTTTCAGTCTCAGGGAGTACCCTCAAGAAGCAGGCATGGGTGCCCAAGAACAGCAATGGCTGTCAAGTGCCTGCTCTTACTGAGCAGAGGCCAGGTCCACTGCACAGAGCAAGTGAGCAGAAGAGCCCTGACCGGAACATCTCCTTGCTTTTCTTCTCCTGGCAGCAGATAATGTCCATTGGCTTTGTACCACAGCGTGCTATCCCTTACCTTGCAATGAGCCTGGTTTTCCTGCAGGACTACAGATGAGATTAAGTAACTGGCCACATTAATTAAGGCACACAGCTATCACACATTTCCTTTACTTCTGTGTGCAATTAAAAGAAACCCCACTATCCAACCCAAAACCTTTGCATAAATATATCTACAGTGTAGACTTGAAACAAAAGGTATGAGGTCAATATCCCACAAAAATAGTATTGAATGTGAGTGAGCTGCTACCCCAAACAGCTACAGAATTCCAGACAGGCTCTACTACCACCTTTCACTTGAAAGCCAGGACCAGTCCCACTTGACCAAATCAAAAAAGTGCTCACTGCCTCTTAGCTGGGGCAGTGGGCAGTGACATACCTAGCACAGTGTTAACTCCCAATGAGCAGGGCAATGTTGAATCCTCAGGTCCTTCTTTAAATTCTTTATAAGTCTTTTGTTTGAGTTCACAGGTAAACATAAATTAAAACTTTTCTAGAAAACCACAGACTGAATGATATAAGCAAAATATCTAAATAAAACTGGCTCTGTTGTAACATCTTTAAATATTTCATGGTCTGCACCTCTCTGAATGGCTAAATGTTATCATGAATAACAGTTTGGACTGTGTTTTCAGAGTAGAAAATTATGTTTCCCATGCTATCACTGGCAAGAGACTAAATTCTTTTGGGAAATAAGGAACACAAGACAAAAGAGGGTGACAAATGTCTGTTAAACTGATCAAAAGGTAACCCAGCATGTCATACCTAACCCTCCTTTCTTCCCAGAAATACATAACATCCTAATTTCTCTCTACAGCTTCACACAGGCAAAATCTGACCCAGAAATCTTTTGATCAGAAATGTGATTAAGCTTGTTTAAGAATGAATTGGCTTTAACCTGCATTTTTTTTTTTGTTTGTTTGTTTGGGTTTTTTTTTTTTTTTTTTTTTTTTTTTTTGCTTGATCCAAACTCTCTTCTGCCAGGAGCAAGAAATCCCCTGCTTTACTTAAGGAGTCACTCCAATGGTCCTCAACCACAATCTTAACCTCTGTGAACACAGATTCTCATGCAAGAATGACTACACTTATCTCAGCTGCCACCCAAACCTACAGATAGATGGAAATCCTCAGTCACCATATGATTTAACTGAAAAGATCTTTATGTACCTACGGCTGAGCTTCTGGCTCTGTTAAGAAGTGTTTCAACCTTGATGATTTGGGACAGTTCAGCAACTGATCAAAACTTAAGCTTTACCAGGATTCACAAGCTAATTTTTCTTGCTTCCAAGCTTCACTTGGCAACTGTGTACTCAGCATATGCAGGAGAGATGTTACACAACAGATGTGTAAAAAAGATTTGTCTTCTATTCAGTATCTGAACAGCTACAGCTCTCACCTATGACAGACAGGATTCTATTAGATTTAACCCTCCTAGCTGTTAAGCAGTAAGGTACTCACCCTGGAATGAGTACTTTACATTTCTTCCTGGAATTGTTGCCAAGTTTGCATGAAAAAATTACACAAGCGGTAGAGAAAGTTGGTGTGAGTGTGACGCTGAAAGTTTAACAGCATAAAAAAGCTGTTGCCTGGAATCTTTTTCACTGAAATGTGGTTCATACTAAATAGGTGGTAGGACAGAAATTAGAATTCACCATTATTGACTGTAATGGTTTGAAAAAGAAGCATAATTCCTTTACCATTTCTTAATATTTTTTATGGAGATTTAGCTGTCATACTTCAGGAATGTGTTTGTAGTTGTGAATAGTGAGCAAATGGAACGGGTCCCCTGCATGCCAGTTGAATTGTGAAAGTGCCAGCTTTAGCTCTCTAAGGCTTACCCTTCTTCAGACTTGCTCCTGTAGGTAAACATTATCTTGCCTCCTTGGAAGCTGGCCTTTGCAGACCCCATTCCTGAGCATCTAAGGCTATACCAGTATCTTTCAGATACATGTACACATGTTATCAATAGCTCTGCCAGCACTGTACTGTTGAGGAATGTTTTCCAGAGACGCCACAAGGGCTATGCACACACAGGATCAGTTACCTTTGGCACATCCTCATGCGCATCCTGTAGTATGCTTTATAGGCACCAGGCAGCAAGGCTGTGCCACTTAGCAGGTCAGGAAACTGCTGCACTGTGTTTCATTGCACCCAGGTAGACATGCCTAACTTGCTTATTATGTTTCATAATAATCCAAAGAACCCACTTGTACTTTGTAAATTCCATTGTGCTTGGCAGGAAGATGTTGCTGTTGACATGCAGTCACAGATGAAACTCAGATGTCTGGAAGGATTACGACCCTCCCCCAAACACATATCATACCTCATTCCTTACTGGGGCAATGAAGGGGACACGCTTTTCCATGTAATGCCACAATTCTTTGTTTTTACATAGACACTGTAATTGTGATGTTTAATGGGAACTGAAATTCTAAATTTGCAAAGTTTTTAACTGTGATTGTTTGCACACTTAAATGTCTTCATCTAGTAAGGGGGCATTGCCCTCTGGGGCAGGTAGTGATCATGTCAGATGGTAATTATGCTGGCTGTCTCCTGTGGCTGGCTGACACGTGAAACAAGATTTCTCTTTATCAGTGTTTGCTTTGTCCTGGTAGGTCCAGGCAGATAGAGTCCTAGCTAATGAATGACTTTTCAAAGCTTAGCTAAGATACCAAGAGTTAGGGGGAGGGCTGAAAGGCAGAATAGAGTAAAACCTCAAAGGTTCGATAACCCGTAGGGTTTATCTGGAAGGAACTTCCACATTTATTTTTCTAATTACCATGTCATTGGTGTGCTTACAGATGATAAGGCAGTAAACACTGCCAAGAACTTTACACAATTCCAATGGAATTCAGATTGCAACTGGTAAAGCAGATCATTCATAATCACATGGAACTTTTCAGTGCTGTCTCTACTGATGTCATTTTCCACATACAAGACAGTGGAAAAAATCAGAATAGAATTATTTGAAGTAAGCTGACCATCTCACATTGTATCTTCTATGAAGTAAGGTTTAATCAGCTCCTCTGTGTCGAGACTAAAGTTTGTGAGTGCAAAGAGGAAGTAATATCTAAAGAACACATCTCAGCTGTGCAACAACTTGCTGTGGGAGGAAGGCAGCGCAAATTTAAGCAGCTCTCTTTAACAGCTGTTGTGACAATTACAGTTTAAGTTTGGAAAATTTGCCTTTGAAAGAATCCTAGACTGAGAACTACTCTATGAACTAATTCAAAAGCAATTATACAAGACAGTTAATAATTTTTTGTATGCTTATTTCATGGGCTTTGCTTTTTGTTTTATTAATTAAAAGCACTTCAAATTTAAAAACAAAAACTACATTTTAAACAAGGATGAGAGTTCAACAAACTGTTTCCAGAAAACTGTTTACTAAACATTTACATCATAAAACATCTTAATTAGCCGTTTTATACCTCCATACTTATAAATCATTTTTTGTACTATTGCAAATTCAGAATCCTAAAATAGGTAGTCAGCTTTTACTCAGAGTATTTTGATCCTTATCATGACTTTAATACTTCTGCAAATAAAAATACTTTCCAAGATGAGTGCAAGACCATGCTACATAGTTTTGCAGCTTTTTAAATGTCCCACACTATGTGACTGCCATTTCAGCAGATTGCCCCTCCCTACTATTACTGTACTCTCATAGTGCATAAGCATTTGCAATAAAGCCCACCCTTTAGCATACAGTACTTAACAGACTGGAGAACAACTTGTGCAGCTGGGATACTTTGAAATGCATTTTATATAATCTGTAATCTTATTAAACCTGAACAAAATGTCATAATAGCATGGGAATAGTATAGAAACAGCTCAGTAGTTTTGGCTCTGAGCTCATAAAATGCAGTCTAGTAAAACGAACTCTTCTGACATGTTCTGACATGATGTTAACACAATTACAAGCATCACAATATATAGAGATAGGAAAGAGGCAAGCTGAAAAAAATTGACTTTCTTTTTTTTCCCTGGAGGAATCAGACTGGTTATTCTCTTCCTGGCTTTGCTAAAATTGTCTTTGGAAATTGCCGTGAGACAAAACCTTCTTTGATTTATTCACAAAGGAAATAAACATCCAGAAAAACCTTCCTAGCCAAAAGAGTAAGTCATTCTTTACATGCTTCAAGCATGTCCAACTGCGGATCTCAGAGGTGCTTAAGAATTACAAAGTAGAGAATAAAGGCTAATGTGCATTCTCCTGCCCTATCCACAAACACTGCCTCTGTGTTGTGGCAAGCCCTTCTTACTTTTACAACGGCCCTGTATGGCTGTGTGAAGCTAAAGTGCAGCCCTGGCACAGATCTGCCAGTTCCTATTACGGTCGTTTTCCCCTCCAACAAAGGAAGATCTGTGGCATGCGTTCCTGTGGCAGCCCTGGGATGCTCAGATGTCCCACTGGCAGAAAGCAGATGCATCACTACTGAGCATTTCAGCTGATGAGTCTGCTCAGTTTTCTGCATTATTAAAATCAAACATGGAAGATTAAAGTCCCTTAGTTGCCATTTCTTTCATATGGGAGGCTAAATATTGCAGTGCTGAAAAATGCTTATTTCTTTCCTCAAAAATACCAGATTTAGGAGCCAAGCTGTCTTTAATCTCATTTATGCAAAAGTTTCTGCCCCTGATGAGGATAAGATATGACATAATGAAAATTATGTAGATAAGTCTCTACCTCAGCATGATAAGAAGACTTGCCACATGGTGTAAAGTAGCAGTGCTCTTACAGATTTTATTGTGTGCAACTTTTTAGTTGTATTTGACCTTTGCTGCTGCATAGAAAATAAGAGAGATTTTTATGAACACCCTGCAGTGACAAGCAGGGACAATGATAGTTTGTGCTGGCAAATGTGTGAAACACCACCCCATTGCCATATTATTATATATGTGTCTGCAGACATCCTTCTCCCCACCTTTCACTCAGGTTTTTATCTTCTTCCTCCTGACACATACCTTCTCCAAAACCACCGTTCTGATGTAAATATTTGCAGTCGGGACCTTTGAAAATTCCAGACCACAGCTCAAGAAACTGATTTACAGCAATAATCTATAAGCATTGCTTGATGAAATTTTTAGATTTAGTTTGGTTTCTCTTATGGACAACAAGTTTCATGAATTATCAAACTGAGTAGGTATTCAAACTGTGAAACTTACTCAGATAAAATTTGGTTAATAAATTTAGTCAAAATATTTAAAAAAAATAATGCTTTTTATGCATTCAAAAAACTCAAACCACAAAATTTTAAAGCAAATAAATCCCCCAAACTCACTAAATTTGTGTTGTTCTATTGACTACAATAACTGGATCAAATACATCTTATTTGCATTTTTCTATTAATCATAAATGCAAGTCCAGTGAACAGTAATCAACCTCTATAGGAAATATTTGTCCTCAGTACCTGACAATTCAACACCAAATATAATAAATCCCAAACTTAAGGTCTAGTTTCATTTTAAGTTTTGCATACTTTTTGGGGTAGACTTCAAAAAATTCCTTGAAAGAGATTTTTATTTTCTCATGGCTTTGTGATCTACTTGTCTTCCCTAGAAAGGTTCAGCAAAATGATTTTGGAAATACCACCTTAAATTTTGCAAAGCTTTTAACAGTTTTGTTTCAGACATGGATGATCATAAAACCTTTGCAAGACAATATACAGTTTACTGCCTTTAGATTTAGAATTTACCTGCTTTGTGGTTATGCAATGGAATGAGTCTTCATGATTTGCAAATGCCAGGAGGTTTCCACTTCCGATGCACAGTCACACTTCTCAGCAATCAGACACAATAATAAATAGCATATTTTCATCACTCTGT
Organism: Ammospiza caudacuta; assembly: GCF_027887145.1. NCBI lineage: Eukaryota > Metazoa > Chordata > Aves > Passeriformes > Passerellidae > Ammospiza > Ammospiza caudacuta. The sequence continues at coordinate 50,886,899 of NC_080632.1, read as the reverse complement.
CAATGCATTCCACAAGGGAAGTGAAGCTTAATATTCCTATCTTAAAGAGAAAGAAACTGAAAAAAACCCCATCAGGGCAAGAGAGTTGCCCAGATCATCACCCTAGAGGGTGGACCCCAGGGAAGCAGTCTGCATCTGAACACTTCATGGCAGAGGTGCTGCCCAGAACTATGGGTTCCTCACCGTGTTCCTCCCACACGGAGGGATCTCAGTAATGTGTTATGCTCACAGGATGCTTGGAGCTTTGCAAGAACTTCCCTGAATTCACCTGCATGACGGTAATAGACTCGGGTTCATAGAGTGCAGCACCCCTGCAGCCTCAGTTTACCTTTAGACAACACAGAAAGGCTATATATAAGTCAATAATTTTCAAAAATCTGTTTTGGGCTATTGCTTCTCTTTTAATAGGTCATGTTCAGGAAGCGGTCAAAGAAAATTTATTAGACCTAAAGGCAAAGTACCTCATTAATTCAATGCAGACACATTTCTGGCAAACTATCACACTCAGATTAGAGTTCCCAGCAAGAGAGATGTATTCTACCCATCTCTGTGCTCAGTGTATGCACACGTCACCTGATGCAGCCTTCACTGCGCAGCACGATAAATCAAAGAAGACAGTGGGTGTTCTAGGACAGGAAGGGTTGTTTTGAGTGAACACCTCTTCCTGACTGAAGGGAGGTGAGCAATCAGAACTTTGTCTAGAAGAACAATTTTGCTTATTCAAATGAATGCACCCTCCAGGCTATTGTAATTTCTGCCAGGAACTGATTCATCCATTGACAGGCTTTTGAATCTGGGTAATGAAATTGCAATGAAAAGAGAGAAGCCTCAGTGTTTTTCAAAAAAAGAGAGGGCTTTTTTCCAGATTTTTCCTTCTCCCATTCTCCTTTCGCAAAACAGCATTATGCCATGGAACAGCTTTCAAACCTCTTAATAGCATTGGACAGGCCTTTTTTTTCTTCTTTTAATTATAAAGCATATTTTTTAAAAATTAAATACATTCTTTTAATACGCATAGTGTGGCAGGTAAAAGGTGAAAAAAAGGAGACACCCTGCTCCAAAATTTGATAGTGAAAACAATTTAGAAAATGTCAATAATTTATTTAGGTCCAACCATGCACCCATAAAATTAAAATCTGTAAGTCTCTACAAAAAATATTTGTGGAGTCAGACCATTGTTGACTACTATGAAGAAAACACGTACACAAAGATATGCTTTCTCCAAAGTAAGTGAGTACATATTATCAAATAAAGACAGTTATCCCATTGACTCCTAAAGAGAACCAAAGGACTGATAACTATTTTTAAAATCTTTGTTCTGTATTAAAAAATGGTGTGTTAACCCTGATGGAAAAATGTCATTATCCTAAACACCAAGGAGAGAGGAACATAATAAAACCTGTAAAGAAAATACAATATGCAGGCATTTCATCATAATGAGGGCAATGATTCATTTGAAACACAAATTAATTTTTGACTCATGGATACCAATATGCCTTGCTTTTAGTGCTGTAAACTACACTACTCAAGAGAACAATCATATTTTACATTTTGATGGATCTTGTCACCTGACTACAATTGTGGCATGTGGAGCGAGTCGGAAAGTGCTATGTGCACACCTAGACTGTAAGGTCTAGGAGAGAAGAGCCTTCTAATCCTTTCTAATAACTATTGTGGTGGGATTCTCTCTCATTTTAAGGACATTTTAAGTCACACCAACATTCAAGCACTTCAAAATGATTGCTGGAAATTTGTCATTACTATATTTGCATTACATGTAAGGGAAATCAAATCTGAAGAATTGCCTTTCTAAAGCTTTCAGTCATTTGATTGTGCTTAAAGATATTCTGTCAAGAACACATTCACATAAGAATCTGTCCAGGCACACTCAGCACCCAAACATTCCAAAGGATGTTTTAATTCCACTGGTCAAGTATGTGGAAGTAATTGCTCTGTATATATCTCATTTTCACAGCCCAGTGGGAATACCACAATCTGTCTTGGGCAAGCCTTAGCTGGTACACAAGGAAATATCAAGTATCAATGTGAAGACAAGCTGCCAGTTACAGCCTTTCCTAAACACCTTTTAGATCTCTCTCACATTTCAAAAGCAGCAAAGGCTGAGCAGCAAGGAGCTGGTGGAACAATCTGATGTCCTCTGTATGGGCTTTATCAGTTCTCCATGCAATGCTTCAATGGCCACCTGTCCAAGTTTAGCAGATTTCAGAAACACAGCAAAGAAACTGCAGGCAGTGTCATAAAGCTTGCAAAACAGGAAAGTTACTTAGGTCATCTATGCACTGGCCAGCTGTAATGACTCACAAATCTTCATTGCTTTGTTTACCAGGAAAGTGGATACCTCCCGGATCTCAAGCCTGGCACACAGAGCTTTTGGAAGTAATGAGCCCCTGTACAGCCCAAGAAGGCTGTTGTTGCTTCTGAAAACAAGCCTTACATACACAAACGTGCAATTTCAGTATTGCAGTGTCTAGGACACTCTGATACTTTAAAAAGAGAGACAGAGAACCTTCTTCATTCATTCTCCAAGCTCTAGGAAAGCAAATTGCAACAGAAGTTTCTCTGTAAAGAGACTAATAGAAAGAGTGTCTGACATTACCTGGGCATAAATGTAGAGGATTTATTAATTGATATTAAGTACTGTCATCAATGACCCATAATATTTAGGTCACCCAGACAATCCTAGTGCTCTCAGAGTAATGGTGATACCTTTCTTCTATTCATATTTTATAGCTAGGGTTAGGCTCTAAACACCTGAAGATCTGATATTAAAATTGTAGAGTCCATAACTTGTTGTCCATAAGTTGTTCAAAATAATTTTTTCTTCAGGGAACATTTCTTGAACAATATTTACTCTATTTGTACAGTTTCTGAATTTATAGAAATGCTTTTTTAGTTATTGACAGAACAAGTTATAAACCTGGATTTGAATTCTCAAAAGGAAAATTGTTTGATGGAACCTTCCTGCTCCCCTACTTTATTCCACCCAAAAAATAATTCTAACAAAACTTTAAAAGCATCTTTATTTTTTATTTTCATTTACTGTTGCTTTTATCTTCCTGTATTTAAGGAACAGAAAGCAAGGGAATATATTTCATTATAATGTTGTACTATTTCAAAATGCAGTTTTAATGCTTTACCACAAGTTTACATCCCATTAACATTTTAATAAAACATTTTTTTCTAATACACTTAATTGTCAAAAATTAATTTTCCATATATTGTCGAATGCTAATCAGAGAGGAGAGCATTTAAACTACATTTTCTGCCATGGAAGGGAACTAATTGAATGGTACTTAAAACCCTGATAATGAACTGTCATTTTCATGTAAATTAGTGGCAACAATACACATGTGAAGCTAATATTTAAAATGCATATATTATATGCATTTTAAACTATAAAGTTTCTACTCCCCAATTAAAAAAACAGAATTATATATTCTTCTTTCAGAAAAGGAAAAAAACTTTTGACAACAGCTCCAGAATATTTCATATTAAATATTAACTCTTACTTACCTATATAGGCCTTAAAACTTCTGAGTAAGCTATAGATTTATTTAGTACAAAATATAAAATATCATTCAACATCTTAGGCAAGAACTAATTCCTCTGGGCTTATCCTTTTTGTTAAGTCTCTGATTTTATCTCCTGACACTTCAGGTAGAATCATGGACCTAATAACATATTTCACAAAGCTCTCTATGGATTTCAATGAATCTAAGTATATTAATTGCCAATCTGTTCATTCCCACTTAAAAAAACCCTGAAACTATTCTATGGCATTGCCATGGCCATGGATCTCAACCCATCAGTGATCTCAAGTGATCTCATCTTTGACAGGAATCATATTGCAGCCATGGCACACTGCTGGGACACAATTCCAGACCCAGACCTGACTGCTGTGCAGCTGTGTGCAGTGGTGACTTCCCAGCCAAAGCAGCTCTGAAGGAGTATGAGGTAAAAACACCAAAAGTGAAAGTGAATGCAAGACACTTTGTTTAGGACAACAAAAGAAAGACTCATGCAGAGTGGATAAAAACTGAACTAACCAACTTTATTTCAGACAAAAGAATAGATGTAAGAGTTATAAATTCATCATGCTATTTGTTGGCAGAGGTGATGCATGGTGCTGGAGCCTTTAGTACTTTTTTCTCAGGAAGTAAGGAAGGGAAATATAACCTACTAAAGCACTGTTATTTGCAGTCAGATGTGTGAGTTTTTGTGCCTAACACCTTGAGAGTTGTGTTTTTAAGAAAATAAAGGAATAAGTTTCTGGCCAGATAAGACTCTTGCAATTGCAAGTGCCTGTATCAGGCAGGGTAACTTTATAAACTGTTTTACAGTTTATATATATATATGGACTCATTTATCTTTTTTTTATCTTAAAATAACAGCACTATGAAACAAAGGAGCTCTTCCTCCTTCCTTCTGTGGCAGCTGAAGGGCACCTGGTGGTAATCTGTACAGAAATGAAATGTTTTACATATACCTTTTCCCTGTCTCTGTTTAGCTAGGGAACAGTGTTGCATTTTTCTTAGTATGGCTGCAGGGAGATACAAGATGTTCAGGGATACTATGCACCAATTATTCAGAGACTATAAATGAAAATATTCATCTGAGTGTATTATACAGGTAATGGATGCCACAGAAATTATGTACCCATTTAGATAAGTAGTGGAAACAGATTGATTGCAGTAGAGGAATGACATTTTTAAATATGCTCACATTTTACACTTTTACCATGGACTACTGACATGGTAATTACTTTTTCCTGTGGATCACTGAAAGAGGGTGCCTTTTCCAAACATATCCAAATATATCTAGGTCAAATAGCATGACCTACACATACTCTCAGGAAGGTTAGCTAGTATAGCAGCTTATGGAATGGCTCAAGTGTTCCTTTCCAGCACAGAATAGAAACAACTGTAAGTACAGGAGGCCTACAGATAGGGATGAGGGTGAGTGAAAAGGTATTCAGAAAAACCAAGGGACACTACAGCCCACCTTACGCTCTAACAGAAAGGGTGCAATACTCGTGATTGGGATCATGTGATGACTCAATAATTAGATAGGGACTTCCCCACCCACCATTCCACAACCCACACTAACCAGCACTGCAATTACATCCACTTCTGATCATATTCACCAACAGCCTCTATGAGGAATGAAAAATGCCATAGTGTTTGAAAAGATCTGTACCTACTTCCATTAGAGGTTTCTAAAATGTTTCCTTTCCCTTCCTATAAGCAGCTGGTTAGTGTATATAGAGAAGCACTATCATTTCTAGTCATACATTCTCTTTCTTCCATATCCTGTAGTGATGAAATTAAATGGAAGGAAATCCACAACTTTAGGACAGAGAGAGGGGGGTTTTTTTGTTTTGTTTTTGTTTTTTTGTTTGGTTTTTTATTTGTTTTGGTTTGGCTTGGATTTTTTTTGGTTTTTTTCCCCACTGTCCAGTAATTAGAGAGATACTGCTACAGTGTTTTTTAAGTAATTTGTCTCTTGTTGCTCATTTGAAAACTGTGTCTTTTGTTTCCTGGGACATAACATCCTGGAATGTTGGCTTCCATATATTTACTTCATGAGCTAACTAACACTTCATCCTCTCTTTCACACTCATGTGTCTTAACACAAGGTATGTACAGCACTCGCAACAAAGTTGCTGTCATGAAGAGCTTTTGAGACTTTTGGCAGGAAGCTCAAGACAGGGACATAGAACTTGGAGGGCAGTTTTACACTCTGCAGAAAGAAAATGCAGAAACCTGCCCAGCAGAAAGGGACAGGGGGTGCTGGTGACAGCAGCTGGACATGAGGCAGGCTGTGCCCAGGGGGCCAAGAAGGCCAATGGCATCCTGGCCTGGATCAGCAATGCTGTGGCCAGCAGGGCCAGGGCAGGGATTGTCCCCCTGTGCTGGGCCCTGCTGAGGCCACACCTCCAGTGCTGTGTCCAGGGCTGGGCCCTCACTGCAGGAAAGGCCCTGAGGGGCTGGAGAGAGCCCAGAGAAGGGCAATGGAGCTGGGGCAGGGTGTGGGGCACAAGTGCTGTGAGGAGCAGCTGAGGGAGCTGGGGGTGTTTGTCCTGGAGAAAAGGAGGTTCACTGGGGAACAAACATAAATTCTTCTGTTAAAGAAGAATTTCAGTCACCTCCTAAAAGCTGACTGAAAATCAGCCTATATTATTCCAGGTAAGAACAAAAGAAAGTGCCAGTTTCAGGTGGTTTTTGCTGAAAATTGCAGAATAATTTAGGTTGGAAAAATTCTGTGACATTATTTGCCCAACCTTTGACTGATCACCACCTTGACAATTGGACCATGGCACAGAATGCCACACCCAGTTGTTTCTTGAGCACTTCCAGGGATGGTGACTCCACCACTTCGGTGAGCAATTCATTCTGTGAGCAGAGTTTAACAACCCTTCCCATGAAGAAATTCTTCCCAATGTCTAACCTGAAGCATCCCTGGAACAGCTTGAGGCTTTTTGCTCTTGTCCTATCCTTTTCAGTCCAAAATTCATGGACAAAACCAGGGGGCAGCTTTTCAAAACTCAGCTGACAGGCCAAAGTAAAAATGTTTGTAAACAAACTCTGTCCATTTTTTTGTATGGTAGCTAAGCATCTTGAACCCTCTTCCTAGGCTGTCCTCACAAAGAATGAATACTGACGCAACTTCAGCAGATCGGGCTGGGAGATAAGAGTGCTCTTGGAGCAGCTGACCTTTTCAGAGAGCAGCTCAGCTGGCAGATGAGGAGTCCGGTAGCCTGTTTGCATCTGCAGGGTTAATGTCATTTTCCTACACACAGCCTGCATTAGAGAAAGATGCAAAACAATGATGTGTCTTAGCAACCGTAATTTGAGCTTGACTATATATAAATCTATCCTGAGTTTTACAGCAATGTCTCTTGGTTTTGTAGTGGACAGTGCTGTAAAAAGAAATAAATTTGGGCTGGATTTTCTGCTCAGTTTTTTGACAACATTTTGTTCATTTTTTTGACAGATGGCACCAACCATTTAATATGTGCATAAATCAAACACACGTATATGAGTGTGTGTGTGTATATATATGCACACACACATACACACACACATATATAAATTTTAGCCTTTGCAAAATATTTGAAGGATAAAAACAATAATGAAATGCTTAGATTGAGCTTTTTTTTATAGACACAGTCTTCCTGTTCCTATGACTAGTTTCCTCTAAGGAAAATGTGACGTGTTGGATGATTTCCCATTTTCTGTTCAGACAGGAAGTATACAGGCCAACCAGCATTTGGATTTTCTGCTAATCCTTAGCCACTAAAGAACACCTGCAGCCTAACTGTTAGCTAGTTCTGGTACTCAAGGTCTCTATCAAAACACATTGTTAACAAAGGAAAAAGCTGACGTTATACCACCTGGGAATACAGGGAAAATCCTCATTTTTATGTAGCAGTACGAGTCACACAGAGCAGAAGAGAATCACAGAAACACAGAATATATGAGATGCTCTTCATATGATCAAATTGCAGACAAATTCAGGTAAAAAAACCAGGTGCCTACGAATTCCCAGAACACCTCCACAAATGATTCTGCACCACAGAGGATGAACTATTCTCTGCTCAAACACTCTGGCAGATGTAGGATCGTGGTGATACCAGTAATATAAAGGAGCACATGCTGATATGACACATTTCAAAGCGGTTGACCACATTCTAAGGCAGGAATGTGTCTGGAGCACACATTCACTTCAACAGAATTTCATACTTGTTGAGGTCATGCTTTTTTCTCATGCCTTGTCAATATCATAACATCCAATGCCAGCCATTGGTGGGTTTTCTGTCATACTTTGCAATCTACAAACAGGAAAATTCCTGGAGTTTTGTTCTTGCACTTCATATCTCATGCTATGAATTCATTACATCACTGAGGTTTTTATGACAGTGAATCTGAATCAAATTATAAAGGTAATCCAGCACATTATTGTAGAAAATCAGTGCCTGAACTTTCTGAAAATCAAATTTAGCAGTAGGATTACACTAAAACTAGAAGTAGCAAAAGGTAATCAGCAACTCCAAATACTTCAAAATATTTTTCAAACTTCTTAAAGTTTAGAGTACATTATAACTGTAGGGCATTTTAGTTAAGAGCAAAACAATTGCTTGTTGTTTATTACAATTTTTTTTCCTTTCTTACTTTACCACATTGTTATGCTGATATGTTGTACAAATATCATTCTTCTATTATTTTTCTACATCTGTATTAAACTACACATTGCTTCTTTTTAGACTCTGTGCTGAAGACATCTTGCTCCCCTCAAATATGTGAGGAAAGTAATGGATAAATCCCTTTAGAGGGAGGTGAAAGCCTTTCATGAGAAGAAGTAATGTAGGCTTGTCTGTTCAGAAAGATACAGGAGGTGAAAATGGTACTTTTCAAGTAAACTGGTGACATTTCACTAATAGACAACACAGAAAGAGTGGCAAAAAATGTCAGGGTGATGTAATTTTATGGGTGTCTTCTCAGCTGTCAGCATGTGTGCAGAGGCTGACTAGAGAAAAATCTAACTGAGGATGAAGGGAAACTGCAATTCAGCCCAAGGCCTTGCCTTTCAGAGGAAGGTTTCACAATAAATTTGAAGTATTTCATAAAACTGACATGTCTGAAAATAACTGAGCAAGTATAAATTGGTAAGGTTTGTTCTTATTCCTCCCTCTCATTATCTCATTGCATGACTCTTAGCCACTCTGTAATCTCATAGTGCCTTAAGTTACCTGCTCTGAAATGGAGAGAATGTTGGCCTTTTCTGAATGTGTTTTTTCACAGGTAATTCTTTTCAGAACAGCTTATTATTGAAAGAACCAAGGCTCTTTCTAGAGACAAGCCCTCCACAAGCCTTGTCTCTGTCTCTCCAGTGACTGTAGAGGGAGTCTTAATAGCCACTTTAATGTAGATACTTAAAGCAGAGGAAAATGAGTCAATTCTCGGGAATTGAAATTAAGACTTTTTGCTTAAAGACTACATTCCTATGTAATATTTGTGTGTGAGTGACTCTTCCATACATGTATCCTTATTGTATCAATAACCATGTATTCATAGGTAAAATGCCCAATGACCTCTTACATTTTCCATCCCGATAGTAGTGAAGGATTTAAAAAAAAAAAAAAAAAAAAAAATCTCCACCTCACACTGATGTCTTTATTTCAGTCCTGACCTGAGCAGATTTAATTTGCTTTTACTCATTGTTGTGATCTCATTTGATTTAAATGCCTACTTGTCTCAACTGTGTTCTTCCTCAGAAGTAGCTTCTCTGCTGGCCATTGCAACTGTGTTGCATTTCATGCCACTTCCTTCCAGGAGTCCAGGGTACTGCAAGGGGACATTATGCATTTTCAAATTCCCAGTGGCAAGAATTGAACACACTCTTCTGGACACACTATTACAAAGGATGCAGATACGGTTCAAAGCATGGGCTTGATCCTGGATTCCTTATTTGAGTGTTGCTACCAGTGAAGTCAGTGGAAATTTTGTTTCAATAAAAATACAGATCCAGGTTTCTAGACTGAAAATCTATATTTAAAAGCACTAGCGTTATATAAATACAAATAAATGTTAAAATATATATGCATGCATGTATGGCTTTCATTGAGTAAAGGGAGATTGTCAAAGCTAGGAGTTGGAATTCATTGTGCAACTCCCACTGATTCAATACAAAAGCCCCTCCACCATCACCTACTTATTTCTCTGACTTGGTGGAGCTGTGACAAAGGGAACATTTCACTGGTGTCAGCTGTGGTTTTACATTTTCCTTTAGCTGGCAGGTTAAAGTAATAGAAAAAAAGAAAGCAAATCCTCAAGGGAGCATTGAGAAGTGGGGAGTGCAGATAAACAGATAGAAAGCAGCATCCTGACAGTATCTCACAAGGGAAGAAAAAACAAGTCTGCCAGCTGTTCCACAGAAATGTTCTGATGTTCCTTTTATACATTTAGTTCAAATTATACCCCACTTTCACTGAATGTAATATTTTATTTTTTATTTTAGTATATTTATAAAGTCATAGCCATTGTTTTTTGTGTACACAGATGCAGTTCTTTGCCCATTTCACAAAATGAAACAGACTATTTACCCTGTAAAAAGAAATTTTCCCAAATTTTCTTAAGTTTCAGAAGACTGATTTTAAAATCCATAACATCATTTGATTCAGTTTGATAATTGCATTTTTTTTGGTCTACAATAACATGCAGAGCTGTAGAGAATACATTGTTTAAAAGTGTGACCTGTTTATTCAAACTTGCCTATAATACATACAGGACTGGGCATGATTTTTTCAAGGTTTTGTGACTCTGCAGTCTTGTTGACTCTGACAGAGCAAAGGGGCAAATGACATTCAAGTCACACTTTTTTGAGTGAAGTGTAAGACCTTTGCACCATTGCAGTTATCTATCTAAATCTGTACAGTCCATCTAAAATTTGAATTGTCCCAGCTTGAGTATATAAACCAAGAGAGGAAGCATACTACATAAGCAGCCTTTACTTACCTAATTTCAGATCCTACAGTCTGGTTTGGGACTATTTCTAAAGCATTTATTTTAAAATATTCCTGAAATTAACTATCATTCCAGTGTTGTTTTCTTTTTTCCTTTAGCCTTCTTCCTCTAGAAGGTTAAGCATTTCTTGCCTGTTTCCTCCCCTCTCCCACAAAATAGAAAGGAAATTATTATTAAAAAATTGTTACCAAACATAAAAATTTCTTCAAAGGAAGTGTCAAATTAATCACTGCAAATAGTGCACACCACCTACAATTGAGAAATATGGACCAATTGATATATATATACCAGGCAAATGCACTTGGTACACTGTCTTGTTATGTCTGTCTACTCCTTGATAATAAATAAGCCTTGCATACCCCCATATGCAATTCTGAGATCATTTATTTGTGTGTTTGTATCAGTGATATATTGCAAATATTGCCTCTTCAAAAAAGATAGTTGACATTCTCCTGACATTCCTAGGAAGTTTTTCTTATTAGTTTTTCTAAACTAAATGCATTGCTCTAGCAAAGGCAGACCACTTAATGTGTTTCTGAACTGTCACTTGGTTTGTATTTATGGTAATGAGGATTTGTCAGTTCTAGTTCTTTGCATTAAATCTAATAGTATTCCTTATCCCTTGGACAGGGTTGTTGTAAGTTTATCAAGCCTCTGACATTTTGCTTCAGTAAACTCCAGTGCAGACAACCTGGTAAGTTGGTATCCAGGGGTTTAATTTCTGTGTTGTTAAGTAAATTCTAAGTATGTGCAAAAAAAGAACCAAACATTTTAAACAATGCACCATTCCAATTAGTAATTTTTACCATTAGTTGAATTTTGAAAGGAATAAAACATGAGCCTGTATGATGCTTGGCTAATATGTGCTATATCCTTTGATTCACTTTTCAGCAACAGAAATGGGTACCACAACATAGAAATAGCTGCCATATTTTTCAAAATCTTTCACCGTGTAGCCATTGTTCAGTGCTTTCTTCTGTTACAGATAACTGTGAGTTGGAAATTACAATGCTCCATGTAAAAGCTTTATTATTGCAAAAACCTGATGGAACTAAACACCCTCATTTTTGGAATAGCAGTCCCAAAACTGCATTATCATCATCATCACACAGTACTTTTGTATAGGACAAGTTTAAATAAGCCATAACACTTTTGAAATACTATTTCACTTGCACAAGTAATGTGGTTTCCATTTTGCACACTGCTGTATTAGATTTCACTAATTTATTGCACTGTAATGCACCATGCTGCAATAAGGATGGAGATCCTTCTTAAAGGCAGCAAAAGAAATTGAAGACTCTCCTACAAGATTTTCAAATACATTGTTGCAAGACAAAATACAATTAAATATTTGGGAGCTTTTCAGTTGCTTTTTTTTTTCCCAGAAAATGAGATTCCCCTTAACCTAATAAAAGAAAAAAAAGATAGATATTTTTTGCCAAAGTTTCCAGATCACTTAATGTCATGAGGTGGTGTTTAATGAAAAAGAAAATAAAAGAAACTACTCACTGGAGCCATTACTGGAAATATTCCAGCTTAGGAGGAAAGAACAATGAGAATAATATACGTAGACACCAAAAATCTTCTAAATTCCTGGACTAAGAACTGTATCACTTGGAAGTTCAGACATATATTATTCTCCCACAGCACACAAATTTTATGAGAATTCCTGAAGGCACACTGAAGATTTTCCATCTCTTATGCTCCAGACTTGTTTTTTAACAGTGTGAAAGTAACAGAATTCCCTACCTTTATATTGAAAAGAACTTAAGCAAAACAGATTTCAGCATATAAAGGCCTGGAGGCAATCTACTACTTAAATCCCACCAATTTTATCTGCTATATTTTGAGTGCTACCTTCTAAAGCAGGTAACAAATGTGTATATCTTTACATCCAAAAATACAATCTTCTGCTGGATTCTGTATGCTGTGGCTAACTGGAAGATATTACAGTTTTAAAAAGATGAAACAGCACAATAAAAGCAGTTCTGCTCAGCCAAAAGACGCAAATATTTAAAAGACTGTGCAGCATGGTGAAAGCTTCTGATTTTAGATTTGTTCTAGTGTTACTTAATAAATGACAATTTTTATGCACATACAACATTCATAAAACTCTCTGGTTTTATGTCTCTCTTGCTGCAGACTCCACTCCACAGCAAAAGGTACAGTGAGAGGGAGGAGGTGCCGTGTTCTCTCCAGGCTGGGGGCATGCAGCGTCCAGCTGGTTTTCTTTCCATCTCTACAAAACCCAAACCCTTTTCCAAGAATGTTGACCAGTCACAATGTCCCGGTGCAAGGCCAAGTCTCCCTGCCACATCTGCCCCATTAGGATCTTGACTGCACAGCCCTGGTGTACTCTGCCTACTGTCTTTACTCAATATAATGCATTTTGACCAAAAGAACCAACCCAATGGATTGTACTAAGTGTTGGCAAAACAAGTTTCATCTGGAGCATCTGACTTCTAGGCTCTAGATGAGAGAGGGGAAATAGGCTATATATCTTAAAGTAGGATAACCAACAGTAAAATAGCAAAAATGCTTTAGTTGTCTTTAGGCGATTGAGAGGTAAATCATGTATCATTATCAGTGAGAATTTGCTGAAGGGGACAAAAAGATCTGGCCTGGCACACAACCTGCCTGCTAACCTACATATTTTGCTGTTCCTTGCTGAGTGCTCTGCTTATGCAACCCCTCCAAGTTTCCCCTACGTCACTCTTGCAGCCTGTTTCCTGGTCACTTTGGCCTCTGCAGGAAGCTGGCAAACCTCTTCATGTGGATGCTTATGTCTCATAACAAATTGTCCCCTCCCATCCATCCACCCACCCACCCATTTTATAAATGTGCAGGATTTCCTCCACAGGGAATAGACAGCAAATAAATTGCATGTGGCAGCAATCTTCACATTTCTGCGACTTAGAAACTTTCCCCTACAATTGCAATGTGACAATCTGCTCACACACAATGCTGTTTTTGCAGTGAAAACACAGCTCACAAAAATCATCATTCCCAGTTACTACCCCTTGAGCAAATATCATCTTTCCCAGTCATTTTCCCTTGACCATGTGGGGATTGATCCTATGGATACAAGTGGGTTCCAAATGAATGCATTCTCTCTTTACCTCTGATTTCTTATAAACATCCCAGTTTATAGACTGTGAACAGGCTGACACAGATCAATTGCACTTCCCTCATATTTCTCCCCAGGCTCCAGAGTCCATAACTGAAGCAAGAATGCATTGATTTCAGGGGATTTTTAGCTTAATAAGTGTGTGAAAATGTCAAGATTTATGCTTATGCAGAAGAAAGTGTGCCTGATACGGTTTTAATTTGACTATTTTTAGTAATCTGCATTTTAGTTAGCTGTTTTACTAATGGATATTTATAATCAATGAAGAAATCAAGGACTCTAGTGTTTTAGTGACTTCATCATAAATTAGAGATACTATTAGCATTGCAAACTTGTTTCCACTAACTATAAAAGCTAGTGGAGGTCTCTACTGTGCAGGAAATGAAGATTCTTGTATCTCGTGGCTTACATATAAATGATTAAACAAATACTAAACAGAAGGCTAAACAAAGAGACAGGATACTGCAATTCAGAGCATGTGACTCTTGATTTAATGCTTAGATTTGAGAGCAGCCACTGAAATGATTCATTAATAGCAATGCAGCACTTGACCCACTGCCAAGGAAGAGTGGGTGGTCTCTGTCACCAAAAAAATCTTTTCCAAAAGTTCATTCAGTCACTAAGAAGTTGAGCAAAACCCACACAGACAATGCAACACTGGTGTATTTTAGGCAGACTTCACAGATTTGTTGCCACTAGTAAGAAGGGTCACAAACAGGCCATTCTTTGGGCTGTATTCCAATGACTGCAATTTCTGCATATCTCTGCATGCTGTAAGTTATATTCATGCAACTGTGACTTTTACAATTTTGCAAAATCTTTCTCTTTGGTTATTTTGCATTTCACATGCTTATAAATATATTCTTGTTGCTCCTATGTCTAAATTCAGTAACACAGGAAGTTAATTTGTCTGAATCTGAAATTATACTCACAACTTTATGTTCTGCACTGGAAAATGGAAATGAAGAAAAATAATCCAGGCCCAGATATCAAATTTTTATTTCACTACCCTCCAAAGTGATTCTGAAGGGTAAATATATAAACCACTTCTAAAAACAATATTCTAAGAAGAAAACTTTCCAAAATGGATCTTTATAAAGTTTTTAACTAGACTTTATGAAACATTGAGAAAAATCATTTATTATTTAATCATTAAGTATTTGATTATCCAGGAACAAACTCCTTAATAAAATGTTCTAGACCAAAAATACAAGACGCAAATAGAAAAACAGGCAGGAGAATAATTTCTCTATAAACAATTAGTATTAATTAACCCTGGCATTGAATACATTCTACTTTAAATTGCTTTGTTCCCTGGATTAGAATAGGAAGTAGAAGGATATGTGATGAAGGGAATGTCCTGGAATAAAAGGTCAGAGAAAGTAGAAGACTCAGCAGAGTCTTCTCCTGTGGAAAAGGGGAAAAAACGAGAATAACAGATGGACAGAGTCAAAAAAATTCAAACATTAATCAATCACTAAACTAAATCAGTCCTGTCACCAGCGAAGAGGAGCTGTTGGGACACCAAACAACTGTATTAACCCTAGTGATATAATTTACTGAAAATTACTGTGCGAACTCAAATGACAAATTGTTCAAATATACATTGTTTCAGATACATCCCAAGAAAATTTCAGGCTATAGAAAGAGTGCAAAAGATACTTCATATGCATTGAGCAGTGCTACCCTGCAGTGGTCCTGTTGATTCTGATTAAACAGTCTTCTTGCAGAAGAGAGGATAACAGGTGGGAATTTTACCTTCCAGAAAACACACAATAGTGAGCTCTGGAACTGAGATGCAAATATTACTCTCACAGACTTCTTAGTAAGTGAGCATTACATTACAAATATTTGCCTAAATTTGCTTGCTCAGGGTACACATCAGTCCAGGATTTCCAACGCAGAGATATCTAGTGAGTAAATAGGAGGAAAGTACATCTTCAATTCTTAAAATATCCAGCCTTCTGCCAAGTCTGTCTTAGTGGTCTTGGCTATTTCAGTGAGTAGAAGGGATCCTGGTGGGAGACAAATGGAAGAAGCACATCTCACAGAGGACTGGTTTTAAGACCCCATAAGATGGTGTTATAAAGGGTAAGAGAGTGATTTCACTATTTGGAAAAGTTGTGCTGGTAGTCACTTTCAGGGAAGACTAAGACCATAGGATAACCTTGAAAGAAATTATCCACCAGGAGGAGAGGAAAAACCAAGGTAGGTATAGCTAAAAACAGGGAAAATGAGAAAATGCCTTACTTCTCCTGCAATTTGACACCATGGCAGAAGTGGAGTTAATTTGTCTGAAGTTCTTAAGACCTTTCCCTTTTCAAACAGTCATAGATGTGACAGTATTTTTCATTGCATTTTTTCTTTTTGGTGCTGTGGTTTAGAGTTTGAAAAAAAAAATCAGAATTTCAGTTACTTCAGTTACATTTTTTAGCATTTTACAATACTAGACTCAGAGCAACAATTCCTGTTTTAAAAAGAAACAGTAAACTCTTCTCAGGCTGCAGCCTGTCTTTCTGCTTCAGCACATGAGATCTCATATTTAGTGACCTTTTTGGTGCATTATAAAAGTTTGCTTCCCAATATCCATCATATTTCCAGAACAGTTGGAACCCTAATAATTACATATTTCTGTTCTCAGAACAGAACTTCGTATGAAACTCATTAGACAGCTAAACTGTTGGAATCCCAGAGCAGCATTATTAAAATCAGGGGTGTTTCTCTAGACTTGCAGTTGGTCATGAGGAGAGTCTAATCTAACATGAAATATCTGAACATTGCTGTTCATCCTGTCTAACATGTTTTATTCATTACTCTTGCCTCTTAGCTTTGGGTCATTGTAAGTTTTCCCAAATTATTGTCACTGTAGTTTTTAAATAAGGGGAGCAGTAGTGCTTTGTGTGACAGGAGTAAAGGACAACAAAAGGAAGAGGGAAACCTTGAGAGCACGGTGATGAGAAGAATTATTGGGAGGAAGTTTGTGCCAAGAATAACATGCTGGTTAGGAGGCCAAGGGCATCAGTGGAGTTTCTGGGACATCTGAAAGAGAAAAGGCTCCATACTCAAGTGCAGCTGTACCATCAAACACATTTTTCTTTTGCTTTTCTGGGAAGAAAGCTCTTCATCTCACTTCCACCACTTTGATTACAATGCCAAAAAATGCTTAATTAAACTCAACAGTTTGTCTCTGAGGGTCTCTCAAAGACGGAAACACTTACATCTTAAACCAAGGAATAGTAACATGGTCGCTAGGATGACATTTTGGAATTGTGTATCCCAATCCTGTTTTCCATGGTGCAGCATATCCATGTGCTATACACTTGGCACAAAACCACTCCTTTACAGATTTTTGTTTGTTTGCTTTCTTGTTTGTTTTTTGTTCCCTTAAACAAGATCAATGTATGGAAAAGAAGCCAAAATAAATGTAAGTTTTCCTGAGAGAGGTGCAAATTTTTAGGCTTTTTAGTTGATTTTAGATGGGAACATCTGCTTGGACTCATTTTAGTCTTATGTAGGTTGTCACCCTTCCGAAAGGAATTCCTGTTTCCCTTCCTTTCACACACATATGCACTGCTTATCAGGGCATCTAGAGGAACACACAGATATGTGTGATTAAGAAAAAAAAAAGATGGCCTGTCACTCATCATATCCCTCAGATTCAACAGAAAGGAAATTCATTTTAGTGAGCATTGAAACCAAACAATAGCAAGTCTGCAGCTGTTTCAGGGGTCTGATGTCAACAGTGCTAAACACATTTTTATCTCATTTGAGATTTATTGAAAAAGCAGAGTGCTTGATAAACAGTGGCTGACAAAAACCAAAACAGATTAGCTCAGCAAGTAAAATGAGATAAGAGAAGAATTGTGCTACATATACTTTGGAACCTATCAAATAAATCCATATATTATAAAATATTAGCTAGCTGAAAAATAATTTCTTTTAAGATTTATCCATAGACTTACATTTCCTATGCTGTGTATAAAAATTATAAGTTTAACTTTGAAGAAAATGTCATTTTTTGAGATTTGTTGCATTTGAACATGTTAGCATTTAGAGTAGCTTCATCAGTGTTTATTCATCTCCTTGGCTATCAATCATCTCCCCCTCTAAGAGTGACAATGTTCAAAAAAGATAAAAACAACTGCTATTCTCTGAAGCTTTCAGAGACGATATAACGAAGGATTAGTTATAAAATCTTTTTGCTTGCTTTGTAAGAAGCAGTATTATCCAATTGCTTTTTCTATTCTCTACATGGGATCTTCCTGTTTTCTTTAGCTCCCACACTACTCTTTTTTATCTTCTATAAAAATCCAGATGGCCAAGACTTAGGACAGCCCATGCCTGGTGACTAATGCCGAATTCAGAGGATGTTACATTGCCTGAAGAATAGGCAACGAGTAAACAATGAAAAGATTGTTTACACTGTCCGCCAAAAAAAAGGGAGAAACTTCTGAAAATTACTTTCATGGCATCCAAATCCCACCCTCCCATTCACAACATTCTGTAACCCTCTGAGGACCTTTCAGTGCTCTCCAGTATTCCTTAAGAGCAAAATGCTTCAGGGCTACAAAATGCATACAAACACCCCCTCCCCCCCACCCCCCAAAACATCTAATGCTCATCAGCATAGAGGGATTTTCATGAAAATGTGCAGTATTGGGCAGCTTATTTAAACATGAGAATGGTCAGCCACCGGTCAAACTCAGCCCAGACACTGGGCAGTAAGGGGACCACCTGGTAGCACTGCAGGAGCCCTCAGACATGGGGATGAATGAGTCTGCTGTGTCATCTCCAGGCAAGGGACCAGGAATCAAGGAAGAAATCCAGACTCCACATGAAAGATTGTCAGGGATTAGAGATTGATGAATTGAGTGAGTTAAATCTTCCCACGGAAGGGAGTGGGAGGGGGAGGGAGGAGAAACTTGCTTCCTCTAAAGGATCAAAGCAGAAAAGCAAATCCAAACTCACGAGCAAAATGCAGTGCATCATCTTAGGATAAGTCTGTGTTAATAAATTAAATTGCATCAAAGAACATTTCTGAGGACAGTGCACGCTGTCAAAGGAGTTTGTGACATGGCTTTGGCTTAAACAAAATAATCTCTGAAATACCACTGGCTGGCTGGTTTTGGTATCTGTAGTGTATATGTTGAAAAGAAAATCTGTCCATACAAAGTTGACTAATACCTCATGAAGAAATATCTTAAGGTAGAAGAAGAACACCAGAGAAATAAGGATTACAGGTATTACACCTACCTATAAATATGGTTGCAATCAAGGGATGTTTACATATTTTTCAAACTGAAAATATAATACCAGGATTTACAGATTAAGTCACTTTGCAAATGTATGCTCCATTGAACGGTTAACATAAACAATAAGCAGCACTGTAAATTGACTAAAAGATTGATGCCATGTTGGAAACAGTGGGGAGTAGCACAAATGATAAAAAAGAAAGGAGGAAAATTATAGCAATTAATATGCCATCTGATGTCTTCCCCTCTGGGAAATTAAGATTAAAAGACTTACTACATGATTTTTCAGAAATTATATTCTTTTGCAATTAGCTTTTATGTGATACCCCCTTTAAGGCAATATATACGTCATGGTGTCTGGAGACTTTTTCCTCCAATTACTAGTCTCTGCTCAGGAGGAAGATACTGGCAGTCAGTCAGGACTTCTGCACCACAAGAACAATAACCCCAAGAGACAGCAGTGGCCACCCCATGACATAGTGACTTACTGGGAAAACTCTGGTCTTGGTATCTAAGTTTGGACCAGTAAAAATAAGTGAAGTATATCTGTTACCTGGAAGATTGAGGAAAACAGAAGCAATGTTTTCTGCCACTGACGCAGCAAAGACCTTTTTAACTGTTGCACAATTATCTCCAAACCCATGACAATATGAACTGCAATGATCCCAGATGTAAATAAGTAACCAAGGAGCTTTTGAGAGGAAGAGAAGCATGTTTATGGATTGATTGCATGCTACAGTACCAGATCATGCTATCATACAGATAGCAAACATTCCCTAAATGCTACCTCATGAGGTCAGTTTTACTGCTGAGGACACAGGGTGGGAGCCAGAGGATCTCCTGGCATGACAGTGCATCATAGCCTCACGTCCAATGGTGCACCCAAGGTAACGCCTCTCCTCGTTTTGCCACTGCAGGACAGAAAGGGTATGCTGTGTTCCCACAAATGGGATTTCGGAGAACAGAACAGGTCTGTGAGCACAGGTTGCCCCCATTTATCTCTGCACAGCACTAACCCTGTTTACCTTTAAAAGCTCACTGTCTCAAAGGTCCAAATTCTTCAGTGCAACTCTAACTGCTTTGCAAAACAAAGCAGCCTTCGTCTGGTTTATTGAGCTTCTTAAGATTTTTCCTTATGTAATGCAAAACTCAGGTAATCCACAGACATGAAAGTAATGCCTTTGCCATTTGAATATTTCACATTGTTGGGAGGGGAGCATCTGAGGGAAATGGGCCATGGTTAAACATCTCCTGCTCTTAAGAGATATTTGCTTCTTACAGCTTTCTTCAGGCAGCTTCAAAGAGTGCTAGTATCTTGGACTTGTGCAAGTTGGAACAAGGAATGGAGGGTGGGAAAGTGAATTGCTTCCACCATTTTACCGAAGCTCAAATTAACTGTGGGACAGAAGGGTTAAACTCTTGAGTGCCAAATCTGCACCACCCAGATCATTCCAGCATGCTTTCCACTCAGCTACTTTAGGCAAATATATTTTCATTTCCAAATGTTTTTACTGGATTTGAGCAGCAACTAAAGATTAATGCTGCTGAGTTGAAATAGACAATAAAATACCATTCACTCTGCAGCTGGTGTAGCTTTTTGCATTCATTAGTCACATTTCTACTATGTTTGACTGTGCTATTACTATTTTCTTTCATTCTTTTTCTAGCAGCTACCTACAGTTACACCTGATGACAGTTATTGTTTCCACTGTTGCTTTTCTAGTGCAGTGTCCAAAAAGGCATTTTGCTTTGCTATATGTAATAAAACATAAACAAAATAAAAGAGCGCAGAAAGGATCTGCCCACTAAAATAACAACAACAACACGTCCCTGACAAAAGAGTAGAAGTGAAAACCTACCATCCAGGAATTCCAAAGATGACCCTAGATGACCCTAGATCAGATACATCATACACAGAAAATTAATATCTGTATATATCTATTTCTTATTCCAGAAGACAGGAAGCAAAAATTTCAGCCATTATGAAAAACACATAATACACTCTATAAACAGTTTTGTTGTTGCAGTATTTGTTAACAAGAAACTTTTGCTATCTCGAGATTTAAATTCTTTATTGGAAGACAGCACTTATTTAACACTGAAGATTAAAGGTTTTTTATCATAATGACTGCAGCTGAAGTCAAGGACTATTCAGGAGGAATAGTCCTTGACTATCCTGGTCTTCCTCTAGGATTCAAAAAAAAGAAAGCTGAGGTCCCTCAGGCCTATAATGCTGTTATTATTACTGTCCTTTCCCATCTTCTCTGAGAGACAACACGTGGCAACCAAGAACTCCTCTGGAGTCCTAAATCTGTATTTGATGACTAAGGAGGAGAATGTCAGTGTTGAGAAGACTAGATCTTTATTTAACTTCAAACTTGATCATCTTTTCCTTTGCAGTATCTGAGGAGCAATTCCTAATGCAAGAAAAAGAAAGACGCTTGTAGTCCTAGAAGCATCAAGAGAGCAAAGTAAAAGGGTGAAGGAGCACATGGGCACAACACTGCCATACTCCATGCTCAGAATCCTCTAGGACTGATGGGCTCTTGTGCAGCTCACAGAACAATGGCATTCTTTTCCTTGAGGCACTTGCGTTTAAACAAGCCTTACCTTTTAGTCCTTTATTGTACAATCATTATACTGAAGGATATTTTCACCATTTTCTATTAAATTTCTGACTGAACTGCTTCAGCTGATACTCAGGGCTGTTCATAGATAATACAAGACATCCCTGAATCATGGGAAGAGCTGAATTTGATGTCTCTGCCTTCATGAGACATTCAGTCAGCTCAAATCTTTCTGCCTAAACCAAAAATACCTAAGAGCCTTTAAATGAAACTTTAGCACTTATACTACTGAAATCCAAGACATTTACATACTTGCAGTAGGGACTCCTCAAGATGAAATAAAATTAATTTAATCTTCCCAAGAGAAACTCAGACAAAATAGAGTCCAGATTCAATCTAGTCCCCAAACAATTAAAAAATCCAAATCCTCCTACTGGCACAAACCATGAAGAAAGAAAAGAGTACTATTAAAAAAAAGAGAGAAAAGCATCACAGTTGTATTAGCTTTGTGGTCTACTGTAGCTTTTCTTTTAATACTTTTTACAATGTTGGGAAATGCAGTGTAATGTCATTTCACAGGTGTAATTTAATATCCAAATTCAAAGACTCAAAATATGTACAGTCCTCAGACTCATATTTTCAGTTTAAGTATAGGCTTAGTACTAAAGCCTTACAGTGTTTGAGCTTAGATAATCTCCTTCAGATCAGAACAGATGCCTGTGTCATTAAATAGGTCTTCTAAGCTCAGCACTAGATTACTTCTTGGATCTGCTGGGGAACTTGTCTTCTAAGACTCCTTTGAGCACCTGAATGTGCTTTTTATCAGATGATGCTATGTAAGCCCTCTTCATAAAACTTACCTTACAATCATGGACAAGTTTCTAAGCATAGCTTGTGTGTCCAAATATTTGAATACAATTTTAGGAAGAACCAATGCAAAGGAGAGAATAGAATAGAATAGGTCAGTTGGAAGGGACCTGCAAGGATCACCCAGTTCAAATTTGTGACCACTTCAGGCTGACCAAAACTTGTAGTGTATTATTAATCACATTGTCCAAATGTCTCTTAAACATTGACAAGGTGGGGTCATTGACCACCTTTCTAGGAAGCCTGTTCCAGTGCTTGATTACCTTCTTAAACCGTGGGGCACAGAACTGCACTGAGCCCTGCAGGTGAGGCTGCACAGCCCTGAACACAGGGGCAATCCCCTCTCCTGTGGCTGGCAGTGCCACGCTCCAGGCTCCCGGGATGCCGTGTGCCCTCCGGGCTGCCAGGGCACGCTGTGGGCTCTGTCCCCTCTCCTGTGGCTGGCAGTGCCACGCTCCAGGCTCCCGGGATGCCGTGTGCCCTCCGGGCTGCCAGGGCACGCTGTGGGCTCTGTCCCCTCTCCTGTGGCTGGCAGTGCCACGCTCCAGGCTCCCAGGATGCCGTGTGCCCTCCGGGCTGCCAGGGCACGCTGTGGGCTCTGTCCCCTCTCCTGTGGCTGGCAGTGCCACGCTCCAGGCTCCCGGGATGCCGTGTGCCCTCCGGGCTGCCAGGGCACGCTGTGGGCTCTGTCCCCTCTCCTGTGGCTGGCAGTGCCACGCTCCAGGCTCCCGGGATGCCGTGTGCCCTCCGGGCTGCCAGGGCACGCTGTGGGCTCTGTCCCCTCTCCTGTGGCTGGCAGTGCCACGCTCCAGACTCCCGGGATGCCGTGTGCCCTCCGGGCTGCCAGGGCACGCTGTGGGCTCGCCCTGAGCCTGATGTTGAAAACTACTTTCCATGATAGTTTCCATGACACTTCCATAGGTAAGCTCATTATCACCTCCTAAGATCTTTCACTGGCATCTTGCAAATGGAGGAAATGAGCAATGGGTATACCACAACCTCTGGAAATCTTCAGATCAAAACCTCCAATAATCATGGCCATTAATGTCTTTCGACATAATGCTGTTTAATAATGATATCTTTGGAGATTATCAGAATTAATTGGTCCTTAGAGGGAAGATAATGGATCAAACCCAAAAAAAGGACATGACAACTATTCAAAATCTACATAGGCATTACTCAAAAATCAAAGTGTTAAGGAGCCTGCAGCAGAAGCCATGTGTATAGAAAGTCATAGCCATTAAAATAAACACATATATGTTTAAATAGCTATATGATTATTTTGTTCCAAAGCAGAGAAAAAGTCAAGCAAATAATTTTTTTCCTTTCTAATTTCCTGTGGGAACTGTCTGCACACATTTTTTTCCAGTAAACTGAAAATAAAACTGATGTGAATATTCCAGGTGTGCAGCAAGGGGTCAGCTTTTCCGTCTTCCAGTCATAATATTGTGTTTTCCAAATACTTCAAAGATCTTTGAATATTACGTGTTTTTTTAAAAATGGGTAGAATATCAAGGGAAATTTCCATTGCATTGTTCTGTACACAGGAGTTCAGAAAGCATTCAAAGTAAAATGGTTTAAAAGTGCACCCAGGAAATGGTGGTGTGGGCATTGTTTGAAAGGAATACATTCTGCCCCTGCTGAGTCAGTACTGTCTGACTGCTTCTAAGAGCCTCTCTGTCCCAAGATTCACCTGGCTGGGGAAAACAATTACAGCACAGCTGCCTTACTAAAACAGAGTGGGAAGTGTTACCTTGCTCCCTCTGGCTCCAGCCATAACCAAGAATTGTGGAGCAAACTAAACTTTTTCCAATTCTTGTTCCCCCCCTCTTTTCCAAAAAAGATAAATTTGCCAGGTTACAATCTATGTCACAGTAGTGAATCAGGCTTCCCAACTCAACATCCAAATGTTTTATTTGCTTCCAGCCAAACAAAGATCTTTGGAGAAGATAAGGTTTTCTATGAAAATAACTAATCAGTAGTCAAAAGAGAAAATCAAGGTTCAACAAATACCAGGAAAAAAGAGGAAATAATGTGTCACATTATAAACCCATTATGTGCCAAAAATCTGTTGGGAAAGCAGTAGGCCCTATAGAATTGGAAATAAAGCAGAGAAGATCATGAAGGCCATCTAGAAAAGTTCTAAAATCTTCAGGCACAGAATGAGTAGAAAGACTATTTAGCCTACCAAAGAGATGGCAGGTAAGAGAAGGGGTGTCAACAAAAAGACATAATAGAAATCTAGGAACCAATGGGTAGAAGGGAGAAGATTGACTGTTCCTTACCTTTTTACAGAAAAGATTTGAATAAAATGAAAATGCAAGGTGATAGACTCAAAGCAAACAAGGTGTCCTTGTTCAGCAATGGACAGTCTCTAGCATA
This sequence comes from Ammospiza caudacuta, assembly GCF_027887145.1. Classification (NCBI taxonomy): domain Eukaryota; kingdom Metazoa; phylum Chordata; class Aves; order Passeriformes; family Passerellidae; genus Ammospiza; species Ammospiza caudacuta. The sequence goes on along the minus strand of NC_080632.1, from coordinate 50,862,160 downwards.
GAACTTTGTAAGTACCCCATACTCACGATGGTTTAGAGTGAATTTAGGCAAATTCAAGGAAGAAAAATGATGCCTAGTTGCCTCCACTCACATGATGAAGGCTTCTGTTGCCTAAGGGAATTCCTGGTCAAAATTCCTTGAATCTAGAACACAGCCCTTTAAAAGAATTTTCTTGCAGTTTCCCTGCTCTCATAATATTGCTTGGTACTCGCTAGTGGCCACCTGCAGCGACAAGTTCAGAGAAGAGAGGAACTTTCTTGTGTGTTCTATTGAGCTAGCACAAATTCAGTATTCATGTTTTCTTTCAAACTGGCATAAACAAATATAGGGTGCTGTAAAATGGTAGAAAAGAGTTATTCTGGTCCACAGGTAACTTCTAGTTTTTCAACAGTGGCAATATGATTACAGCCTGATTAGATGCCTGTAAAATACACTGACATTCATTCTATAACTTTCAAAGGGATCCTAATTTATGCATTTATCCCATCACAGTCAAAAACACCATGTAAGTAAACACATGAAATAGATTTATGTTGGCATTCAGTTCTCTGGCCTGCAGCCTCTGAAAGTTCAGAGGAACAAAATAAAGTTTTGTCTCAAGCTGTCTCAAAAAGGGAAATGGTTGCTTGGATAGTCCTGTACCATTTTTCACCTTGCAATGTTTTCAGCTCATTACTTAACCACAAACAATCCAGAAAGTGAACTTTGTTCTGTATTATCACACTGGAGTTTTCCCATGTGCAGCCAAAGCAAAGGATCCCAAAGGCTGACTGCATATTGATTTTACAAAAGACTGCACATACTTCTGAGTGCACCAATGACAGCTTTTACTATTAACACACCTCACTGTGCAACAAAGTTAAAAATAAAACCTTATTCACCTTTCAGCTGAAGGATTTCTCCACTTCTGACTTTCTGATTAACCAGCTCACCTCCAGATGTTTGCAAGTTACATACACAGTATCTCATAAATAACAGGTCATTTTAAGGTAATTTTCTTTCCTTTCAGCAGCAATTTGCTGAGTCACTTATACCCATCTCTCTGAATAAAAGAATAATGGATTACATAGAGCTCTCTAGATACTTAGGCTTTTGTAATTATACTCTTTGTTACACAGCTGATAGAGGACAGCAATTTTCTTCCCCACACTTACTTGTCTACAACTGAAAACATTCTGTAGTAATTATTCAGGCTGTAGTAATTATTATTATTATCATTTAAAAAGTCTCACATAATGCAGCTATGCAGGGAACTTGTGTCCTCTTTTGTCCCAATAAACTATCCCTTTTAACATGAATAACTGTGACTTCATTGGATGAGGCACAAACACGTACCATTCCTAGTGTGCAACTGTATTTGTCTTTCTGCTCTGCATCTGCACAGTGCCTATTTGAACCTGGATGACAGTTCATGAGGAAAGTGAAGTCCTTTATGTTATTGCAATAAAAGATAAGCACAGCTCATCAGTCCCTAAACATCAGAAAGAAAAGCAGAATTCTGAGTAATTTTCACCACAAAAACAATTTCTTCTGCAATGATACAAGTAATTTAGCTAATAGTTTTTAGCTGTTATCCATACTTGCTTAATATCTGTCTGTTTTTCCCAGCTGTATAGGACAAGCATGAGAACAGCACAGGATAATATATATATATTTTAGGAAGATAAACACACCTTGCAACACTTGATGTTCCCAAGACATCAAGTGGTATGTGATCAAGTTGGTATGTGGTCAAGTTACAGATTATTTAGCTGTCCTAAGAATTTCCCTGACCTGTGATAACTGTGGCTAAAGTTTATCTCTAATTTTCTGCCCCATTCCTCTCATCGACCCCAGCTTCTGGTTACACTTTCAGCACTGAAGTCAAGCCTCGCTGTGTCACAGCTTGGGAACTTTGAGACAGCTTCTGCCCTGTCCTTGAGGCTGGCTGCTTCCTGCCTTTTCCTCTCTCATGTCTAGCATGAGTTGAATGAATCCAAACACTGATTGTCTAAGTGCTGTTAGCTTAGAGACAGCTTTACTACTCTAGACTAAGCCCCTTTTAGTGAGAAAAAATATAGCAGAGAACTCCAAAACTACCCTAATTTAGATACTTCAGTTGCACTCCATTTACTTCACTAGAAAATCTGTCTATCATTTCACCTCTACTCCATGTGTTTTTTGTGATTGCATAGGCTAAAGCATTCATTAAGTGTTCAGTTAATGTGCATTGTCTGCCAGCTGTCCCTGAGAATTTATTTGCCATCCCACAGGGCTGCTCTGAGCTCTCCAGTCCCCCTTTCAAAGTGTCACCCTTGCACTGAATTGTGTTGCAATCAACTAAGGGCAGACTGTCAGTTCATAAACATTCCAGTTTCAAAGAACCAGATTTTTTTTTCTTTATGGAAAGGAACCTGAAGCGGGTAAATCTGGTACTGAATTGGAAGGCATGGCAGAGTGCATGCCCTTTTGGAAGTGGAGGGAGGCAATGGCACCACAGGGGATTTACACTCTCTCATCTAGTCAGGCACAGCCTTGCCCTACAAACTTGGCCATGCTGGCTTCTCACACCACATCTAGCATCCTTAGCCAAGTCCAGCTGCACAGCCTGCCTTGTTTCTAGATGTTTTACCAAGCAACTTTTGAATGAAAGATACTGTGCAAGCATGGCAGTTCTACACATTTAAAATCCAGACTCATTGCAGTCTACACATGTAGATTGTCTTGTGTCCTGAAGAACTGGTGACTACATGCAGGCCCAAGTACACAACTTTAACTATATGGAATCAAGGACTTGGGCACACTATATAGAGACAGAGAATTAACAGAAGATTTCTAGTAAGATGTAGAAGGCAAAACTAACGTTCCAGATTCATTGAATTCAAATTATGAGTATTTTAGGCTGTGATTTTTCACGGGTGCTCATGTGAGCATGGCATCTGAATCCAGTTAGAATTCAGTACAACTAAAAATATTAATTTACATAGGCCTTTTTAAAGATCCCAGGATCCACAGGCTTGTTTTTACCAACAGCAATATTTTCTATGCCAGTTTTGACTAGTATTTGAATAATGATCTTCCTAGACTCCTCATTCTTGTCTAGCTCAAGAAAACTGTCCAAAACCATAAAAAACACAGGCTGCCTTATACAGCTAAAAATGCAATGAGCCTCTTTACTGCAGAAAGCCTTACCTGTAGAGAAGCAGATTTTTCTAGGGTAAAGGAGCAAGAAGCCCAGCAAAAAAAAAGCTGTAAACCCTGAAGTCGTAACTTTCACAGTGTTGGCATGTGTCTTATTTATATACAAAATAGCTGTTTTATGTGCCAATCAGGTCTTTAAATGCAAAGGCAAGCTGTCTTTTATCAAGGAGAGGAAAAATTTGACTCACTCTTTGTAGTAGGAGAAGAGACATGGAGGACACAAATAAACAGGGTGGTAGGTGAAAAACTACATAAACAGTTCTCTCACAAAAATCTCTTGAAGAGGATGCACACCCATGGATGTGGACCTTGGAGTAAGGCAACTGATGGGAGGTGCAGCTAACCCATAAATGGCTACATGCACCATGTAGCTCAGAGTCATTGTTCATTATAACTGCACCAGTTCCTTTCCTAATTGTTGGGAGCTGTAACAGAGTCTTGTTCACATGTGAATCCTGTCCCTCCCTTATTTTATTTTCCACAGAAGTTTCACATTTCCTCTGTTTTTCTGCATCCTTAACAGAAACCTATTTAGTGGGAGTAGACAGCAACATATATTTTTCTTTGAAAGAGATTATGAGATTAGAAAATTTGCAACTACTCCCATTCAAATATGAAATTTGGATGTCTCCAATCCAATCTCCTTGCAGAGCATGTCTGTTTGCTTCACAGACAAAAGAGACTAAAGCATTACCTAAGGATTATGTTTATACACATTAAATATTTGAAGCACATCTCATTCCTGAGTCACATCATACATGTAAAATTTTATTGGCCAATTAGAAAATCAGAGTGTAATATCACTTGGCTACAGCTACCTCTGGGTGGATAGATAGAGATATCAGCAAATTATTTTGCATAAATCTGGGCTGCACAAAATATAAGGGAACCTCATGGAAAGTACCAAGATAATTTCTCTAGGAACATGTTGGCAAATTTTGTTTTGAAATTGACTAAAATTGTTTTTAAACATCTTATTTATTTTTCTCACTTTTTTTTCCTCTGAGTTTTGGTTTGATTCAGTTAATTTGGGTTTTTTTTTGTTTTTTGGCACATTTTTGGGGGGGCTTTTTTAGGTTTTTTTGGGTTTTTTTGGTTTTTTGTTTGGAGGTTTTTTGGGGGGGCAGAGGGAGGGGATATTAGCTGTAAATAATACCTGGAAAATAGTCCCTGCTCATTTTATTAGGCAGACAGGTTTTAGGCACTTCCAAGAGCAAGACAGCTTTGGTATCAGTACCCAGTCTTAGCCTATTAGTTTGCTGAAGGTTTGCAAAACCATTTGTGCTCAAGTACAAATATATTCAGGGTGACTCAGCTGTGAATTTCCACAGCAAGTATTGGATTTACATGCAAATTTGGAAGCTTGTGTAAATAGTCAATGAGCCCAGGAACCGAGGAAGAATAGAGGGGGATGGTTGCATATTTGACCAAAACCCATGCATCATGAATTCTGCCCGAGTCACACAGTCAGTGGGAGTTGAGCCAGTGGCACTGGTAGCATGTACCTCTTCAAGCAAGCAAACATCTTACTGTGTCCCCACACTAGCAAACTTGCATAAGCAGGCAAGATGTGGTGTTTATTCCAGCAATGTGTCATACATCCTGACTTTAAAATAGGACTGAAAAGAACTTTCAGAGAAATTAGTTTTGCATACTAGACCCGCATATTGTGCTCATTTTAACTAGGGCAATATTTACTTCTAATATATTTACATAGTATCTTTTTGGTTGCTCCTCTCTGCTGGTGAGCATAGTTAAATAAAAAAAATAGGCAGTGACCTCGTTTTGTCTTGCAGAAGAAAACTACTAGCTAACCATGACTATTATCCTTGAACAGGACCCAATAACAAGCATTGTAAAATATCAAACATTGTAAATTTCTATAACAGGCAATCTTGTCTTTCAAGGTTTTGAAGCCATTCATGGACACAGAAAATACAAACTCCATGTGGGGAAGTACCATGGAGTACGTCTAATTTACATCCCCCACTATCCTGAAAGCAGCTTCCTACGTTAGGAGCACATCTGCTCACAGAATAAAGACAAGTCCACCAATTAGTGGTAACGCGCACATAAGATGTGCGTCTTGCACCCATTCAGTAGCTACAGATGAATGGTATGCATTCAGTGGGGCTGCAAGAAGGAGTCTGCAGCTCAGTGTAGCCCTCAGGATCTCAGTGGCACACGTAGGAAAGGTCAAGTTCCCTGCTGTTTACTCAATACTTTCATCTAGCTGTGCGCCATTTTCAGTAAGTAAAGGTGGGAGATTGAAAAAGAAAACACAAAAAGAATGAGGATTAAGAGACAGAAGGATGATTGCATGCTGTTAACAATCTCCAGAGGACACAGGGTTAATTTACTTCTATTTTGTGCAATTTTGGTGAATCCATATCCCCAAGAAGTTTTTTTTTTAATTGAATCTGAATAAAGAGAAAGACTAGATCAATAAAAAGCTTTAAAACTGTGTTCAGCTTCTTGCCTCTTGGTTGCAGAAGCCAGAACTTGGAAAAAGTAGTACTTGTTTTCTTGGAAGGCTTCTATTAAGGATGCAAGAAAATTGAGGTAATGTGAAATCTCCATACGAAATTAAATAAAGAAGTGACAGGACTAATTTTTAAACAAGACTTTGTTACAGTTCACAACAATTATGAAAGAAATGAGTAACCTTGAGATTAGCTCAGTTGGTCAGAGCTTGGTGCTAAAAAGCACCTTAGGCTGCTGGTTCAATCCCTGTATGGGTAATTTACTTCTATTTGGATTTTATGATCCTTGTTGGTCCCTATCAGCTCCAAATATTCTGTTATTCTGTAATACAATGATAATGAACAATAACTCTAAGTTGCACTATGCATGTGAGTCAGGTGCACCTTTCATTACCCTCAATCCCTGCTGGCTTTGGTGCTGAAGGGTTAGAACCAGATGCTCTTTTTTCCCACAGCCATGGACCCTTCCTGGGTGAAGCCTGTAAAGGAAAATTCAACTCACATTCACACCTTTCCTTCACAGCACATCTCTATCCTGTTTTCAAAACTCTAATTCTGAGGAGCTGGACATCATCATCACAATTGCTATTGCTGATGATATTCAGTGTCACTGTCACTGTCATTTTGTAAGGAAGGCTTGCTTTTCTTTCTGGTGTTCCATGATGCAAAAAAGCCTTCTGAACAAACCTGAAAACAGCACAGTTTTACAGAGAGGATGTGGGGGCATGTGAGAACAATTGAGAGGATTCCTCCAGCAGAATCCCCTCAGGGTCATCTTTACAACCTGCATTTTTAGCTGAAAAAACAAAAGTAAATAGGAAAAACTGACAACCCTCCACCTGGAAAAGAAAACCAAAACCTTCTACCAAAACCAAAACAAAAACTGAAAACTGAAAGAGGAACTAAAGAATCTGAAATAGTTTAGAGAAGGAAAACAGAATATACTGTTCCTTAGCAAAGAGTAAAACCAAAGAGTCAGGATTTCTTCCTTACATACAACTGTCAAGATGAAAATTCTGATGCAATACCTAGCAGATATTATTTCAGGGTATGAACTGCAAAAAGCTTTAATAGCTGTGAGTTTCTTGTGAAAGATTGAAGTTCATGTTACTATGAAGTGTGCCTGTCGCAAGGCCTGATCCACCCTTGGTGCAGCTCCAAACTCACCCTGATGAAGAGGCTTTGGTATTTGCACCAGCTCTGTCTGTGGCATGGCAGAATTGTCTTCCCATGCTGAAAGATGGTATTTTTACATGGATTGCTCTTACAGAGAGATAAACTCAGGTGGAAGACCAAGCCCATGGAGCTTTGCACTGTTTTTTGGGTTTTTTTTTAGCTTAACCATGGCACAGCTTTGCCATGATTGTTTTGTTTTCTTAAATAGGACTCTAGAAATCCACATAATCCCCCACAAAGGCACATGACAGTGAAGCATGTGTATGTAGCCTCTCCGTTTTGAACAGTGCTCAGATGGAATAATACAGCCTATGCTGACTTTAGTAGAAGTATAGAAACAGATTGTTTCTATACAATTGTCAGAGTTCAGGACATCTTCTGTGTTGGCCATGTCTCCAATCTGTGCTGGCTATATCTCAAATTTTTTCTTAAGAAGCTGTATTAAATCTTTAAGAGTAATTTGTATTATACTGTAGAAGTTTCCAGTTTTGTCACCTGTGTCAGGTAATGTGGTGATGACAACACAGAGAAATGAAACTCTATTTGTAGCAGACATAGCTTTAACAGCGTTACTGGCTTCAGGCATTTAATTCAGCCAGGCAACAGGAGGTGAATGTTGGCCTCAGATAGGCCTTGTCTCACACTTAATTTATATGGTCATTTACTTAATCTTTCAGTAATACACAAAAATGAAATATGACTGAGAAGATCATGCAACAGCAATTTAGTAAGTGTATTTATGAAGACAGAAACATCAGTAAGAAATACAGTTTGGACAACATAGGTGAGAGGTTCTCTAAAGTGTTATCTAAATGTGCATTCCTAGTTACCATAAGTGTGAAGAGGCTTGGGATGAAAAGGAACAATGCCTTAATCCAAAGGTGATCGTAGTTCTAAAGGCAGGATTCTTTCATCAAGATATTTTGGAGTCAGCAGTCATACAATAAAAAAAATATTATATCCTCAAAATATTAAAAACTAGCTTCTGATACAACAGCTATATACAAGCTTCTTGAGCAGATTTTCTCTATTTATTATGCTGAATAATATTTTCCTAAAATAGTGATCAGGCATAATTAACTTTCTCTTTCAACATATGAAAAACTTCAGTGATATTTATTATTCCTTGATTTCCCTTCAGGCCAATCACCTTCTGAACTAGAAGCAAACAAAACACAAACGCCTTTATACCAAAAGGCATTTATGTATCAAATTATTTGAACCTATATGTTCTTATGAAGTTGAAGCCTTGGTTAACAAATTAATCAACCCAAAAAACTACCTCAATGTGGTGCACAGGATAAGCAATAACAGCTAACCTTGAGATTACATAAATAAAATTTGATTTGCTATAGGATCATCAGTAGAAGTAGTACACATCATGACTTCCCTCCTTTGCCTAGTAAAGCAAGTTTTCAGAAGCCCTAACAAAACAGATGCCGGTTTTAACTATGTATGCTAATGCACATTAACTTTGAAACACACAAGTTGAAGTAGAGTGGAGTAACTGTGTCAACAAAATGAAATTTAAGATTCTCTTGTAGGACTGATCTTATGTCCCTTTAATCAAAGGACACTTTTTCCTCTGGTGTACTACTAATGCAAATGGTAAGCTATAAATTTGTGCTCTAAAACTCTGAACACAGAATGTAAGCTGCCTGAGTTTATATTAACCTTCAACTTTACTAGAGTAATTTTGGTTTCTTCAAAATGAGATTAGAGAAAATTAAGAACAGGATAATTTTTTCAGACTAACGAATTGAATCACAGGTGAGACCTCCAGTATCCAACAAAGCTAAATTCTTCTTTTCAAAACAGAGGGTATCCAAGGCATCTATGAGGAGAGAATCTCCAGCTTCATCTAAGTCTCTACTAATGCAACTTCTATGCAATGTCTTCCATGTCTTAGTGACCCTAATGTATGACTGAAATTGGTCAACACAGTCAGGACTGATCCATATAAATGAATGCCGTGTTCACATTTTTGGCAGATATAAAATTAGAAAATAACACATTGCTACTGGAGAAAGGTCAAACTAATTGTTTGACACTGTAAACTAAAGTCACAAATAGGTCTGATGTAGAAAGGAAAAAGAATTGTCTAAGTCACACTTTCATATTTAATAAGAAAGGGCAGGAAATTACTAATAGCAAATTTCCCTTCAGTTTTTAATTTCCTCCTGCAGGTATCTGGTGCCATGACACCATTCACCGGGGTCCTCTCTATTTTTCTCAGATTATTTTCACACCAGATCCTTACCGTTTTTTAACTAAGGCAGTTAACGCAACTTTTCATTTTGGGTACTACCTCTCCCTCTCATTGTAGGCCCAGGAAAATACCAAATAGGCTTTCCAGAAATTTTAACCTCTGAGACAAAAGCAGTAATGCATTCTCACCAATGTTAGAAAATCTTAAGGTTTTGTTCATCCACTTTCACGCATCAGTTTCAATGCCTGACAATATAAAAGCAAGTCTCAGGGCTAAACAAACTGTGCTAGCTGGTCACATGCAATTTTTTGCTTTCTTTATCCAGCATAAGCTTTCATTATGCATCTATGATAGCACTATAGAGAAAATAATCTTCTTACCAGCTTCTATTTAAAATTAAATTCCATTCTGCTAAATAGTGTTAGATGTCCAAGCAGTGCAGATCTGAACTTTCATTTTTGCAATATTTCCTGGCTATCTTTATTGAGTATGGAAGAAAAAATTCAGAGCTCATCTAAGCATTTAATTGGCAGAAATGCAAAACATTTATGAGAAGTTTCAGAATATCAAATTTCCTAAGACAAAACTTAAATAATTTGTGCCTCTTTCCAAAGTTTACTGCTTATTCTTTCATTTCATAATGAGGTTTTCAAACTGTAAGGTTCTTTATTCAATACAGTCTTTAATAAGATAAATTTTCCCTTCTAAATGAAGAGATCTATCTGTCTTACCCAGGAATATATATATAGTAGTATTTATTGTACATGTGCGTAACGCAGACATGGAATAATTATTTCACAGGAGCAGGAAAACAACATTATGCATGAACATCCTGGTTTTCAGTGCTTTGCCTTGGTGTTTATAGAGATTGGCTACAAAAGTCTAGTATGTTCCATTTTCTTTATATTTTTTAATACGGAAAACTGTTTATACTAATTTTATACTTTTGCTTGTGTGGATTGAAAGCTGTTTTGAGTTAGGTTTTCCCCTTTGACTAAATTTCTATTCAGGTATAATCCATATAATCTATGAAAAACTGCACCCAGGCAGAAATCTGTTCCAGGTTATCTGAATCTATTCTAAAACTACTTTTAAGCAAAGACAAATAGTGTAAAGACCAGCCTTTATCTCGTTGTAATATTTTTATCTATGTTTTATCAGGAATGACCTTCTAAAGAAAAAAATCTTAAACCCAGTCATCCACTAGGATTTGAAACACCATTTAGTGTTTTAACACAGAATTTACCCTTCAAACCTCACATTTTAACATTACTTTGATCTATGAGTGAATGTTTCCACTGTGTCACAGTAAACCCAACAATCTTTAGAAGTTATCATGGTTCTTAAAGAGGACTTAAAATTGAATGATAGGTTGCCCAACAAATGACATATGTCTGGAATGAAGCTAATCTCTAGCTGTTACTAGGTAGGAAAAATCATTTTGGTTTCATACTTCAAACTCATGGCAAAGCATGAGTGATATACATAAAATATTTACCTGTAAATAAAACTAAGAAAATTCCTGCTCAGGAAATGATCCTATTACATTGAATCAGTTGGACACTTCCAGATACAGCTTTCTTTTTCTAATCACTGATTTTTTTTAAATCTAAATTATTGTCTTCATTATATATACATATATGACTGAATAACTGTGCATACACCCACATCTTTCTTTTACTGCTGATATTACCATAAATAATAATGTTAAAAATTACAGTTATCATCCTATGACCCTTGTCTGTACTCTTCATAGCCTGACATAATTAAGGTACAATATCCAGTTTTCTCAGCCAAGAAGTGAAGAAAATGCAAGAATTGACTATGTTCTACAGCTATACTTGATATCAAGGTCTTAGGTTAGCTCAACTACAAATGGCATGTGCAGCTATGGTTTTCAAGGCTAGAAAAACACCACTCACGTATGAAAAGCAATCTCTCTATATATGCATTTTAAATTTTTCAAATTTTTTTTAATGCCAGAGAAAACCATGTCCATATATGATTAGGAAATTTGTATATTTATTATTTCCTTTTTACTAAATTATTTTTCATGCCAATTGCATAAAATAAGGAAAAGGGTGTAGCAAATACATTTAACCATGACTAGAAGGAGGACTCAAAGACCCCGAACAGAATCCCTGTTCATCAAGCCCTGAAAAAAGCAATTAATAGTGGCAGAGTTCTGTGAGGTCTATTTTCTTTGATTTTTCTGATGATGTGTGGGAAGGTGGAAAGAGTAAAACACGATTTTAGTGGAGCAAATTTTTTTCAAGGAGCTCCTCATTAGTTAATAGCAATGGAACATGGATGGTAAGAAGGGTGACAGACTTCAAATGATGCTGCAGAAACAACACACGAGGAAGGACGGCAAAGAAACATGACGGAAATGAAGGGGATTATTTAGGAATTTAACACTTGACTGAAGCTTCAGAATGTTATCAATTCCTTAAAAGATTTCCATATAACTCCAAAACACTCTTTCATATAGGAAAATATGTGTTTTGCTATTACTTAGATGTCTGTAAGTCATATATTGCTTACAAATCGCTATTTGATTTCAGTTTGATTAAGACTTTCCCAGGAGCTTTCCCACAGAAAGAGCTGCTCCTTTCATTTCTCTCTAACCTTCATGTGAGATTAAAGGTACAAACAATGCTGAAGCAGCAGGATCCACAAGGCTGGGCTTTTGCACATAAGTGTGCTTTAGGAAAGCAGTCACCCCTGCCCCATCTACTGGGTTTGGCCGAAGGATCACAATGATAAACTGTCACATATTCTTCAGATCACACAGGACTAATCAAGCAGCCTGATGCCAGTAACATTAACAATCTAGAGCCAAATCCTACACTTTTGGGTCAGAGCTCCAATCACCTTTGATAAAAAAAGAGAATCATAATGTGAAGTAGATCCACAACAGCTGTGGACTTTTTCTTTGAAACAGACATGTTGAAATGAACTTGCACATTCCCCATCCACATTAGATTACTGTTTCAGACAAACCAAAGCAAAGGATATGTTTGCTGTGAGGCTGCAGGTAGTTTTATTCGAGGTTTAAAAGAACTTGGCATCAGATGCAAAGTGAAAATCAAAGCAAAATTAAATAAAAAATTTCTCCTGATCCGTCAGGATAAGCTGTTGTTGACACTGATGATATATCAGCATTTATCGTCAACATTTTTAGGAGGAAGGAAATCCCCTTACCTCTGCTTTCACAGAGGAACTTTATTAAAAGAGCACACAGAGCCACAGACATGACTTCTACCCAGGCACATAAAGCACACATCTACAGTTAACAGCTGCATGTTTGTACTCTGCATTTTTGAGGTCACGCTGTTTCTCAGTGGTAGCCAAGCAGATGTGCACTGGATACACAAATGCATGGCAGCAATTTTGCACAGCAGTCTTGCATGATACCTTCAATTGGTTGAGGAATTTGGGAAGTAGGTGGTTTGTCATCTGTCATCTATGTAAATGGATCTTTTCTGGCCAAAGAGTCCATTCGATGGCTAACTTCAATTCCAGGAATATCCTTCCAGGACTACTACTTATGGTCAAAGACCCAGCTACTGTGCTTTCATTACTATTCAGATTCAACAGTCAATAGAGCTGCATGAGAAACACACCAGAGCAGAATTTCATAGAAATCTTGAAATGGATGCTCACTTTTGAAATACAATATTGTCTTTCTAATATCTTACTCTATCTTCTATCTAACTTGCAAGGTAGATTAGGCAGTGGTAATAAAATAAAGAAGGAAGATTGATTTCATAGCCTGAGGCTCAGGATATCCAGTCTTCTCTGCTTTGACTTTACTGGCAAGAGATATCCATATGAACAAATTCACAAATCCAGTGAGATTTACATGCAGATAAATAAAATGCTTGATGTCAAACCAACATTATTTCTATCTCTCAAGACTTGTGTACTCACTGGAATAACTAGAAATCCAGTGCACTATAATGCCATAAAATAAGATAGATTACACTACGTTTTAATTTGGAAAATTTCAGTGAGCAGAAGACTTAAACCCTAAGGCAATTCAAGTACTTTAATGCTCTATATTTTATTCAGTATTGGAAGGGAAAAGAGTGAGTCATCCAAACTGATATTTTCCACCACAGATATGTTTAAACTTCAGAGTGAGCAGGCCTCTAATTGAAAGTGTTTAAAAAAGCATTTTCTGTTAAAATGTACTACTAAATTCTAACTAATTAGTCCACATAATGAATTTCCTATGCAAAAATACAGATGTGAGAAAAAAAGTATTTCTATGCATTTCGGTCAATATCCTGCATCCTACTCCGTAAAAAAGTAAAACCAAGTAGAAAACTATATTTAATTATCCACACTAAGAAAGCTTACACAAAGAGGTTTTCTAGAGTGAAACTCTGTAGTTGGTGATTCTAAATGAGCTTAAATTTGAAAGCCCGTTGTAGAGAAGAGTTTAACTGGTTCTAATTGGAGTGATAAGTCCCATCAGATGCATGGTAGACATGGACATTCTTTTTCACTGTATAGCTGGTACATGCCAGATAGCATCAGACCCTGTCTGAGTTGGAAAATTTAACATTTATGAGTGCCTTTTTACTGGGTTAGTAAAGGAATATAGGACCAAAATATTTACCACAGGTATTGTGTTGTTCTATGTCTGTACCTCCATTACAGTTTCTGAACAATCAGTGCAGACCTGAGCACCATATGAATGTGCCCACACTTGCACTAAACAACAAGTGACTACTTTTCTATTCCAGCTGTGGACAATATCCTCGAGGATACAAAGCAGAAATTTAATACGCATAGGCAAGAGTTTTGCCAAATGTGTCATCATTATCACACTCCATAATGCAAGGCAGCTAACAATTAAGCCTTAAATTATTTGCCTCCTAGACATATCTTTTATCTGTGCAACAGTACATCAGTCTATCCCTATTGTCATTGAGGTACTGTATGCTTAGAATTTCTGTTTGGGATTAGAAAACTTAAAACTAAGTACAAAGAAAAGTGGACATTTTTTTCTGCATAATATCTTTGTTTTTAGAGTTCTTAGTTCCTCCCTCATTTTTGAGAGGGGTAACACAGCCTAAAAGAAACAAGAGGCACCAGGAAAACAAATTTATCTTGGGCAAACAAGTTTTTCATCTTGACATCTCCATGTGCAGAATATCTTGCTTTACAGGTTCTCAGATATAATTAGTGTTAATACCTACTTTTATTGCTTTTCTCATTCTTTTAAGTACATGCTGCAGAGAAGAATGGCAGGCTCCTTTTGGTATTCATTTCTGTGGTGACAGGAGTCATCCGGACTCTGCACTGCCTGCGCAAAATCCCTTTGGGAGAGAAGTTAAAGAATAGAACCACAATTCAAGTCCACTGTGATTTGTGCAGTCCACTTCACTCGTGGTAAGAAGGCAGGAAGACCTGGATGCAGTTCTGGTTTGCTGGGGGTTTAGTTGCCTTAAGTAGATTTGCTGCTGGTGAGGCTTATCCAGCTCCTCATAACACAACTGGCACATTGCTTCCAAATGTAAATTTTGGAGAAGTGGAACTTCTGCTCGCAGCATTGTATTGCTAAGATCACTCTGCCTGCAAATCCATCAGGGTGACAGCTGTTATGCTCACCATCACCTCAACTAAGCTCCCACACCTTAGGAAGAACAGAAGATAATGGGCCTGGGTGGATACCTAAGTGTCAACACATCCATTTTTCAATGTTAGTACTCTCAATTAAATACCTTTGTGGTAACATGAGACCTCAGGTACAGGCACAAATTTAGTCAATGTACATTATTGCCGAGGTGACTACAAATAAGCAAAAGCTAAAAATAGTTAAATGTAGCTAAAAATAAACAATGAGAACTGAAACAATAGGGCAGGAAAGGATATTTCAATAATAAAGTCAGGACTAGGCATGTTAAAAGCATTTGGACAAGGGCATATTTGGAAACATTGGTAATTTATATATGTTAGGCAATCTGATTTAGGTGTGCCAACAATTTTTCAGGTCAAAATAGTCAGCCATATTGGTTAAAAAACATCACCAGATAACTATTTTTCGTTCTTTTAGTTTTCCTTAACTATTTTCAATCCATCCAAGAATAATTTTTCCTTGTCTTGGTTTTGAATTGAGATGACATTAATAGCAGATCTCATTCATTAACTGCTTCCCTTTCTACCTGCATAATGACACTCAATGACAGGTTTTTACTGCTCTTTACTGTCACATAAAAATGCATTTATACACACAGTCTGATAAAGTAAAGCTGTATCTATAAATCACTAATACAGGATAGTGTCAGTTCTCCACAAAATTCTGCATTTGAAGGTAGAAATTAATATATTGCCTTGTAGAACCAAAAACAGAAAAAAAACAACCCCTCAAAACAACAAACAACAACAACAACAGCAACATCATCACTAGGTAAAAAAAGACTGAAACTTTAGACACCTTGCCCAAACCTTAAAAATTCTGTTTTGCTTGCTCTCCCTCATTATTTGCCTGTGTTTTTCAAAGCTATTGATTTTCAACATCATCTTTTCTCTTAAACAGATATAGGCTACATTTCCTCCCTGTGCTTGACTAAATCATCCAGCTCCGGTGAGTCAGACCTTTTTTCTCAAGTATTTCAGCGCTATCTCAGGTGGATTGATACATAATACCTTTACATAAGACATACATGTTACTTTTCCTGCACTGCTATGTGGGAATAGTTTTGTCGTTCCTCTATGGCCTTTTGTGAATCTCAAATCTTTAAAACATCTAAAATCTTCTGAAAAAATCTCATATTGAAAACTGTGGAGACCAATAAAACTCATTTGTACTCTAGTTTATGACTTCCTCAGGCAGAACAGTCTTTCCAGAAAATGAATACTTAAAGAATAAACATGTTCTATTTGGTAAAATGTTTGACCAAACCTCAAAAAATACCACTTCATGCTGTATATAACGTTAGCAAAGTATCTTAAAAAGAAATTCAGTTTCTCTACTACATATACTGGAAATACACATCTTGATTCACTGAAGAAAAGGAAAGTCTGGGAGATACATATTGGAAAAAAGTGAAAAAAGTTATATATTGCTAAAGCAGTGTACAGTTTTTAGAATAAAAATAGTTATGTTCAGTAAAAATCCACGCAATACCTTCTAAACTTTTTTATTGTGTGAAAAAGAGGACTTTTTGAGAATAGACTTATTTCCACTTTAATTGTACTACAAGACTTACACCAAATTAAGAAAAGGTGTGAATTAATGAAATGCTAAAATTATTCCAATCATCCTAGTCAGCAAGCAACGATCACTTCCTATCCAAGTCCTACTGTTATTGGATTCAAGACCTATTTATTGTCATTGTAAAAACCAATAGTAAACCATGACAATCAATGTGGAGAAATGACGTGCAGCTGCAGCTGTGAAGCTACAGCCACAATCCCAAAAGAAACAAAGGGTGAAAGGGTTAGAAGTGCCTTGGTACAGTAATTTGCCTGCTGATTTTGCCTCTTGGAGAGCAGGTAGTGTTGCACTAATCAATCCAGCTCTCTTACTGTTAGCTGTGCTTTCAATGTGAGCGCTAAGGATATGCTAGATGTGACCAACAGCAGCTCAGGGTGACTACAGAGTGCTGGAGGGTTGGCTGCAGTAATAAAGCTAGAAATAAAAATATGAGAAAAAGTCAACCAGGTACAAATATAGTTTTAAAATAAACAATGTTTTGCATCAGAATCAATTGTAAAGCTTTATCCTACTCGACAAAGAAGATCCAAGAAATGAAAAACTAGCAAAGGGAGAGATATTTCCACGTGCAGATTCTCAGTCCTAAAAAAAGACAAGTTTAAAATTTGAAAGAGACAGGTAATAAAATATTACTAGAAATAAAAATATGGTTATAGCCTAGTGAGAGATTTCTCTCATACAGGAGAATACAAAGCAGCTAGAAGACCATATGGGAGAAAATAATAAGATTTACTGGATCATATTCTGATGGCAAGAGTAAAGAAATAAAGAGAAGCAAGGATAAACTGAGCATGCAGCCAAAGCTAGGACAGACTGACATCAAGGAAATATGGTAGAATGAACTCTGATAGAAGTGGTGGTATCATAGTACAAATTATTCATTAAGATCAGAAGTGGAAATTCAAGAATATCATTTCAGCATAAATACTTATTCTGGGCATCAAGAACAGGTCAAAGTGTTAGGAAAAGTGTGCAGAAAGAAATACAATGTCATAAAAAGGGTTCTAGCTCTAGTTACCTGTGGGAGACACAGAAGAAGTCTGGTGATACATTAATTTAACTACCAGCAACTCAAATACCTTCTTAGACAAACTTCCTAAGAAATAATTGGATGAAATGAAGGGAAAGTACTAAAAGATAAACAACAGTTGAGTATTATCTGAAGGTGGAAGATAACTAATTAATTTAATGAGAAATTAAGTGTCATTGTAAGGAATGGTAACAGAAGAGAAAGTGTCCTACAGAAAAGGAGATTTCAGTAAATAAACTCTGGAAATTGGTAGACAGTATCTCTTGACAGTTTGGATTCAAGGGGCACCAGCTGTAATCTAGGAATATATATAGCAGCAAAATGTGACAAAAAAGCTCCTCAAATAAAAAAAGATAGGATATATACTGAGAGTGTCTTAAGCCTGTACTTAGGTCCATAAGATAATTACCAGGTAATTTTGTATTATTTTAAAATTGAAAAGAACTTAAAATTGGAAGGTAGCCATCAGAGCCAAAATACGCATTTGCATAAAAATGCAAAATGCAGATAATTAAACTTTCAACTCTAAGGACATATTACAAATAAAAATAAAAAGTTCCACAAATATATTAGAAATGGGAATACTGAAAGCAAATTCTTCAGATCACTGACGATAACTTCCTGATACAAGAGTTGGAAGAGCCAACAAGGAAAGGTGTTCTTCTGGACCTTGTACTAACAGGAGTTACCAAACCAGGAGGAACTGATTGAAGATATGAACTGGGGGCAGCTTTGGCTGCATAGACCATGAGACAGTGGAACTTGGGACCCTGCATGGAGAAAGCAAAGCACCAAGCAGGGCTAGAACCCTGAACTTGAGACAGCTTCAACCTCTTCAAAGACCTATTTAGAAGAATTCCATCATTTAGGACCCTGGAAGATAAGCGAGTCTAGGAGAGTTGGTCAATATTCAAGCATCTCCTCCTCCAAGGTCAGGACAGTGAGCAAGACGTCAAACGGAGAGGGCAGGAGACTTGCACAGATGAGCATGTAAATCTGAAACAGAAGAAATAAATCTATGGGATGGGAAAAAAGGGACACCCTTCATGGGAGAACTCTAGAAACATCTTCAGAGGACATAAGGATGCAAGGAGAAAGGCCAAGGCACATTTGGAATTGAGTCTGGCAAGGGATACCAAGGACTAGAAGAGCTTCTAAAGGTACATCAGCAGCAAAGGGAATATTGTGGAAAATGTGATGCCACTGCTGAATCAGATGGATGTCATGGTGAGGGAAGACACAGAGAAGCAGAACTGCTGAATGTTTTCTTTTCCTCAGTCTTTATTGCTGAGATAAGTCCTCAGGAAACCTAGATCCTAGAGGTAAGAGAGGGAGGCTGGAGAAAGGAAGATTTCCCCTTGGTTGTGGAGGGCTGGGTGAAATATCAGCTGAGGAGACTGAAAATCAATAAATGCATGGGTCCTGATAGAATACACCCATGGGTACTGAGGGAAGTGGCAGATGTTGCTCTGCAGCTCTCCATCACCTTTGAAAAATCACAGAGAACTGAGGAGGACTGGAGGAAGGTCACTGTCACTCCCATCTTCAAAAAGGGCAAGAAGAACACTACCGACCAGTCAGCCTCACCTCCATCCCTGGAAAGGTGATAGAACAGATCATTCTGGAGGTCATCATCAAGCACATAGAAGAAAAGAGTCATTAGGAGTAGTCAGCATGGATTCCCTAAGGGTAAATCATGCTTGACCAATTTCACTGCCTTTATGATAGCAGGGTAAGACGGGCTGATGATGGGAGAGCAGTGCATGGTGTCTACCTTGACTTCAGTGAGGCTGTTCGATACTGTCCCCCATAACATCCTTATAGGTAAGGTAAGCATGTGTGGCTTAAATGAACGGACAGTCACGAAGCCAATGGGATCCTGGGGTGCTTCAGGAAGAATGTGGCCTCCTTCCTCTCTACTGAGCTCTGGTGAGGCCACATCTGGACTGTTGTGTCCAGTTCTAGTCTCCAAAGTTTAAGAAGAACAAGGAGCTACTGAAGAGGGTCAAGCAAAGGGTCACGAAGATGATGAGTGGTCTGGAGTATCTCTTATGAGGAGAGATCAAGGAGGATGGGTCTGTTTAGTCTTGAGAAGAGCAGGCTGGGACACTTGTTAATGTGTATAATTATCTCAAAGGCAGATGCCAAGAGGATGGTGCCAGACTCTTTTCAGTGGTATCCAGAGACAGAACAAGGAGCAACGACCATTAATTAAAACAGAAAAAGTTTCAGCTCAACATACAGAAGAACTTCTTTCCATTGAGCGTGTCACTGGAGCAGGCTGTCCAGGAAAGTTACGGAGTCTCCTTCCCTGGAGACATTCAAAACCAAACTGGATGTGTTCCTGTGTCATCTGCTCTAGGTGACACCACTTTGGCAGGAGCATTGGACTACATGATTTAAGGAAGTCCATTTCAATCCTAGCAATTCTGTGATTCTGTGAAATAATGACACATGATATGCTTTCTGCTACAGTCCTCATATATGTAGTTACTCTGTGTGTAATTAGAGAAAAAACACCTAGGGACTTCTTTCTATTGCTGAAAGGCAGCTGATATTAATGAAAATCTCTTTGGAATTTGCTTTTGTATTGATGATACACCTTTTCTATTATGAAATTACAAAAATTATTCCTAGTGCCACATAAAAGATTTTGGATGTCATTCAGTATTGTATGTGGCAATTGGTATAGTAAAGCCAGATGTCCAAACATAGAGCAAAGAGACAAAATGCAAAATTTTCTGTTCACCCTTGTTTTACTCTTTTATCTCAAAACTTAATTTTTTCCATGTTTTACAGTAAATGGAAAATTAATAATCCCCTGTAAATATCTTTGGGTTGCTTTTATCAACATCATAAATGCTACAAAACTTGTGTTATGGTATTTATGTCTGGATTCAGCAAGAGAATAGGGATGGGGTTGATAAAACACTTGATGACTTTGGAGGAAGGGATCACAACTAACAGTGAGCAGAATGCTTTACAAGAAATTGAAAAAATTACCTGAAATCAAGAAATTTTTTCTGTGTTTAACTAAAGTACATAAGATCATAATTATTTATGCATTTTCAATGCAATTTCAATTTGCAATTGCAGTTTGGTGATTTTTACTACTGTGACATTGTCTTCCTGAAGGAATTTCTCAGGGGAAGACTAGTACAGAAGGATGCGGCGCAAGAAGTAACTTCCCCTAAAAATGTACAAAGTCATTTGATATCCATCTTACTGTCGACAGTGATGATGGATTGATTGAAAATACATTTAGTCAATGGGAAAAACCCACTCATTATTGATATGCATTGTTTTTAATCCATTCTTCCAAAGTCATATTGCCTCACTTCATACTCCAGTCCCATTCCCATGCAGCAACAGCCGCCTGTCCTAAGGAGCTCCCTTTTCTTTACCACTGGTTAGGGCATGTCTTATTTGTTTAATATTTTCCCAGTATTAACAAATGAAGTTAGTACAATAGCAAATACAAAGGGTGTTCCCTTGACTTTTCTTTGGCATTAAAAACTGTAATCTCCACATTAACCAGCAAGAGATAAGGTGGTTTTAACAGAAATGAAACCAGGTTGATTTGTAATATTTCGCTGGTTGCAGGCTGTTCTTCGGTTTTTGCCTTTTTTTTTTCCTCCTTACATATTACTATCATGTTGAAAAGCAGCAGCCTACCTCAGAGCTCTACTCGAATGTTATCAGCCTTCATACTTGAGTAGATTAGGAATATATAGACAAATTCTGATCAGTGATGCCTATGCATCATTATGATTTATGATCCATTGGAAAAGTTTCTCACGGCCAATGAATTTCCTGAAAAAAGTGGGACAGGCAGGGGGTGGGTCAGAAAGAAACACACTCTAGTAGCACATAGGTGGCTTAGGAATGTTTTATTTTTTCTTTGCTGAAGAAATGTTAGGCAGTATTATTTTCCTATTCCACATCATGGTAAAACCAAGATATTTGGAAACAAGATGAAAGATGCATGTGAAGGTCCTTACTAGAGGTACAAAGTGGTGCAGAGAAACCTAATGATTGGGGATCTTATTTGGGATGCAAAAGACCCAGTATTAAGTCCTTGGTGTGCATTATGTTCTGGCATGACTTTCTGGTTCCCTGCTTCTCCAGTGACTGTTTCTCCAGTGACTGTTCTAACATCTCAACTGATCTGACAAGTTGTGACTGACTTTATCCCATGGAGTCCTAATTGTATAAATAATTGAATGCATTTGGGAGAAGAGATTTGAACCTCATTCTTCCCAAATGAGTACTCTTAACTGCTGGGTGGTACAGTTCTTCCACTCACTACTCTTCTCTGGTTCAATGAATATTCAACATTTTATACAAAGTGGAGTTGTTCCAAGAAGAAGAACAGAAGAACAAACTGTATTTTCTTTAAACTCATCTTTTTTTCTTTGACTAGCTGCTATACTGTATTGTGTCTCTGTTAAAAATATCTGGCTCAACACCATGCAGTCTGTCAAATTCCCTTCATTCTCTTTCAAAGGGACTTCTTTTCCCATTGGTTTTATAGTGCATCTTATCAAAATATTTGGTCAGTAAATTCTTTACCTCTCCTCCATAGTTTTTGAAAGTTTTTGAAACACTCCCACTTTTTCTGAAAGTTTTTCATTGGCAGATTTTTCATAACTTTCATTATGATCAAGTTTATTTCCATTACTTTATCTGCTGTTGGCATACAAAACACCATGGAAAGGAAAAAGTGAAAAAACTTCAGTCAAACAAAAGAACAGAGGAGAAAATAAAAGCTAATATGACAGTACTTCAAAGTGCAATGAATATAAAGACTAGAATACTCCTTTGTTTGGCTTTATTTTTCACAGAAAAATTCCTAGGTAGACTTCTTAAGCAGCAGGAATAAATACATCTTTACTACTGTCTTAAAAAGTAGAAAGTTATAAAAAAGTAATACTAGAAAAATATGCGAAAGGAATAATATTTATTCCTGGAAAAAGGGACCACAAAGAAAGCCTGAAAATTTTCTCTTTTAAAAAAGAAGGATATTTTAAGGTTAAAAAATAAAATCACAAAGACGGCATTGAAATACGGACAATGCTCAAAAATGGAACAGAAATCATTAGTGTGTTCTGTGGCTAGTGTAGTTCAAAGTGATTTATAATACTCTTATGCTGCTTTTAACCAAAGTCCCTAGCAGAAAAGTCCCAAGTATAGTCTTTGAGATTATGACAAACCTAAAAAAGACTGATTAGTGAGACTTTTTGAGGTTTTGTATTAAAATAAAACAATATTAAAAAGTCTTAATAGAAATAATATCTCAGGAGAAAACTCAGAGAGTGGGAAACACTATAGAGGTTGGAAAAACACACACTTTTTCAGTTCACAGTTTAAACATGAAACTAGTCAATTTTATAGTTCCTTAAAATTCAGCAATTACCAGCTTCAAGCAAAAGTCTTTGAGGAGCAAGTCCTCCATACTTATGACCTTTGTATCAGCCCAACACTCTTGCTTTTGTATCACAGTTGTCTGAAACATGCAAATAATTTCACATTCTGTTGTATGACATATCATACTATGTAAACTCTGGAAGTTAGTATTTCTTAGAGGTGGTTATGACATTCTACTGAGATTTCAAAAAACCTATAATTTGAAGCATTCTGTTTATGTGGTTGCTTTAGTCTTGGCGGCTATATATATATATATATATATATATATATATATATATATATATCCTATTTTTCCACTTCTTTTTCGGTTTGTTTGTAGAGTTTTGAAATGCTTGGCTTACCAGTCCCAGTTGTAGGAATCCAGGCCTTCATTTGCTTGATGCTCATCCTAAATGCCAAAGGGTATCTGAGTCAATATGTGGCTGCAGTAAGTACTGCGTGTAAATAAAAAAAGGTTAATGCCATACTGCTGATTGACTGGAATTTTCCTTGTTCAGGAAATTTAAACATTATTAAACATTAATACACCAGATATTTAGGAAACTTTTTGCCTCACTCTGGAGTGAAAGTTCACTGAAGTTATTCTCCAATCCCAGAGAAATTAGTAACTTGTGGAGTGTATTCCTTTTTCCTGAAATGCCCATATAACACAGTTCAACTTGTAGGAATGAAGCAATTAAAAAATAAATTCTGCTCCCAACTCTCACATTCTTCATTTCTACCTTTCTTACTATGCTATTTCCAAGTGCACTTAGTACCGAAACCCACCAGATTCAGACAAAGACAGCTGTGATTTTGGTTGGTGAGCTGGCCCAAACCAGAACACTCTCATCCATCATGATCACTTCCTCTGATCATGATTTCCAGCAAATTAAAGTTCTACATTTGTCTAAAGAATGAAAGACAAGTTTAATGGCCCTACAGAATTATATCAGAAGCCATTGTTCACTATTTTCTTATGTTTCAAGTGAAGTCTTAATCATGGTATCAGAAGGCATTATGCCAAGAATGCCATTTTGTTTGAGCAATCCCATTATCCATGTTTTTGCCTTCTGTGATTCAGATAGATTATATTTTTTCAATTATGTTTCCATTTCCACAGTCAGCAGTGATGTAATTCTGTTTGTATTCTTTTCCATTACCATTTCTGGGTAAATGGATTAGTTTGAATATTGCCTTGTGTGTAATTTCATAATTAACAAAATAAATACTTTAGTGAATAAGAAACTTTATGTAAAATCCACTTTCCTTTGAAATATTATACATCATTTCATAAAGACTTCAGGTTGGTTTTTGGCTTTTTGGAGGTTATAGTAAACTTAGAATGGGTATTCTAAGGAGGACATAAGGAGTAGTTAAAAGCCTCCTCTACTGCAAGAGCTGTGTCTAATGGTTGATATCGGAGTAAGGGGACTGCTGTCAAATAATGTATTTGTGATTCTTTTACACTTCAGATCAGTAGATCAGTGCAGCCGAATAATATTCTTCTTGGTAGAGAGCCAGGACTGAAATATTGAGGATTGAAAGGCACAGATAGATAAAGTTACAGAATAATGTTACACTGAGAAATGGTGGGTGCCTATCATCCTAAGTACTAAATTTGACAAGACTACAGACGTATAACAGATTTTTGCTCCACCCAATTATGTTTTTCTTCCCTCCTTTTTGTCATCTGTTTTCTTGTGACTCTTGATGATGAGATAGAATACAAAACGTCTGTGTCTGGGAGTGACAAGAATGCAACATAAGACACATCCAGAGAGGCATCTTTTATTTGTTCTCCTGGGGCTTATCTCGGTTGTACCAGTAGAACAGGAGAAGCTGACACCATTCCCAGCCACAGGTGGAGAGCTTTAGGGAAGGAGAACACAGTGCACGTCTCTCCATTGAGAACTTGACAGACATTGCTGCAAGACAGATAACTCATTCTGGTATTTACTGACTTCTGTTGAAAGTTTTCCGTAATAGCAATATTCTCCCTTAAAATTTCAATGTAAAGGCTACTTCATTTCCAGTAACTTATTTTTTTAGGACATGAAAGTATTAAATTTTCCTTTCTGAAAAGAATTTATTTATTTTTCCATCTCATTTTATTTTTAAAAAGAATGTGCCTTATGAGCTGGCTCACCCTTTTTTTTTTTACAGTGTAAACAAAGATCAGAAAAATCCCAAACTCCTTTTTATTATTTCATGTTTCATCTTTTTCTTTACTTAAGGTAATAAGGACCATATAAATATATTCTTCCTGTGAATATATGTGCATATTTCTAGATATCAAAGGCTGAGATGTGGTCTGGCATTTTTGAATGACGCATAACTTGACGGGATGTAAGCTGTAATTGCTGTGTTGTAACAGACAAACTATTTGGCTATTGCAAATGCTACTTCCTCTCCTATTAAATCGACTGCTGTTTTATACTACAGTCTACATTCTGAGGACAGGAACTGTTCAGCTTCTAGAAGCAGGCAGTCATTTATTCCTTTAAACTGTAATTAAAATACAAACACAATAGTTTTTGAATCAGATTTAGCCAGCATTGTTGGTTCTGGGTTTTGAAATGGAGATTGTTGTTGGCAGCTGCAGGCTGCGCACAAAAAGTTAAGACACAAAAGACTAATTTCTTCTCATCACATGGAAGTGCAAATTACCCCTTTCTTCCTGATGAATCAAACAAACTGCTTAAGCTCTAGAATTTCACTGCAGAATTAGGCCAACCTACTGGGATAATTTCAGTGTTGGAGAATCAGCAGTACATGTGAGTCTCCAGTAAAGGAAAAGCAATGAATAAAAATAACACAGAAGTTAGTAATATGTAAGGCTTTGCTCCCAGCAATGTTCAAAAGTTATCATTTAACACAACATTATATACTTTCCTATACCTACTTAGTGCTGAAAATGCATGTGTGTGTTTTTCATATACAACTGAGCTGCTGTTTTCTGGCTTTGGAATTACCCTTATGACATTCAAAACCATGATTTTTCCTTATTTTTCCAATATTTCAAGAAGGACAGTGTTAAAGCATGTGTACAGACAATCCATTAAGTCATCTAGCTGACTGAGGAGACAAGTAACTAATGCAAGCAAGAAAAAAATAATCCCTGCAACTATTCATTTGAGCTCTTAAACTAAATCACTGACTTTTTTCTTTTTTTTTACTCTTGCATTCTGTTGCGCTTACTTTTCAGTAGCTATGGGTGAAATTGAGATACTTTTCATGAATATTCACTGGAATATTAAATGTAAGTGGCAATATACTCATAAAAAGTATATTTCAGATTGATACCTATTATATTCAACAACAAAATACAATGGAAATAAAGCTGCACAATCAGCCTTAGCAGCCTTAATCTGGAATATTCAAAAGCAATTTTAAAATAGATTTTAGACCTTTCATTGGGTAAAATGTCAAACACATTCATGACTATTCCCAAAGAACATAAATTACACTGTATGTATCCAAAACAAACTTTTAAATTTTAAAAATTTATAAGGTGCCACCCATTACAGAACATGCAATCTTACAAGTAAGTCCGTCACCTTTTTTAAATTCCAATAAATAAAGAAATCAGTGTCTTGTGTAATCATCTGTGCAATAGTTCTAAAGCTGTTACTGCTTTCTCTACAATCTCTGGGGCTGTACTACATGTGTGAAAGTGGGCACTGTGCATGTTAGGTGTCCCATGGAAAGCAGGCTAGCCAGGGACAGTACCAGTTTTCCAATTGCCCTGTGTTGTATCTGCCAAGCCCGTGCAGGTTCCTAAAAATTTCCCATGTCATTAAAGACGTTACTGGACCCCTATGTATAGACTGCCATTGTAGAAATATGATTAAAGTAATGATAGTGTTAAAGGTACTCTATTCCTTATATACTGAACAACTGAATTTTGTCTGACAAAATTTAGTCCCAAAAGTGAGTGCTGGAAATGATTCTTCTGCATTAGCACCAACAATATTTACTGCACCAAGGATTCCTGCAAAACAGTATAAGAATTCTCCAGACAGCAGGCCTTACAAGGACTTTACAACATAGCACAGTTAAGTCTTTTTGTGGAACAAGTACTTAGCAAAGCTGGCACAGGTTAAACATTTCCATTTTTTGTCTGAACATGCCTTAGAAGGAATTATTTCTAAGTCATGCAGCAATTAGTTAAGGCATGTGGGTGCAGATGTACTTCGGCAGCTCTGAATGCAGCATGTTGTTGCGAGCTATTCTGTATTTCAGCTCGCACTCACACTAACCTGAAATACTTATGTTCAGTTGTCAGAAGACTGAAGAGATTTTTTTTTAATCCAGCATTTAAAAGTCAATATAATAAAAAACCTGAATCACTCATTTTAATGTGAAAATCTAAAGACTGAGGGCAGGAAGAAATTTGGCCTTTATTTCTTTAAGAATTATTAGAAGAGTTTCCTTAATTATTGACTCATTAAAAATTCATCTGGGCATATAGAATGTCTTTTTATTGAAGGAAAGGTAATACGCATGAGCATAGTTAATATCCTCTTGCAGTGAGGTGGGGGAAGATAAAAAAATGCATGAGATAAAAGCACATGATAAAGTTGAATCCAAAACAGAGCATAGATAACTCCTGACTGTTTAACAAAGCAGCACACACCTTTCTTCAGAGACCTCTCTGTTTCTGAACCCTACTCAAATGTGTTTGACTGTATTTCTAGAGGTAGCACAAGTCTGTACATACCAGCCTTCACCTGAGCAACAAGTCAATGACATGAGATATAGACTCTGCCGGTGAAGGGCCTGGATCAGTAGGCAACATGAACTATCCCTCTTTGCCATTGAGATGACATTGCTGTGAATTGCTTTCACATTGCTTTTGAAAAGGTTCATCTACACATGACTTAAACAGAAAGATATGGAAATTACATAAGACAAGAGGCAAAAGGCAAAGGGCAAAAGTAGAATTCAATGGGTAAAATAAGTGAGATCAAGTAGCAAGAGGAATCTCAGGGAGGAGGAGGCTGAGGGGAGCACAGTAGGAAAGTAGCCAAGCAATGAGGAGTGAATTTCCCAGGACAGAGTTCTAAGCCATACTGATAACATCCACTCCAGGAGAACTATCAAGTTCTACTTTGTGGCGTGAGAGAGAGGGTAGTACTTTTGTGCAACCATGGAAAACACAGATTGAGTAACAAATTTAAGCTGGCATGAGTCTCTGGAGATCAGCTGGTCCAAAGGTCTCTTCAGTAAGGACTAAGTGCAGGATCAGATGATATTCTAGTGTCTAATTTCTCTAATTGGCAAGAACTATTTTCCCTTTATATCGAGCAAGACTTTCCCTTGACATAAATTGTGACTGTTGCCTCAGGCTCTTTTGCTGTGCATCTCTGAGAAGAGTTAGGCTCTGCCTTCTTCCTTACTTCTCCCCTTTCTTTCAGGTTGTGGAAGATTGGTGCAGGATGGTGCTGGCTTGGTGCTTTCCCTTCTCCAGGCTAAAAAAACTCCAGTTCTTTCAGCCTGTTCCCATGTCACACGTAGCAGCCCCCTAGCCATCCTGCTGGTCACCTAACAGAATTTTTCCAATTGCCTGCATGTGCTGTATCAGAGCCGCAGTATTTCAGAGGAGCCTTTCAGAGGATGTCTAGTTTAGAGGGAAATAATATTTTTAACCAACGTGGTGTCTACACTCTTGCTTATGCATCACAGTACATTGATTGCTGATCCACCCTCAGCTTCTGTAACAGGACCACCAGGTCCCTTCCACAGAGCTGCTACCCAGACAGTCAGTCCCTGGCCAATACTGACACTTGTAATTATTCTACCCACGTGTAGGACTTTGTTTATGTGGAATTTGCTGAAGTGTTTTTCAAAATGCATCTTCTGCATATGCTCTGTAAAGAGCATCATTGCCCTCCCATACATAATTTTTCCCAATTTTCTTTATACCTACAAATTCAACAGAACATTTCCTCTGTCTCAATGTCCAGATTTATTATCTCTTGCTGATGAAGATGTTCAAAATACCATCTCCAATACTGCCTTCTAATAACACCACTTGTGATTGGCTGCCAGTTAAAAAGGAGGGTAGGAAAAACAGTACCTCATAGTACTGGAACCTAATTCTGACTATATTTTATATTTTTTTCATCACCTTCTGAAGACACTTTTATCTGCTGTGCATATATTTTTTTCTTTTAGTGTTTCTGCCTCTTCAGGGTTTTTGTTTTTCCATATTACAGTAGATACCTAAAAAATCTCCCTCACCAGACAAAGCAGTCTTATTCTTTGTTTAAGCAGTTGTAACAAAGAGTCACGCTGTTACACAATACAGGAAGAAAGAATTACACTAATATTACTTAGTTTTAGCTAAAGTGAAGGCACTACTTTGAAAACAAACCGAAAGCTTTCTGTAGTGCTAATAGAGCTGAAAGCTTTTCACCTAGAAAGACAGAGTCATGGAAGGGTTTGGGTTGGAAATGACCTCAAAGACCAGATTTTTCCCAGCCCACTGTAATGGGGCGAGGATACCTTCCATTAGCCCAGGCTCCTCACATTTACGTCCAACCTGGCCTTCAACATTCCCAGGGAGGAGGCAATCACAACCTCTCTGGGCAAGCTGTTCCAGTGTCTCACTACCTTCACATGAAAGAATACATTCCTTATGTCTAATCTGAATCTACCCTCTTTTGACTCAAAAACATTACCTTTCATTTTGTTACTGTTACTCCCCATCTTTCCGGTAGGCCTGCTTTAGGAACTGGAAGGTGCTCTAATGTCTCCCTGAGTCTTCTCTTCTCCAGGTTAAACTGCCACAATTCTCTTGGCATGTCCTCAGGAAGATGTAAGAAGCTTTATTTACTTCAAAAACAAGGCATTTTTCAGCATTATGCCAGCAGAGAAAATTTTGTTAAGAAGGATTTACATCCTGGGAGAACACGAACAACAAGGAAATATATGCTTAAAAGTTTTGATTCAGTTTACCACTGCATGCATATATTTCAAGTTTTGTTTTTAAAAGCAATATAAGTGGCATTATGTACTGACATAACAAGAACTTCCAGATTTTCGAAGCTCCTTGTTATTTCTGTTTATAAGTAACCTCAACCCAGACAACATCCTTTGGTTTTTTAGTTTGCCATAAGACTGAGGGGGATGGATGAGGGAAAGGATAGGAAAGAAATGAAAGTTGTTGTTCTGGTCCCTGAATTAAATTAGTTGGCATAAAATGAAACCAAGTCTTAACAGCTTTTTCCTGAGGCCTGATCCTTTTGTCTTTCACATTTAAGTCTCTCATCATGAGCAGATGCAGAGAAGAAAGTTAAAGACCTGCTGCAAAAGTTCAGAACTAATCCTCCCTTTAAGTTTCATGCCAGGAGCAAGTAATATGGTATGCAAATCTGCACACAGCAGAAAATACAGGAAAGCTGGATCTCCAAGAAATTTCAGAGACATGAAGTGACAAAGAACATTTGGAAAACACATGTGTGTCAGCGCAAGATACTGATATCCTGAAAGTGCTCATAGGGACAAAGATTACCAGAGGTTTCAGCTGAGAAGTAGAAAAATTTTGTAATACAAGTGGCCAGTTCCATCTACATGTGCTACAAGAAAAAAAAAAGGAACTTAATAAATATTTTAAAAATATTCATTTCTAAAGGAAAAGTTGTAAATTATTATAATTGCAATGGTAATAACTTTGTACTGTTACATATCTCTACTTTGGATACAGATAGGAACCTCAGAGACCTCACTCTCTTGAATTCATCATAGGCAATTTGCAGCAAATGTAGGACCAAACTATTTTGTGTGATATAGGAATGGTAGTTTGAAGCAATGTGGCCTATTGGTACTTTCAAATTGACATCCTAATGCTTAAATCAAGGATTTATATTGGCCAATACCAGAATAAAAAATGTAATTCCCTTCTACCTGAACTAAGTGGATCTTTTTGGCTTGAGTTTCTAAATAGTTTTCTCAGTTTTGCAAACCTTAAAATGAATCCACAAAATGCAAAACAAAACAAAACAACCAAAACAAAAACAACAAAAAAGTCCCAACAACAACCACAACAGAAAGGATTAGAATAGAGACAATTTTAACATCTAACTAGACCAGAAAACCAGGTAACACTTTCTTCTCAATATAATGATACATGAAACTAAGGTTCAAACTGATTTAACAATCTATCATTTCATTAATATATTTTTTTAAAAGTTCTTCTGGCGGAAAAGAACCAGAACAATGCAATGGTTTCAATTGTCTGTGTATTTTGGGAAAGAAGGTCTAGTGAAAGTGATAAATTGGGAAGTTTTATGATCAAAACAAATATCTGTAATTCTCTCCACATGCTCCCACACAAAATGCTCCCTGTAGATCCTACCAGCAGTACAAAACCAGTATCCCATTTTGAGTTGAATATTATCAGTGAAGCCACCCTAAATAAATTCCTCTGTTTTTCACATTTCTGCTGCTGTGAGTGACCCAGCAACAATTCTGCTTCTGTGTTCCTGGATGGATCCTCAGTCTTTCACCTCTCTGGAACTGATTGGGCTGTCCATATATGTAGTGTTGATACAGCAGGCAACCAGGAGTAGGAAGCAAAGTTCACTTTCTTTGCCCTGACAGTGAAAGGGAGAATTTTCAGAGGATATCTCAGCTGCAAAAATAATATCTTGCTGGCTACCAATCACAATTTTTACCATACAGATTAGAAATTTTATTTAAATGCAGCCATTACTTATTTAAGGCTCGCCACTCAGCTGATTCAGTTTTCCATGAAAGTATTAAAATTCCATTCCCATACAAGGTACCATAAGCATGTAAAAAGTGTGGAAAAAACACTAGATTAACAGATATCCCACAAGATTTAGCACACACAGTCCAGTGTGAAAGAATTTTTTTCAGGAGAAAGTTAAAATAACTGTGTAAATTAGTAAATGAATTTTTAGTCATGTGTGCCACATAGAACATTAGCTTTCCATATTATATCATAAGATCTGTATTTAGTGCAGAGCCAAGAAAAGAAGCTGCTCACAGCAACAGCTTTAAGATCACTCTGGTAATGTGCTGACTGCACAGGACTTAGTGAATCTGCTTCTTCTCCCTTAGAATGGTGATGATTCAAAGTGCTAAATTAAAAATACCTTGGAAGAAAACTACAGCAACTAGCAGGTGAACCTAAAGCTTTCCACATTATCAATCAGGTTACCCCAACCAAGGGTACGAGATACTTCTACTAAAGTAAAACATGTTTGTCAGAACTGTAAAGCATGGCACATGCCTCTGGCTCCAGCTCAAATATTAGTTTACTTGCTCAGTGAGGCTTAGGGGGAAAGCAGGAGGGCAAGAAAAGGAAAAGGGAAAAGGAAAAAAAGGAAAGGGGAAAGGGGGAAAGGGGGAAAGGGGAGGGAAGGGAAGGGAAGGGAAGGGAAGGGAAGGGAAGGGAAGGGAAGGGAAGGGAAGGGAAGGGAAGGGAAGGGAAGGGAAGGGAAGGGAAGGGAAGGGAAGGGAAGGGAAGGGAAGGGAAGGGAAGGGAAGGGAAGGGAAGGGAAGGGAAGGGAAGGGAAGGGAAGGGAAGGGAAGGGAAGGGAAGGGAAGGGAAGGGAAGGGAAGGGAAGGGAAGGGAAGGGAAGGAAGGGAAGGGAAGGGAAGGGAAGGGAAGGGAAGGGAAGGGAAGGGAAGGGAAGGGAAGGGAAGGGAAGGGAAGGGAAGGGAAGGGAAGGGAAGGGAAGGGAAGGGAAGGGAAGGGAAGGGAAGGGAAGGGAAGGGAAGGGAAGGGAAGGGAAGGGAAGGGAAGGGAAGGGAAGGGAAGAAATGTGTATCATTGCATCACTACCTGTTGGTTACTCTGGACCATATTATGGGGAGGAAGAGAAAGAAGTATCTTTAAATACCACCATCCCTACAGCACAAACTTCTGCAACTTCCAACTCCTTGAACTATATTAAGTGTTAAATCTCTACTATTTAGTAATTTTTTTTTTTTTTTACTAAATTAGTATTAATATTAGTAAATAGTAAGTAAATAGTATATCTCTACTAGAGGCATGTCATCAGTTCAGGGTGCTATATAAGAAAGAATTTAAACAGGTTTATTCTTCTGTGCATGTTTTAGAATTTCTGTTTCCAAATGAAGTTCTGTAGGTGTTAGAAATTGTGGTTATTTAAGAAAGCTGCCTATGAACATAGGAGTGAAAGATAATGTAAGTTGAAATACAGTGTCATTTCTCTATTTTGACATTGATGAAGGAAGCACAATTTTTCATACATCTTTTTAAAAATGTCTTTAATTCTGACCTCTCTTTAAACTTTCTCTCTCTTAGCCAGTTTTGGGTTAAGGTTGCTGCAATAATTTGGCACCTTCTCTAAGGCACACAGGATTTCTCAGTAGCAGTGGAGAAAGAGTAGAGCCACCAGACCCTTTCTCAATACATGCTCTCTTACTTCAGCTGAAGATTTTTAGCAGTGAAGAGCAGTTCTGGCATAAGTTTTCCCCCAAGAGACAGGGGAAATAAAAAGGAGATAGGGCTTTTTTTAATTCTCAGAGATCTGAGTGGAATAGCTGTTACACAGTTCTCTTCTCACCCATCAGTGTGGGAAAGCCAAATCTTTACTTAACCATTCCCTCTGACACATAAACACCCCTTCTTACATAATATACATATATAACAATAATGGACTGTTTAATTTAAAACTAATTGAGTCTTGTCCTCTGTTTAGCCCTGGGGACTATTAAATGAAAAAAACTGGCCTGACCTTTTTTCAATACCTGGTTTTTTGTTTGCAACAACAATAGGAAAAGATTTATGTTAGTTTGGAAACACTCCATGATCATGTGTGGAATAGCTCTGGCATCAACCTATTCCTTATTTGATCACCCCTTTTTGGCCCCCCCTTCAAGAAGTGTGGAACAGGATTAGTTTCCCTGGCTATAAATGTCTACACTGTAGCCACCTACATGAGAGCTACTCATCTGGACTCCCTGTGCAGTGGGAGGAAAGAAACAGCAACTTGTAAAATGCAGTCTTGCTTATTTTAGACATCTCTTTCAGAATGAGATGAATCACTCTCTGCATGCATTTATATTTCTTCATTTGCTAGAAGAGCTATGAGATCTCAAAGACAACTATGCTGTAGATTTCTGAAGATGAAGTGAATCCCATCCATCCATTATTGTGACAGTCCTTTATACAGCAGTTTATGCTATAATTTTTTTTATTTCCTTCTGATGCAATGTTTTAAAGTGCTTCTAAAGTTTATTAATTGTAAATATTTTTGATGCCATGTTTAAATGTAGTTAACATACTGAAATGTTGTGCAAACTGTATGAGGAAATCAGTGTTCCCTTCTTCACTTTGTAGAATTATAATCCTTCAGCTAGGCAAAGATACCTTAAGCAATACAACCGACAAGGATATATGCAATTATCTCAATATAAAGAGCTCATGTCTTTTATTCTAGACCAAGAATGGAAACAATAATCATCCATTAAAATAAGGCATTATTATATTAGGAAAACTGTAGTCATTCTATGAAATTTACTGGATATTTATTACATATAATTATATCTCTGTTATTATATATTTATTTAGTATGCATACTAAAGCTACCAAATTCTCCTGGTGTTACATATTTGTGTTGGTCAGGCCTTAAGAGAAATATATTTTAACAGCACCCTTGAAAATTTCATACCTCTAAACTTGCCTAACTTTTGGTGTCAACAATGTAGAGATCCTTCTCCAGATGAGCAGACTTTCCTTGCAGAGACTGGAGGGTGACGCATATTAACATTTTAATGAACAACTCATCTGATCTATTTTTCACAAGAAAAACTGAATCACACATTGAAAATGTCTGTTTCTTTTCATGGGCTGTAGTCTTACAAAAACTAAGAGTGGCATACATTTCTTTCATATATATGTCTGATTGTTGGCAAATGAATTCCACCTCACTGTTTTCCACTGTCCTGGTCTTTTTGACCTTGTTACTGTTCACAAAAAATTACTACAGTGGGAGTACTCACACACATGTACCCATATAATTATTTTAGAGGGACAGCTTCTGGCATGGTTTTAACATATGCCACACAGCAACCTTCCAAAGAGATGAGAACCAAGCACTGTTCTCCAAAGGCAGTTTGAATGCAGCAATGTTATTTTGAAGCCTAAGGAGTTTTAAGCCTATGTATGTGAGCCATGTGAAACCTGCATCTCTGAGGCTAGAGAACTCTGTCTCCAGGTACTTAGTCAACAAGGCTACTGTGCTATCAGTGCACAGGTTGAAGAGCTGCTTTCAGTCAATTTCAGTATCTAATCACTTCTCCTCCAAAGATGGAAGTTACTGTCTGCCAATGTGCTCACTGCAAAGGAATAAGCACATGTTTTCAATGTAGAGGTTATGATCTGTGACAAGCTTTTCATTTATGGCATTCATAAATGCTTTTTATGAAACATGATGAAATGCATTATTAGATTTTAACATGTTTCAAAAATATCATTATGCCTGAGACTGACCTAACAGCTATGATTACTTCTTTTATTGATTGTATTTAAAAAAAAAAACCAGAAAACTTCTTTGTGGTAACATTGTTCTGCTCCAGCTTTCTAATGCAGCCTGAGAAGACCTGCACAAGCATGCATTGATTGTCATCTGTTCTTACAAAACATAAAATTTCTGTAAACTTCTGTTCCCACTTTTCACATTTAGAGTTGTATAGGGGTCTACCACAGAGTAAGCCCTGCCCCACACCTATACCTGACTTTATACCTCAACAACTAAACACAGGCCTACAGACTTCCTGGCAAGTAGCTCTAATATTATGCCTATCTTTGCTGGTACAACTGCTGAGATCTCCAGTAGGTGAGTTTTTCAATATGAAGGTTCAAACTATGAATATATCTGGAAATTACATCTGCTGAGGTGAAACATTAAATGTTAGAAAATGCATGACTGTGCACTTATTGACAAAATGGAAATAAAGTAGAGCTGTCTGCACTCTCTAGTTTTGCTAGGACAACTGGGCTTGTTAATTCTTCCACGTTTAATGGCCAAAAAAAGCAGTTGCAAATTTTTATAGCTTCCAGAACTCATTACAGAAAAAAAGTTAGCTGCCCTAATTGTGCATAATTAATGGTGTAGCTCTGCTGTAGTATTAACTTGGAGTGGAAAGCAGAATTTCCTGTTTAATCTCTTTTTCCAAAAGCTACTGACATTATTGTAAACCCCTCACATGGACATTAAGTTCCTAAACCAGAAAATTCTTGTACTGGTAAGGATGTCCCTGTGTAGGGTAAGTCCTCCCTCAGCACGGCTTAGATGTCCATCCTTTAGGCCATAGCATATACAGAACTTTGAAATAAAACCCAACATTTGTCAAACATCACACTTATGTCAATTAATTTCTTTAGCGATCCTGTGTATGCTCCAAATTTTCTAATAGCTCCAGGGATACAACCTTCATCTCTCTGATAAATAAGGTTTTTATTACTTTTTCAGACTGGGAAGCAGAAGACATTCTAATACTACAAAATTTTCCCATAAATAGTGCAGGCCAAGAACTTAACAATGCCAAGACAGAGACCTATTTCTTAGGTGATACAAAAAGGAAAGGACACAATGTCCAAAATGCACCTTCTGCTCAAACATGCATTCAGAATTGTTCTTGTTTGGAGAAGGTTCAAATAGGACCCATCCAACCAGTTGAACAACTGTGAACCATTCAACCATGAAGAACACTTGTTCTGATAGCAGTTATCATAAATTATGTCATGATAAAAGGACACCTAATAGCTTAGTCCAAAATTGGCACATCAAGATCCTACCAGGCAGTTTTGTGACATAACCATCAGTTTGCAAGAGGAATGAAGAGAAAAAGGAGAGGGGAGAACACAAGGCAAATATTTTTCCTCTATTATTCTTCAAGATTTACTATAAAGCAGTTTCAGGTATGAGGTACTAAACACATGTTCTTCTTGTATCAAACTCTCTTCTAGAGTATTTCATGCCAGTTTGTCTCACAATGCAGTCACATTCGTGGTCTACATGAATGGTCTACACTAGACTAAAGGCAGGACAGTCTACTTCTTAGAATAAATAACTCTAATTTTCTGAATGAAAAGCTTTGATGGCAAAAGGAAATTTTCTTTAAGGACAGTATCTAAGCCTGATGAGGATTTCTGCTGTGTCAGTTAGAATATCAGATTTAAAAGCAGACCAAGCCAAGACTGTGGCAGCTTTTCCATTAAAAAAAATATATCTCAAATTACTCATTGCTTTCTGAAATAGTTTGGGTATAATTCCTGTAGGCTAGTTTTTGCCCAGAGCTGTCATTTTGCTTAGGTTTCAGTAAAGAGACTGCCTTTAATTTTGTTTCAAATTAGGGAAAGCTGAAGGAAAAAAACCAAAACAACACACCAGAACTTATACAGAAATACATTTTCATTACTGGTCAAGGGTCTCTGAGAAATATCAATATCCTGAAGCAGGGGGTGTAGTCTTGAGTAAAGAAAAATTTAGAAAACTATTTTTAGAAAAACTGATGTTAATGTAATTGAGTTATATAGTGTTCAGAACTATATTTTGGGAATTATTTTGGGAATTATTTGGGTTTTATCACCTTTTGACACAAGCTCGATCTCTGTGTGTATGTGAAGTTAAATTAGCTGATGGGAATATCTCCAAGGGATGAATTAAATGGAATCAAAACCAGGAAGTAAAAACATCCCTCTTTGCTGCTCATGTTCTTTGCTCTTGGAAAATGCAGGTAGAAATAGCATTAACTTGTATTCTGAAGGCTATAAATCAGCAGAAGGTGAAATTATGATGTAATATTCATGAACATATGTTAAGGACCCAGCTCTTTTTGCTATGTGTATTATCACAAGCAAACTCCTATATAAGACACACAACTTTTCAGTCAAGCCCTCATTCAACACAATTGCATCTTTGATTAATTCATGAGCATCCTAGTTAAAAGTCTATCCGGAGACTGTTACAAAACAGGCCAATATAGTTTGAAGGGGAGCAAATATTTGAGTTAGAGAATCTAAGTCAAAATTGTAGGAACTGTACACAGTACCCTGCTGCAATTGAGCGTGCAACTTCCCACCTACTGAACTCATAGACTCATAGAGTGGCCCATTTTGGAAAGGACCTTACTGATCATCTCTTTCCAACCACCCTGTCATGGGCAGGGACACTAGACCAGGTTGCTCAAAGTCCCATTCAACCTGGCATTGAGCAATTCCAAGGAGGCAGCATTCACAAACTCTCTGGACAAACTGTTCCAGTGTCTCACCACACACAGAGGAAAGAATTCCTTCCTAAAGTCTAATCTAAATCTGCACTCCTTCAGTTTCAGTCCATACTACCTTGTCCTATCTCTACACATCCTTGTAAAAAGTCTCTCTCTAACTTTGTTGCAGGCCCCCTTTAGGCACTGGACTGTGCCGTAAAATCTCCTTGGAGCCTTCTCATTTCCAAGCTGTCTCTCACCCTTTTTTTTACAGGAGAGGTGTTCTAGCCCTCTGTTTATCTTGGTGGCCCTCCTCAGGACTTACTTTGTGTCCTTCTTGTACTGAGGACTCCAGACCTGGAGGTAGCACTCCAGGTGGGGGGTCTTACCAGAATAGAGGACAAGGGGGGAATCATCTCTCTTAAGCTTCTGGTCATGAAGATTTCGATGAAGCCCAGTATATGGTTAGCTTGTTTTGCTGTTTCCCACCCATTAGAACAGAATTTCATGAAGATGAGGAACTTAACAGCTCTCACTCCCCAATTAAGTTTATTGGAATAGAAAGATAAGTCTCCAAATGCTGAAATGCTATCTTGAAGCTATAACAACAATGCAAATCCTATTGCCCTAAAAGAAATAAAGTCGGAAACAAGATCCTACAGGTTCAGCTTGCATAAACCTGCCTCTAGCCTTTCATACATTTATGTTCTATGGGAAAATCCTTCTGAGCATGACAGGTGATTATCTGTCTTGGCATACAGACACAGTCTTGGTAATTAAATTTCTGACCAAACATCCTTCCGTTCCCCACTCCCTCAAAGACAGTTGCTCTACTCTTCTTTTCTGGAGCTCAGAATTCTTTTCTGTTGCCAAAAACCTGAAAGTGTTCCCAACGTCAGAAATCAGTGACGAAAAAGAAGACAGAGGCTCCTTTTAGGAACAGATCCTTTTAGATCCCAGTCATTTAACCCAAAGTAATGTATGATCTTGAGACGTGAGTTGGTCCCCCTGAAATATGTGTGTATTTGTTGTAGGCAAAGTTATGACCTTGCCTATAACTTTTTTTATTATTACTATTTCTTATTTTGTCACTCCTCCTTAATAAGTCCTATATAAATGGAATCGCTCTGTTTTTCAAGCAGAGTCATAGGAAATACAATCACAGAGCGTACATGCTACATCTGGAATAAGATGAAACTCACACATGAAATTCAGAGTGAAGATAAAAGATTTGGAAGAAAATATGTGGATATTTCTGCCAAAACTCTTCTAAATAGCAAATGATGGGAACTATTCATCTGTTAAATATCCCAGTCTCAATCCTCAGTATTGACAAATAGAAGTTCATCATAGAGTGACTGACACCTCAGCAGTGTCAGCAATATTTTCAGAGACCAATGTGAGATCTTCAGAAGAATGTGAGATTCTTCATGCAGGAAGATCCATTTTTAAAGTGCCCTCACTCTAGCTTCAGTCACTGCAGTGACTATGAAGCACACTGAGCTCTGAGATAGTTTATGAAGATATTTACAGGTTCCCACATAAAACCAGTGCTGCAAGTTTGTAAAAGAGATTTTTCATTTCTTGGTTTCTAATGCACCCAGTAGGATAGAAGCAAGTAGTCTTGCTCTCATTTGGGATCACTTCAAATACACATATAGAAATTTCATTTTAAAAACCTCCTTCAAAATGGAAGGATCTGTCTTCCTATTTCAGTACTAATTGAAAAATGTTATGATCATCCCATAAAATCTGAATTACAAAGAGAATTTGGCCAGATCATTCTTTTGTCTCATAACACACCCAAAATATACACAAATGCCTCAGGCTTGCACACACTCTGGAGTGGTTTATTGTTGTAATTAAGCACTAGACATGTCTAAAGTTTTTTATTACTTATTTTTCTATTGAAGTTTTTTCAAAAACAAGCGGTATTAAACTTTGGTTTGTAGTTTCAGATATCACCAGTCTCAATATCAATATCAAGCAACATCATAACGCCACAGAGATGAGTTTAAAGAAAAGTGCAGACAGTATCTAGAGGCTCTCCTGGAGCTGGAAAATATGGAAGACATAAAATACAACATCCATGCACTTAGCTGACAGTGGCTAATTTTCTGTCTGGAAAATAGCTGCAGCAAAACTTACAAATGGAAATAAAGATAATTAAATTAACTAGGCACTCTAAGAGAGTTCTGACCAGTTTCACAGGGATTGTTTCCAACTCTCACAAGGTATGGAGAAGCTATAAATGCAACATAGTAGTTTTCTAATTAAAGTGTGTGCCCATATAAGCTTAAAATGTATCCAACTCCTTTCAATTATTATTCAGCAATATTTAATTGAAAGAACTAATCAAGAATTTTATTTTTTCAGTGTGATGGCACAACTGAGCTCCTACTTATAATGCCCGAAACACACTGCCTTTGGAGGGATTTCTAAGCCTTATTTTAATACCGCAAAAGCACTCTGATATGCATTTGAACTGAACATTTCATATATAGAATTATACAGAAACCTTTAATTGGAAGTGCAGTATAGGAACAACTGCCTTGGGTTTTACAAATGCCAGTCTAATCTTGTATCTTTTTTCATGCTGTGACCCAGAGTGAATGCCTACCAGACCTGGATACGGTGCGCGTACTGTGTCGTGCTCCACACACCATGCTCCCCAGCTCCAGTTTAAGGGACTGCTGATTCAGAACTCCTTTCATAAAGCATAACTGGTTTATGAAAGCATGGAATCTGTCAACACTTAAAGTGTCTTACTGCACCAAACTTCACAGATTAACCACATGTTATATGGACAACTACATCCTATTCTTGTTTTGAAAGGTGGTTTTTTGGCATCTGGTTGACAGTCATGATTTTCTAAACACATATATCTTCCTTCAAATATATTTTTCCATAGTCAAATGCTGCTAGACAATATATGTATAGGATTTCTTGCTTACTTTCCTGCTGTTTTCTGTATTTTCATTTCTCTTTACCATTTTGGGGACAGTGGGGCAGGTAATTAGATATATAGGGAATTTTCAAAGAATATGTCCACCATGGATTTCTACTAGAGATGTTTTGTGTGTGTTTGATTATTGCTTCTCTGAACATTTCTATTTGTGTAGGCTTCTTCTTTGCTTTTGATTGCCATCGAACACTGAGCTGAAGTTCTAAATGAGCTGTCTACAATGTCCTCAAAATAGTTCTTTTGTAAGTGACATTAGTTAATACAAAGATTTTCATTATATATAGCTTCTCAAGACTGTTTCCTTTAACACATTACATTCTATTTATCAGCATGTAGTTTCATTTGCCACTTTATAGCACAGCGACTCATTATGGAACTTTACTGCAACTCTTTGAATCACATATCATCCTATTCACCGTGTTATCAAATTATTCTTGACTATGTTAAAATGGCACAACATTCATCCTAGCTTTTTGTGGACTATACTGAGAAAATGCATCTAAACGGAAAAATCACAGTTTCTTTCTTGTAACTCCTGAATTTAATATATCATAAGTCGACAAGAAGATCTCTTTCCATAACACTATGGTTTCCTTAAAAGATTTTGGAGAGGAACTGTGCCAAAAGCATTGTTTCAAATCCAAATAAATATTATTTATGCCAACCAGTTTGCATCATCAACAGTTTCTTCAAAGAATTCTGATCTAATTATTAAATATGATTTACTACAAAAGGAAGTAGTAGTTATTTGTCATCATATAATAGTAATAAATGTGTTAAATTTTCTTAGGTTTTAGCATGATTTTGTTCCGTTTAGTTGATAAAGTCTGTAGGTCCTTCCACTACTCCTGAAATGTTTTTAAAATCAGTGGTGTGTTAACCATCTTCTAATTCACTGGTAACAGAGCATTCAGTGTAAGGATTATTTAAATATCACAGTTGGCAGTTCAGCAATTTTACAAGTGAGTCCTTTTAGAATTCTACAGAGAATACCATCTGCCTTAAGTAATTAGTGTTCATTATATTGATTTATTTTAGAATGTCTTCAAATGTCCTTTTATGTGAGAGTCCCACAGTGTAATCTTGAAGGCTAATTGGGCTGATTCATTAAAATACATTGTATATAGCTGAAAGTAAAATCCCTAAAATCCTAGGAACAATGGGTGCAAACCACATGCATAGAATGAGTGACTGCATCTTGGAAAGTTACTTATTAAAGGGTTGTAGTGATGATCCTGTGGAAAAGCAATAGAACCTCACTTGAATGCCAAAGACTTTGATAAATTAGCTACTAATTCTAAAAGTGAGAAAGTAGGAGCTAAGACAAAAATCAGCAGTTCCTAAGGAGGAACTTGATTCAAAATAGGATCTATACATTTTTACCTTATGTAGAACATTAATAACACATTACTAGAGTACACTACTGTTGTCAGCTGTTTTGTC
Organism: Ammospiza caudacuta; assembly: GCF_027887145.1. Lineage (NCBI taxonomy): Eukaryota > Metazoa > Chordata > Aves > Passeriformes > Passerellidae > Ammospiza > Ammospiza caudacuta. Next base: position 50,819,824 of record NC_080632.1, on the reverse strand, counting down.
TAAGCTCCAAAATATTGGAAAAAATACAGAGGAAAGTCAGAAAAATAATCAGAAAACTGGAAGAGACTCATGAACTTAACAGATACTTCAACATGCTTGAAAATCATATTGTTTATTCCCCAGAAATCCTATGCTGATAGAATGACAAAAGAGAATGTGGGGGGAATATGGATACATGTTGATGTCAAAAATTCTGCAAGTCCTTAAATAAATGTGTAAGTAACTCAGCTGACAGTGTGGGTAAGCACAAAATGACCCTAAATTGCTGCTGACAACCTGATACCTGAATGACTGAATCATTTTCTTTGGTAGAGATGCATTTCTTTTCAGATCATTTGTCTTTCATGTACTATTGAATGTAAGATGTGTCTCAGTGACAGATTGACTGAAACAAGACAGAGCGAAACATCATTAAGCATTTAAATAATTTTCTGGGTAATTTTTGAGGACATATCTTGAAGAGACCAGGCTGTCTTTGAAGTTAAAAAACCTACCATCATGTAGCAGTTGAGTCAAATGTTTATTTTGATAGTTTGATTTATGTAATTGAAAACCACTTTTTTCTTGGAAAGACTAGTGCAACCAAACCCGATGATACGGCTATGGGTCCTCAGTTTGATTGCACAAGTATAGAAAACACTCTGCAGAGTAACAGAAGAAAGCTCGTTCAGCACTTACATGGAGGAAGTCCTGTTGATACCTCATGTTATGTTACAACTCTTGCCAGAAAAACATATTTTTGCTTGCACATTAGGTCTTACACAATAATGAATCAGAGGATTTTATAGAAAAATGTAGAAGTATAAATCTCATAAATGAGTGTGATATACACTTCATCAACAACATGAGAAGAAAATCATAGCTGTGATTACTGTCAGGCTAATGCATGAATTTTCCAAATTGCAGCTGAGTAGAAAAAAGGAAATGAGTTTCAGTCATGCGTATTTGAAAGTCAAAGCTTCCCTACATTTAGAGCATTCAAATATGGACATAATAATTCTGGGGTGGTGTTTTGGCTCTCAAATTGTTAAATGAAAACCTGGATGTATGCAGTGAATGGTTAATTCAGTTATATCAGAACCTATCCTCACTTACAGTTGTGCAACTTTAGGTGCTGTGTTCCCCAGTCCTCCTTTCTTCAAGGTTGTAATTAACTGCCTACTGAATGTAACCACATGTCATGAGAGCAATCGATCTTCTGGTAAGATGTTAGTGCAACATATTCTGCTTCATTCATTGATGAAGCACAGTAGGGAGGTCAAGACCTGCCAGCAAAACTGGCTTTGGTGGCTACCTCTCGTGTGATTAGGACAGAAGCACTTCAGAAATGAATGGACAGACAGAAAATGGACCACCTGACAGTTTGAAGATGTTTTCTCACAGCACTGATGGAACTTACAAGCCAACAAAGCTAGCTAGGAAAGAAATCTCTACCAAAGGATATTATCTCTCACCTCTGATGGAGTCCACTAGGAAAATGGGTGAAGTAGATTTACTTTTCACATAGACCATGAAAATCTCAAAGTCCTTAAAGTGTACACCCTTCCTCCTGCTTCATAAACAGTGAGCCACTCTTGGCACATATGAATTTGACAGGGGACTTCAAGTTAGTTTTCATGCAGGGCTTCATGCACAGCACAGCAGCACAGGGCTCTCTGTATAGCTATTTTACTCATGTCCTTCCCTTCTACTCTTTCCTTCATAGTCCTTTGCCAGCCTCTTTGGCAAACAGACTTGTATTGCAGAGACAAGCCTCTGACAGAAGCCAAGCTCACACAAAGACCCTAAACTCCACCCAGCATGGATAACTTCACAGCCTGTCGTGTCAATCTAGCTTGTACCAGAGTCTCAGAAAGATATGGTACCTGCCCTGTACAGAACAATTCCAAATACCTGTTATTGTACAGGAAGAACATGCACTAACAGCCTTCTTGTTTAGAGTATTTCAGCTTTGCTAAAAAACATGCTCTCAACAAACATGTTCCTCATCAGGAGAATGTCTGAAACTCAAGCTTTACCCATAGGAATACTTGTAATGCCAGACTGAGAGGTCTGACAAGTCCTTTCACCCCATTTCTAACCTCCATGATGTCTAAAAAATTGTGTACTATTTTTATAGAAGATCTTCCAGTTATTTCTGTCAGGTAGTGTACAGGACCGACAAGTTGTACCTGTGTCAGAGCATAGTGCAATGCTACATTTGTGCACCTAGAATATCTTTTGTGCTTCCTACAGAGTATGTCAGCATGGGATGTTTAGATCCTGATATTTACAAGTTCATGTAAGGAAAGTAAAGGAAAAAGTCTTCAGAGGACTTCATCATTTCATACATAGCAACAAAACTCCCAGTTTTAGCATCTCTGACAGATGGAAGATATTTCATGGTAGGGTTTGGGGGTATATGGGGCTTTTTTCTTCAACATAGTTTACTCTGCTTCAAAAGTCTCTCGAACAGAACTCCTATGTCAGTATCAGTGGTGTGCACAGCATGAGGAACATACAAACAAACAAAAAATGTCCAGCATTTGTTAAATACACAGTGGAGAAAGTCAGCAAAACAGTAAATGTACTGGTGGAGACAGACATTCACTTTAAAGGAAATGGGGGATTAATATGAAGATAAATGTAATCATACCCATAAAGCAATCACCTGTTCTTGTAAAATTCACCTTTTTGAATTTTACAGTGAATTTTAAAGTGAAAAGCCTAATAATTTCCCTGAGTTTGTGACAAGGTCATAGTGGCTCATGGTGCCATTATAGCTCACTGACCACTTAGTCTTACAGGCCTGCCAGACAGCCTGCAGTCTCAAGGGCCCTTGGAACTAAAATGTCTCTCTAATTTCAGGGCATATCAGCAGTCTTCCAATAGTTCTTCACTAGGATAATGACTCATTTAAACCATAAGCATATATAGACTCCTATTCATACCACTCAGAGGTATCTTAAAAATCTGAATTCTCAGGTGATAACCGTATAAAAATCTGCCCTTTTAGTAAAAAAAATCCCCAACATTTTACTTTGATGGAAAACAAATTTGGGAGGGCATGACAAACATATTTTTTACTGTAATCTCTTTGGTCTAGTGATCTGTTTTTTATATGGTTGTTTGATATTCCGTAATTGGTTAGAATACAGCATTATTGAGTGAGATTTTTAATATAATTATTTATCAGCCAAGGACACCTAAAGACATGTGTCAGCACTGTCAAACAGCAAATCAGTGGGAGAACTGGAGCTTTGAACAATGATGAGTATCAGTTGCTCAATCCCTCAAGAAAGTAACTCAAATGAGAAAAGAAAAATTTACAATGATACGATAACATGGCTTCTTCTTAAAAACATGTTCAAAAATCATAAGTTTATTTTTTTCAGACATCTTGAAATGGGAGATTCACTCTCTTCTGTTTAAGTTGTCTCAATTCCCTCAGAAGTCTTGTGTGTATCCATGGGAAGAGCAAAGGACTTCAAGGTGTTGGTGGCAGAAAGGCTGGACATGGCCCAGCCGTGGCACTGCCAGCCCAGAGAGCCACACGTGTCCTGGGCTGCATCCAGAGCAGGGTGGGCAGCAGGGCAGGGAGGGGATTCTGCTCCTCTGCTCTGCTCTGCTCTGCTCTGCTGAGGCCCCACCTGGAGCACTGCATCCAGTTCTGGAGTCCTCAGCACAGTGAGGATGTAGAATTGCAAGTCCAGAGGAGGCCACCAAGTTGACTAGAGGGAAGAAATATCTGTCCTATGAAGAAAGGCTGAGAGAACTGGGTTTGTTCAGCCTGGAAAGGAGAAGGCTTCAGGGTTACCTAATTGCAGCCTTTGAGTACCTAAAGGGAGCCTACAAGAAAGACGGAGAGGGACTTTTTACAAGGGCGTGTAATGAAAGGACAAGTATTCAGACTGAGAGAGAGGGAAATTAGATTAGATATTAGGAAGTTCTTTACTGTGAAGGTGGGGAGGCACTGGAAAAGGCTGCCCAGAGATGCTAGATTCTAGGTGCTCCATCCCTAGAAATTGTTGGATGGAGCTCTGAGCAGCCTGGTCTAGTGTAAGGTGTATCTGTCCATAGTAGGGAGGTTGAAACTATATGATCCTTTTCTATAATCCTAAGATTCTGTGAGGATCCTTGACACCCTTCAGTAACTGAGACTATCATGGTAGCTCCAGAAGAGTTAGAAAATATTAAGATGTAATTGAAGTAAATGTGAAAATTAATTAAAAATCAGAGCAGTGTGATTTTATTTATTTTATTTTTGCTGATCCCAGACTTTTTAATAATATGCCATTTTATTTGGGATAGTCATTGAATTATCTTTTGAAAATTATATTGGAAAATTGTATCTGTAGTTACAGAATTACCACAAGAAGACTAGAATTCTGGTGTTTGAGCCCATTCTGAGCTCACACTGTGCTATCAGCAGTGGGGAGACAAGTTTTACATGGGACAGAGAGTAAGCAGTAAGGATGTTCACTGTTAAGATGTATATAAAATTCACTTCAACAATAAGTGAGTCTCACTACAACAAACTGCAAGCCATTCTGTGTGAAAAGGATACTCCCCACTCGAACTGAAGCTCTTCTACTGCAGAGGGAATAAAGATCCATTGGACAAGAAAGCAAGCTGTGTAGGAAGGACTACTGCTGTCCCTGGCAGGTGTGAACTCTGTCTTCCTCGGATACCCAAAATAATTTCTGCTTTTTTTTTTCAGTGATTGTTCAACATGAAATCAATCTGTCCTGAAGAAAGCCTGGGCCCCATGATTTAGCTCCCTGCCCTATTTATGGACTGGAACATGATGCTGCACTCCTGAAGCAATAGGCTTGGAAGATCAGGTTAAGTACCCTGCTCTATCAAGTTCTGATTATCTATCAGGCTGTCAGGTTCTGATCCCTGGAGGATGGAGGAATGCCAGAGATCACTAATGAAGATTAAAACCCCTTGGTGACTCATGGGATTTAAGACATACTTTTGTTATCTTGGTTCACATGAGAGCACTCCAGGGATCTTTTGCACCTCTAGCCTGAGCAGAACATCATCACTAGGAGCTTACTCCATCTACACGGTACTGATACTGCATGCAAGTCTTGGATTCCCCTGTACCATCAGGCATGAAAGATAAGTATTGCAATGCTGAAAAGGAAGGCAACCTCAGTCACATTTTAAAACTAATGTCTCTATGACCACAAAACAGTGAGCTAATTAAGAGATTATGGTGTCTTAATGGACAAAAAATTTCTTATGGTAATAGATATCTCTCTACAACTGTGTATACCTTCACTTTTTTAAGCAATGGAATGTTTGTGAAGACTTGAATTTTGATATCCAAATCTGCAACAGATTAAGTTCTCAAAATGACATGCCCACTGCAAAATACCATGGTTTCAGTTAAAAACAGAACAAATCCAAAGCTGTATCTACCAATAAGTAATGAGACAGCAAAACTTTGAAACTGCAAACTTCAATAAACAGCTAACACCATATTAACCACTACAGCTTTCTAACCCAAGAAAGGTTATGAATATTCCATTGTTTTGGAGTGCTTTTGCTGACAAGGACAGTATCAGGAAAACAGGAGCTCTTCTGCAGCCCTCTGGATTCTTTATTTTAGTGTTATCCATTTGGTAGACACTCAGTTCTATTTAGGTCAGTCAGTGCATGGAATAATTATGCTCTGAAAAGAAATATTCATATCAGAAAGGGAAACTGCCCTATTTAACTATGGTTGAGAATAATTAAGCAACATCAGTGATAGGGAAAATTTCACAGCAGGCAATTGTAACAATGATAGGTCATGCTTGCACAGTGAAAGCTTTGACACAAAGCCTGTGTCCCTGTTAGCTCAATGGAGAGTTAGTCACTCTGTATTAGTAAGCACTTGACTGCACAATTTCCTAACAGAAGGTCCAGGACATGTCTGAACAATTTTTAAAATACTGAGAATTCTTTTTTCACTCTGCAGAGCCTTGGTTCTTCCAGGAGGTGGGAAGGAACATGCAGTGCAAAGCTGTTCTGGTGTTTTACAGAAATACATATTGATACGGATATGTCTCTAATCTGTAAGTTTTCCAGCTCTGCTTTCCTTAAGAGTGTGTCAGGCTTCTAAAAATCTTTACTTTTATGCCTCATAGCTCAACTTGAAAAATTCACTTCTTTGTTACAGTTGGAAAAGTCTCAGACTGAGCACAATTTTCACCTTCATATTTAAACCAAATATTAAAACAACTTAAAAAAAACAACCTATGACAAACATATTAAAGTGCTGCGCTGAATTCAGAAAGGAAGTGTAGGATTCACACAGAAGGATAAACTAGATATTGAATGCCACATCCAGCACTCAGGCCTTGAATTAATTTCTTAGAGCAGATCATCTTCCTATGCAAATACTGTCTCATTTTTTACACATGTACTAAGGTTGAAACAGAGACTGGGTTGGGCTTTGATTCTCCATCTGTGCCAGGGAGAATCTGATCTTTGCAGCTCTGACTCCTCCTTGCTAAATACAAGTAGACACTGGACCACTCATTTTACTAGACCTAATGGTAAAGCAGATCTAGATCCAGATCTTAGATCTTAGCAGATCTAAGTAGTTATTACACAGATCCACATCAAGTTAACTAATAAGCTGAAGTTTTCCTGAAGTTTGGAAAAGTGTAGCAGAAAAATGGCTATAACTTACCTTTACTAATGATATTCCCCCCAAATTATATGCCATGAAATGTCATTTCTACATGATTCTCTTCTCACTGCCTGTGCTAGAACCTGCAGAAAAGAAGAGGAAGGAAGAGGTGGTGGCTATGGCAGCACCATCCTCACAAAGGATCCCACCACACAAGCCTTCCTAGCTGGGTTGAGTCTATTTCTTTTGCAGTACCAGGGTAGAAAGGACATGGAAGAGGACAAACTTCCTTTATCTTATTATTCTACTACATACATACACCCCAGGGTTCCTGCATGCAATACAATACAGATGGGAACAGCATTCTTCAGTTTTGTCTCAAAAACAATCTCCACCATAGCATCCTTAGGCACTTCCTAATGACACATCCCTAATTAAACAGAGGTATCATGGTTGAAACACATGAACAAATGACAATATAACAACTAGGCTGGTCACATCATAATTATAACAAAAAATAAAGGGTTGAGAGCAAAATATTCTATTCTGGACATAGAAAAAATTCTTGAGCTTTAACCTTCTTAAACTATAAAGCTTCAGGTTTTCTGCTTCATCTTTCCACAGGACATTTGCAATATGTTTCTCTCCATCAACTCTATGGCTTTTCAGATAAGTAAGTCCTCCATATCTGTGCAGTGTGATGTGCACAGTAAAGCTGAGTCTCTGAGGAAAAGACTTCAGTTAGTACCTGAATGAATGTTTGGCAACTTTATTGCTTAATCTACATACTGCTTTTTAAAATAAACTAAATCAATAATTTTAAATAAAATGCATGTAGTACAGCAAAATTTAAAAAAAAATGTCCCTGGAGCTTTCCAAGCAATCTTTTCACATGGTAACTAAAGACTTTTAACTTACCTCCAGGAAAATAAGATGATACTGACATTTAAGATTATTTTGTACTTTTGCTGCAAATACAGAGTGATCATGCCTCAAATCTTTACATTTGAATAGGTACATATTTGACTGCGCTGGTATCAGGGATAGTAGCAGTAGCCTCTGTTAGACTTTTTGGTAAGTGTGGTTATCTTCAGTATCCATCCAGGACACAAAATGAAAGGCATCAGAGCCCTTCCTGAATACTCAACACATTCTAAAGAATGAAAGCCTAACTCTATTTTCAATGGCTGGAATTATGATTACATCATTCAAGTGGAGAAATTAGAGATGCTTCCAGAGAATGTAGCACTGCTTACTGATGCAAAAGTGGTACCTCAAAAAGTTAAATTTCAATGACCATTTGAAAACAGGCTTTCCTTTTGATGTATAGATGTGACTCAAATTTGCATTAATTAGAATTATCACTGTGGTATGAAAAAATCCAATACACCTTTGTCTAGGAAACTACCTACTTGTAATATTGGGCATTAATAAATCAAATAATTGGAACTTTTAAAATTATACTGTTGGCACAATAAAACACTGTATTCGGTATATTTATACAGTTTGTAAAAAGAACTATTTCATGGTTTTTTCAGTCATCATTATCATAGAAAACACATTAGTTTGCTTATGTCTGATTATCTCCTTATAGCACAATTTCTGCCATGTTTCCATAGTTCTATCAGTACATCTTTATGGCTGGATGATAGAATTGTGTACTTTTTACTGCTCAACTTAGAAGACACAGGACAGAAAATTTATCCAAAGAGGCCCTGAAAAAAAGTCTAACATTAGGAAATTGTACCCATTTGGTCGCCATTAAGGCAACATAACTCCTCACTGCATCTCCCTAGTGTCTCCCTAGAGACTCATACGGTGTTTTTCAGCCAAAAAATTACCCCAGATTAACAATGCTTCACCCACATTTCTCTCTAGTGGTGGAAGCTATGAGGAGAGATAAAATAAAATGATTGCGTCAAGTCCAGACTGCAATTTACACAATGAGAAATCCCTTAGGTTTCATTATGGAGACTTTGCATGCCATCGTGGAGGCATTAAGAGACATGGTGTATGGAAAAGGAATTTTTCTCAACGGCTTTTTCTTTTAAGGCAAGTTACAACAGATACCTCAGGTGCTACATCCAAATTTCAACACTGATTCCCATGAAAGTTAACCACAGTGGAATTCTTGCAGTGGCAATTGCATTTATAGTGTTTAACCAAGATGTAAAATTGATACTGTAAAAAAAATTTGCTGAAGCTTTGGACTGTAGATTAGAGTGCTGTTTATCCTTGCTTGCTAAGCATATTTTATATATTTGTTCTTCTCTGTCCCCAGTCTGCAGCTACAAGATGAAATATGAGACAAAAGCAAAAATGTCGTTCTTGCAGTATTTCCGATTCTGATGTAACTCATAGAAAAATATCTTTAGATTGTGCTCCAAAGAATTCAAATCAGTTACAAGTTGCAGCATCTTAAGGAAGTTTCTAGCAACCCAAACATTTTGATGTTTAGTCATTACCTGAAGCCCAATGGTTATTAGTGCCTTCAGCTGCCAGAACAAGTAGAGGTTACCTTACATAAAGCTGGCTCATATGCCACACTGGTAGTAATTGAAAGGTCATCCAAAGAGGTTAAATTTATCTGTTTCTAGACACAGATAGTTATTTCTAAGTTAAAACACAATGGTCTGTAGTCCTATGAATCCACAGACCCCAATCACTTGCACAGACTGAATAAAGCATTTGTAGCTCGTTTTAATGCACATAAATTTGGACAACAATATGATTTTTGTCTCCTCATAGTCCCTCATCAGATAGCAGATTACTCTGATTTTGTGCCTTTGTTCTGAAAAGAGGACAGAAAAGTGAGGGTAGAAGAATTTCTATCAGCCATCATAATTAACTTTCATAATTTGTGTTACATTTCTATCCCCACATCAGTGTCAAGTGATGGAATTTAAAGATGTCAGATAGAATTAGTCTAAGAGAGGCATGAGAAACGAAGCCTTGCTCAGAAAGGCATGATATAGTAGGGAAATTTAGAGTAGATTGGCAATTGCTTGGAAAAAGACTGTGATTTCTTTCCTGCAACATGTGCTTTGTCTGGCAACAAAATGTAACATATTTAGCAAAGTGTAGGGAATGCAGTAGCAGGCCTCAAAGTATCTTAGTTTTTAGTTAAACATATAAATATATATTAAGAGGAAGAGCTAATTTAAAGAAGGAGGCTTCTCTTTATTTTTTTTCTTTTTCAGTGTGGAAGGGCTGATTTGCAAACTGAACTAACTACTGCAACCAAAAAGGTTCTAGTCCCAGCCTTCTTGCTCAAACCTATTAAAGAGGCAGGTGCTAAGTAGGCTGTTGAAGCTGCTGAGTGCATGACAATTAGCAAGTAACAAAATTTCTCTTTGCTTTTCTACCTTTGTCTTATTTTTCATTGTGCCACTATTCCAGAATCACAACTCCTAATCTTCAGAACTTGTGACAAATGTTATTTGGGAATTCAATTAACGAACTAGTCGAGGACACTCCCGTGCCAGACAGCTGTTCCTGTGTCTGGGTTTCTGTGTCACGGCCACATCAACAGGTTTAAAGTGTTGGCAAAGTGCCAGTTTCACATTTCAGCTTTTGCTGCTATGACTTTAGGTATGGTGGTATAGGAAAGAAAGATGTTGTGTAAAAATGTAACACAACATATCTTAAAACGTTATATCCAAGTAAGGTATAAAGAATTTCTGTTGAGTCTCTTTCTCTTTCCCCTCAAAATAGGTCGTTTAATATGGTTGCTTTTCTAGATTTTAATCTCTCAGGCTGCTGTCCTGCAAACACTCATGCATGTGATTAACTCTGACTACCGACATGCGTGAAGAGTTTGCAGGATGGAGGCTTTAATATGTTGTGACAATGTCATGGGGAAAGGATCTAAGTGGCAATATGTGAAGAGAGCTGTATAACTGAGGCCATCAAGAGCAGGCTGTGTTAACCCTGTACAGGGCAAGATTTTGCTGATGACTCCTACATCTCCCTATTCCAGTAGTTCATGTGTTTTGTTTCTGGAGATGATAGAATCACTATCAAGAAGCTCAAAGGAAAACAAAAGGAAGTGTATTATTATGCAAAATTTTTTGAGGATCTTTTTTTTTCCCCTCAATGCCTTTGTATTACCAATTGACTTGGGATTTACCCTTAGGACTGTGTTCATGTTGCCTGCTTGTCCAGAATGGCAGGACTGAGACAATCCACTCTTTGACATTCAGTGAGAATTGACATGCACATAGTGAAGACTGTACCTCCTACATGCAGCACAGTGCTATGCCCTCCTTCTCTGTCACGATCCCCTGTGACAGAAGCAGATGGTTTGCAAATTTGGGTGACTCTAATTATTTGCATGTGGACAGAAAACAAGAGAGAAGTCACACTACTGAGTTGTGCCCAATACTCAAAGAAGGCCTGCTTTAAAGCATTTCTTCCCAACCTTTGATAGTACAAGGGACTATAAAAGTCAGCTTGCTGCTGGAATTTAATCAGAGTAATTCAATAAGAGCGAATAGAAAATAACTTCTAGAAGTATAAATAAAACAAATTTGTCTAGTTAAAATTGGACAACCAGAAACAAATTATCATAATTCTAGCAAGCCTCTTAAATAAATCCTTGCTTCAACATACAGTGGGTGCCTGAAGATATCCTGTCATCATAATGCATTATCAAGCGCCTTACCTCCAGTTTTCTCTCTTCTGTCAACAATTCATCAACATCTAGAAATCAAAACTTCCTATGAAATTGCACATTCACCCCAGAAGTGTCCATCACGAAAGTATTGCTAATAAGGGACCATCAGGTGTCAAACCGTAAGCCACGGAGAGCCAAGTGATAACTTTATTGTAGTCATAGTTCTGCACTGAAGATCTTGGGGTTTACAAAACAAGTTCTGGGACTGAGGGAATGGGAAAAAAGTGGCGGCCCATGGCTTCCTATAGTGTGGATAGATTCTTCCCAAGAAAAAGCAAGTTCTCACTGATGCTTTTCTTCCTTTCAAAATATTTTTTGTTCATTTGATTTTCAGCTAATGAAAGTGGGAAATTATAACACTGCAGCAGTTCTGCCAGTGGGGGAACAGGATTGTCTCTGAACATATACTCTATGGTGAGCCACTACCTCATAATGGAAGAGAGACTTTAGTCTCTCTAAATATTCTACATCCCTATTGAAACCAAAAAATGCTAGCCAAAACATTCAAAATTGTTGATAGAAGCTGATGATACAAGCTGAATTCTTTTAGAATTCAGACTAGAGCACCATAGTATATTTGTATTTTTTTCATATGGTTAGATATTTTGAACCTATATCCATACACAAGAAACAGAACACAAGAAAGAGGAAAAAGCATGTAAGAAATATTTTAATTGCTTTTTGAAAGATTCAAAGTAATTGACTGCATAACTCACAACCATAGTGTTCTAATGAGCTCCAAAGACATCAGTCTTCTGTGATGTAAATTCATGTACGGTACATCAAATATCTCCCAAGTGTGCCAGTCATAATGTGATCAAAAATAGAGGATACAGTTTGGCCTTGTGTATCTCAGGATATCTCATCTATGAAGAATCAAAAATCTGAACCTCAGTCTCGTGGGTTTTATGTTTTACAGGACTGAGCTGTTGAATATGCTGAGTTGGAAGGGACTCACAGGAATCACCAAAGTCCAACTCCTGTCCTGCCAGGACATCCCAAAAAATAACACCAGGTACTTAAGAGTATGGTTCAAAAACCTCTTGAACTCTTTCAGGCTTGGTGCTGTGAACAGTTTCTTAGGAAGCATGTAACAGTGCCCAAACACCCTCTGGATGAAAAGTAAAGTTGTTGATAAGTGTTTCAGCAGTTCCTTTCAAATTGTTATTCTCCTACTAGACACTCAAAAGCTTCTATAATTCAACCAGGTTTTGAATTTCCCTAATTTCTTATTTTGAATTTCCTTAATATGTAATATGATCTATGGCAGCAGGCACTATCCACAAAAGACAAAAAGTCTTTTCTTTGGCCACAGACAACACAGTTTGGTCAGATGAAGAGCTGTTGTTTGGCTATGGATTTTAACAGAATAGAACGGGTAATGTAGAAACACAAATAAATGCAAAATCTGTGATGCAAAAAAATTCACTGAATTTAATTTCAGAAACTCTCTATATATTCTGTTTCATATTTAAAAGATTGCTCCTTCTGAACTCTTTTAATTTATTTTTTTCTAAGTTTGTTTGCAAACCTTGGGTATTTGTCCAAAGATGGCATTCAAAGTCAGATGCCCAAGAGACATTTTACATGATGCAGTCTAGAATGAAGTTATGGGTACTGAACAAGTTGGAACGTTTACCTGACCCAACACAGCTCAGATAACATATGTCTGAGAAGACAGAGTTGCATTAGTACAGTGCTACTGGAGATAATTTACCTAATTCCTCTCAGCTGATTAATTAGGGTGTAGTGCTGTGCTGACACAGAAATTCTGCATCCAGTTCTGGAGTTAGCTTAGAAACTTCTGCCTGTTGCTGAGCTGGAAGGTGAACACTGTGCAATATAACTTCTAGAGAACACTAGAGTATTCTTCACTGTCCTATTCCCAAGTTATGATTCATCATAGCTCTTATCATATGCTAAAGTCCTGATACAAGATGATCTTTTTTTTTTTTTTTTATCACTGAAACAGGGATTTTAAGAAGGCATAAAAGATTAAACAGACTACTGCTTTCATACCCTTCTAAACATTGCTCGCTCATATGGCCAGCAATAATCTTCTAATAACAAAAGTAAAGGAAGTTAGAAGAAGATGCCTTTTCACGTCCTCATGACGTTTATAGGGTACCCTTTTTGGCCTTCTTACACATTGCCCTTCCAGAAAGACACCCAGTGAATGTTTGTTTACACTATCTCTAATCAATCCTCTGTCAATATTTCACAGAATCACAGAATCACTAGGTTGGAAGAGAGGTTTAAAATCATCAAATCCAACCGAGCCCTAACACTTCAACTAAACCACAGCACTGAATGCCATATCCAGTCTTTTTATAAACACATCCAGGGATGGTGACTCCACCACCTCCCCAGGCAGACCATTCCAGTACTTTATCACTCTCTCCATAAAACACTTTTTGCTAATATCCAACCACTATTTCCCTTGTTGCAGCTCAAGACTCTGACCTCTGCATCTGTCAGCTGCTGCCTGGAGAAAGAGACCAACCTGCACCTGACTGCAACCACCTTTCAGGAACTTGTAGAGAGTGATAAGGGCACCTCTGAATTTCCTTTTCTCCAGGCTAAGCACTCCCAGCTCCCTCAGTCGTTCCTCACAGGGTTTGTGTTCCAAGACTCTCACCAGCCTCATTGCTCTCCTCTTGACGCTTTCAAGCAACAAATGCTTTCAGACAGCATAACTCATACTAAGCTAAAACATCCTGACTAAATAAAAAATAGAAACAAAACAACACAAACAAAACAAAACAAAACAAAACAAACAAACAAAACAAAAACCCAAATAAAATCTCCAAAAGCCCCAATATGTATCAAAAGGTTTTTTGGGTTAAATCTCTTGCATGTGTTTTTTAAACAGAATTTTACACCCTGAGCATCACACATGGAAAATTTTCCCCTAAAGAAGTCAGACTCTGAAGACAACCATTCTCCTGTGGATTATCTCTCTGTAGTAAAACCTCCAGGGAATTTATCTTTGTCTTTCCTTGTGTTTCTAACGTTAATTAAAGTTTTACTAAAATGCTAGGCAAATCTCCCTTGCACAGATATTTACACTCAAGCCACCATTAAAGAAGGTAACTCTAAAGCAACTACTCTGTTAATTTTGGTACACCTTGGATCATTCCCAGCGCTGAGACTTGAAGTTAACTGGCTGAAATTCGCCAGCTGAAATTAGTCCATTTTTGAAATCCCTCAGCGTTCCAAATGTAATGATCACATCCCAATTGACTAATTCCCTTGCCATGTTCAGGAATTCTTTGGTACAGAGATAACAGACTTAGGTTAAAGGTGTGCCAAAATCTAATTATCTAACAGTAGGAACAATGGAGTTTCAGTGCCTAGGACTGCTGTCTATCACTTTTTAACTTAACTGTATAGAGAAATCCAACAATGTACTTACTGAGAACACAAACTTCTGGATAGGTGTATTTACCCTGACTAGCAGAGCTGAGCAGTCTGAACTGAGCTCTGTGGTGCAGCCACAGAACTGCTAACCAGCTGCTTCCTAAAAGCACTCTAAGTTTCTGTTGTGTAGATAAGATATGCCCCCGTCTTGTTGCAAACACTGTACACTATCGGAAAGGAAACGGCAAACATACTATGGCATGAGTGGCCCCATGACATCCTGCAATCTGTACCCACAAACTTCACTTAAATGTGAAGGGCCAAGAGTTATGCTGTTTTACCTGACAGGAAAGACATTGGAAGTCCTTCTGCAGTAGATTATGTTAAGTACCCTTGATTCCAGACAAGATCAGGCTCTCTGCGGAGTTTTAGCCACTTATGTATTCTGTGATCATGCAAGAGTGGCACAGAAACAGAGTAGTCCTGTGGAGATTGCCAAACACTTCAAATAGCTGTACTTTGTTACACAGGGGTGCATAGTTAGCATTGTGAGCACCTAGATGAACTACCTAAGTGGTCTTTTTGCAAGACTGCCATACAACAAAGTTTGTAAAAATCAGTAATCATCTCCAAGCTCTCTTTGGCCTAAAGGTTGGTAGTAATAAGCATGGGTTATTAAGTTATGCAGACTGTGCCATTATAAACCATGGCCAGCACCAGACACTGGAACAATGAGGTCTGAGAAACTCTGTTGCAGACAGGGGGGAATAACTTCTCCAATAGGAAATTTAATTCCACTCTCAGGCAATTATCAGTTGACTCACATTCTAAAGGAACAATCTTTATATCTACCCTAAAAAACCTACCATTGGGGATTATTATTTTTGTAGAACAGCCAAGTGGCTTTTGAATTTTCTCCAAGTCTTAGCCTCACTACATCTTTTGGCAAATAGTTTCCCACGCTGAATATCTTTTCCCTTTCTAATTTATGCTGCAATTTCAGTATCACTGAATTCTCTTCCCCATGGCAAATTCCTTGATCACGAAATAGGACCACACAGTTTACTTTCACTCAGCTATTCCTATCTCTACCATCTCCCTAGTATT
Source organism: Ammospiza caudacuta (assembly GCF_027887145.1). Classification (NCBI taxonomy): domain Eukaryota; kingdom Metazoa; phylum Chordata; class Aves; order Passeriformes; family Passerellidae; genus Ammospiza; species Ammospiza caudacuta. The sequence goes on along the minus strand of NC_080632.1, from coordinate 50,804,075 downwards.
GTTTTGTTGCCTAAGAATTGATGACATTTTCCAAACTCTAAAAGGAAGCTATTTCAATAATACATACTTGTTAGGATATGTAACATACTCCCTGTAGCTCTACATCAAGAAGACTTGAAATTAAGCACCATCTGTGTGGATGTCTCTAAATTTGTAATAATTTAGAAAGAATTTGAGTTTTTAAGCCGGGGGTTTGGGGTTTTCTTTTTTATATAAAATGAGCAGTCTTGCATTAAAGTTCAAAGAGATGTGGTTTTTGGTCTTATTGTCTGCTCAACAATAATTCAAAAAAACCCAATAATTAACACTAAAATAACTAAAAGAGAAATTATTAAAGATTAGTCACAATAGAATGTTGTCTCTGTCCACATGAATATGCTACACAATGTCAATTTTTGAATGTTAATCTGAAAGGGTAAATAAAGCGAATCCTTTTCAAAAAAATTACAATTATACATTCTGCCTAAGAAAAAAACTAACAAAACAGGACATTAGCCTTGCTCGTTTGTTTTCTTCTCTGCAGGCCTCGTGACAGCAAGAGCAAAGTCTGCAATCCCTCTTTGGTTATAAACTTGGAAGGATTTGCTGACACATAGAAGTAACCTCAAACAGGTCCTCCACAAGAGGTATTCCGTACTGTTCTATTCTTACAAGCACCAATTGAACGGCTATTTTGGAACAATTTCTCCAGGTAGAGAAGTTTTTAAATGTCATTTTTTTTTCCTTTTATCTTTCAGTGTTAAGAGTAGAACCGCATAAGAATCCATGAGATACAATCACAAATAGCTACTGTTCAGACAGCATACTACTAGGGAATTTAGCATGATAGGCTAAAATTTATCTTCTAGATCTAAATCTGGTTGCTGACTAGTTCAGCTTTAGATCCATTTCATTGCATAGCATAGTTTCTCTGCAGCAGACCAGTTTTTAAATTAAGGTATTCATGAGGATCAGAATCTGGTGTTCAGTGGATGTTGTTTATAAAGAGTTGGAAAGACATACATACATTGCTCTCCTCAGCAGAGAGCAATGACAAAGGAGAGGAGGCCTCTGGCAGACAGTAAGAACCCCCTGGACAATTGGATTTAGGCCTTGTGGCTGTAGGCTTTAACCTATCCTGCTGCAAGTGTCCAAAGTGTCAGACATCACACTGAAAACTATGCCTCAAACAACAAAAAAGGATATATTCAAGGAAAAAAAACCCCCAAAACATGTATCTAGGACAAAATGGAAGAGAGGACAGCATGGTGAAGATAAATGCACTGTCCTAAAGCTGCTGTGGAGGGGAACAAACATCCCTTTAAATTCAGGCAAAAATAAAGAGACTTGCATCTCTTTTAGTTCATATCATCATAAAATGAACAGAGCCATACAGAGAACTCAAAGATTTCGTGTATAGCGGTTTATAGTCTTCTGTCAGGAAAAGATTCCTGTTCAAAATGCTGACAGCTCATATTACTAGTAGTCTCTTCAGCTTTTTTTTTTGGGGACATGTATTTGAAACCTTTTGAAAATAGGAAAACTTTCTGTCATGTTTCATTCATGTTTTTGCAGGCAGAAAACACAGAAAAGTCCAAATACCAGTGAAAATTTCATGGTGATAAAAATACATCAAACTGGAAGGAACTAAAAACTTTCACAGAGTTGTAATTTTCCATATTTAAAAGAATGTGGGTGTTTTTTATTGTTTAAGCACAGATGAAGTGCTGATTTGAAATCTAAAATTGTGGAAAGTTTAGTATAGAGATTGAGAATGTTTGGAGATTCTATGACCCATGACAACACTATGGTTGTTTTAAAATAGGTATTTACATTGCTAGATTAATGGGCACTGGTTTTACATTGCTTTACCTATTTCTCTCTGCAATGCAGATGAATATGCCAGGCATGAGGAATATGCATGGACCTGTGGTCAAATTGAATCAATATGCCATATATGTGCAGGAATTGGTAAGATTTCATTCCAGATTATCACATATTTCAGAAAAGTTCTACAGACCTCAGAGCACCACAAAAGTCACAGCTTCCACCCTCTCCATTAAGCATTAGATCAGGAAAAGCATGAGGCCAGCAGCATTTTCTTAACAAACTTCACATACTCTCTCCCACAGAAAGGGTAGCAGCAGTACTACTGCTTATTAGGTGCCAGAAGAACAGAGTTCAAACAGACTAATCACTGAGATATCCCAACAACTCAATGGGATCTTGCTGGGTTCTGTGCTACTGATAGCCATAACAGGCAGTTTACACTACTTTGTTTGCAGTTACAAGAAAGGCCACAACAAACAATATCAGTTTTATGGGCTAATTTTTAAACTGTTAAGATGACCCCCATCGACATTTTCTGTAGGCTGCTAGGCAACATTGTCATCAAAATTCACATGGAAAACACATGCAGTGTTATAGATTACTTAGTGTGACCTCCAAAACTCCTGTGAGGCACAGGAAGCACTGATGGAAACACAGTGTTTGACTTTATTGATGTTATATGTGAATGGGAAGGTAAGAAGAACTGCACAGATGTGGAAGATACTATGCTGCACCAAGTAGTGTTGAGGAATCTTTGACCTCGTCAGCTAAAGCATGTATCTGCACGTGGATCACTGAAAAAAAAATTGACCATATTTAACAACCTGTGTTTCTCTACAAATGACTACTTTTTTGTTTGCCACCAATCAGGCTTCCCCATCTTTGTCAATAATTGATTTTACAGGAAAGTAGGGAAGTCTTTATCAAAGAGGCAGCAGATACCAAGAGTGCTATATGTAAACAGAAGCATCTCTGGCCTATAGAAATCACGGCAAATTAGTGATAGTTTCAAGATAGTTGATGTATTGTCTTTTAATCCTGGCAGGAGGAGAAAATGGGTCATCCTTTTCACATTGTTCTACAGAGAGTAAAATCTGGTCAAATAACATGAGTTTGTTATTTTCACTTGATAATTTCTACCCTTTTCCCAAACTGTCAAATCAATCGGCTGAGAAATGCAGTGCTAAGGGTAGAAGGGAATAATGTAATAAGGGGAAAAAATATTGCAATATATTTTTATACAGGTCAATAAAACAAGGAAAAGTCATTGAATACTGTTGAATAAAAATTAAAGAAAATATGTTCATTCCCATATGGTACTTGTAATCTATATCAGAGACACCATTTGTTTTATAAATAAATTGCATATGAATTGAAGTGTTTTTTACAAAAGTAATTTTTCAAAGATGACTGTTAAATATCAATTTAAAAAATACAACACAAAACATTAAATAAATTATTTAATTGCCCAACTCTTCATCTAGAGCAGCTATTTCAACTTCAGGCATATGAGACAAATTTATGTCTCAATTTGTGTCATTGCTTAATAACAGAAAGCAGAAATCTGAAGAATAGACCGCTAATCCTGAGGAATTGGCAAAGCAGCCAGGTAAAAAAATCTGCCAGCTTTGGTCACAGACAAAGCACTTTGTTTTTCTTCCCCCTTTAGAAATATTCTGAAATTATAAACCTAAATTATTCCCAAATTTTAAAATAGAGAGATTGACTTTTTGCTGATGCTGCTTTTCCTGCATTCTCTGAAGTAATCAGAAGTCAGCTTAATCAGCAACATTAAAGAAAGCAGCTCCTGAGCTGCTCTTTATGGTCTCACGCCACAGCATGCAGCAGACTGGAAGTGGCAGCATAGAACTGAAGCATAACAGCTCCCAGGCCAAGTTTATAGCCTAGATTACAACTCTACCTGCAAGATGCTTCCTTTCCTACCAACTCATAGATGAGTTGGCTTGGAGTTGCCTCAGATGTCCAAGGACTTCTATGCAGTAACTTTACCGGATTTTTTCATCTGTTGTTCTGTGTTGTAAAGGAACTGACATCCCAGTGTAGCTAGCCAAGAACTGTGTCTAGTGCAGCACTAGAAAGATCAAAGATCTGATGGTGCCAGGCCTGGCTTCAGTCTAAACAAGCAGTGTCCAGACTGTTTAAATAAAAGAATGTACACTCCTGCATTAGATATTCACATTGTGCTAGCCCAGAACATAGCAAGAGGATGTTTAATTACTTTTGGGGAGAACAAAAAAATCTGTTAGCATATTTATCATTACACTTTAAATAAGATTGAATACTCATTAAACATGCATAGAGGAATGCTAATGAAATTAAATTCTCACAGGAAATTCTCAAACACAGGCCTTCACCACTTAAACCAAAGCCTTTTGCCACAGTGGTCTTGAGATTAAATGTACATGTAAATTGATGGTTTTCCACCGCCTCTGCAAAATAGCAATTATATTTGCAGAGCAGTTAGTATTTACTTCCCCTTCTGCTGCTGCCTTTTTATCCCTACAAATCAGATGATATAAATAGGCTACATTATTTTTCCAGTCCAGCTCTCTACAGTCTTTGCTAACAATTTACTGTACTTTTAAAGCATAAGATATTTAAGAAAATAGTTAATTTTTCCATTTTGTGATTTATAATTCATTCAAATTACCTTAGGTTGACTCAAAGACTCATGTTCCTTCTGTGTACTCATCCATGAAGTCCTATGTTAAGAGGAACAAAAACAATTATATAAATATTGTGATTAGAAGCTAAATCTTTTCTGAGCCTAGCACCATGTATTAACAAAATAAAACAGGCTGCTGTTTTATTTGTAAAATCTATGTTGTTATAATTATTATGTATATAGCTTCATTGGTAGATGGGATACATACAACATAAATACAGATCAGTTTGGTTTTCTTTTGGTTTGAGTTGTCGGGGCAGTTTGCACAACAAGTGCAACAGGCAGTTTCAACCCCTGGCTTATGCAAAAGCAAGAAGTTTCCTTACTAAATATTCCTTACTGTGCCAAATTCACATTGAAACTCTACAGTTTATATTTACTAGGATTAGCATACTCTTTGAATCTGCTGTGTTCATCACTAGGAGTTTGGCTAGAGAAAAATAACTAAAATCTTAGATTTTTTTTCACAATTTTGGCTAACTCCATCAAGAATGTTGAAGAAGTAATCCTAGCCCTGAAACAATCACATTATCAGGTATGACAGACAGAAATTATGTTTCTTTTGCTCAGTTTACATCACTTATGTTAGAAGATTGGTCAGTTTATCTCTATAAATTATAACAAATATAATGCCTATAAATTACAGGAAATTACAAACAGCCTTGCATTTCATAACACACAATATTCATTTAGTTCACAACCCTTTCTACAGAAAGGGGCATGGGAAGACAGTGGTAAGTGGGTCAGGGAAGGTGGAAAAGTACCATATTGGTGTTGCTGTTGTAAAGAATTACTTTACTGTGACACACGTCATTATTCATGTTGATGTCAGTTTGGCACAGGAAAATTGTCAAATGTGGAAATCTGACCTAAAAAGCAAAGACAAAATATGAAGTAGTTTACCTTTACTTAATGAACAGGTGTATTTTAGTGTTAAAAAAAATCAAGCATTTAAGGAATAAAATTATTAATATATTCTCAGCATTACTATTGGAGAATGTTAATTTGTAAATCAGCGTCATTCTAAAAGACCCAGACTGTTAAAAAGCAGATGCATGTACTGGACAGAACATGAAAATCATCTGGATCTTCACAGACAATATGACGTTACAGTAGATTTGACCTCAGAAATATTGCTTTATTGGTACAATGTTTTTTATAAAACTCACAGCAATGTTTATTAAAAGTCTTTGAAATTCCTCATTCTATTATTTCTAAGTATCAAGTATAGTAAATATCAGCTTGTTTGCCACAGCAGGAAGCTTAACAGTCAGTAGCAAGCAGGCAAATTAATTAATATTCTGATCATGTAGTGAATGTTTATTTCAAGCTTGAGCCACTACAATGTACAAATCAGACACAATTTTTAAAATTGCTTCAAATATTCAGATGAACAAAACAGATCCAAAGTAGTCTGAGGTGAAAACTTTGAAATAGTTTGAAGCATTTAAATACGGAACAGTGTATGACCTTTCGTTGTATACCACAAGAGCGGCCCACAGTTCCACTGTGCAAAAGGACAAGGCACCCATAAAAACCTGTTCTAATCAGGCACAGAAGTTTGTCAAAGTCACTAACATGAAATATTGAGAAGGACAGGTGTTAAACTTCGTACTCCTAAAGGACTTAGACAACTTTCCCAAACATTGCAAAGAAGTGTTTCTGGTTTCTTGAACGTAAAGAAATCTGAAACGTCACTTCAAAGTAGTTGCCCTCAGCAGCCTTTCTCCCAAAATCTGCCAGCAGCTTCCCTCTCTGTGCCAGTAATTCAGCAAACCAAGAAAAGCTGGACTGTTGGCTACCAATTCAACACCAGATATGTATCAAAGTTACATCTACCACAAGTTTCTCTACTGGCTTCTGTACCTACTGAGGAAGGACAACTTTCCTTCTTCTTCTCAGAACGACTTTGTCCTTCTCTTGCAGAAGGCACTGACAAGTACTAGTATGGATTGGATAAGCAAAAGCACTTCATAATAATATGTAGCTCAGTGTAGCAAGGTCCACTAGCTTGGACTGTGTATAATTCTCCACACCTAATAACTCTGGAGCTGTCCACAACTAGAGAAGTTTGGCAAGGCATGACAGAGAATTGAGAAGACTATTTCCAGTCTGTGAAGGGATAATATGCTTGTTGTATTACCTGACTGGCGGAAAGAGAAAGAAACCATGCTGGCCAGCATCCAGGAATGTCTATGCTGGTCCATCATGGATGCTTTCAGAATTCAGCATGGAATAATGCTGCGCATAGCATTTAAATACCAAATTTAGCAGAGAAAATTGTTTAACTCATGGTCTAGATCTGCACTGATCCAATTCTACTTTAAACACTAGCAAACCAGAGAAGTGAATAAGACTGTGTGGTAAGCAAACAAACCAAGTGATTTCTGAGGAACCCTAGCAAGTTCAGATGAAGGAGAAGACAAAGGATGTGCATTCAGATCAGAGAGGTGGGATCTCTTTGTTAGTAAGCTACAAAAACTAAAGAATAAAACACCTAAGTAAGAAACAGTTGAAATGACAAGGAAAATGCCAGATAAAGAAACACAGAAGAGGTAGGGTGACAGCCATGCTTCTTGGGTCATTCTACACAGTAACAGGACATCTTGTATTTAAGATTTATTCTAAAAAAGACCAGGTCTTTCTTAGAATAACAATAACAATTAAAGACTCCAAAAAACAAATTAAAAGAAAAACACAAAAAAGCCCTCATAGAAAAACCTCCCAAAACCACAGAGGGATTTCTCATATGTCACAGTAACTGCCTATTTCCCCCCAATGTTTAGTATTGGCATTTACCTAATTGATACTGACAGACAGGGAGTTAACTATATTTTTGGTACAATAAATCAGAGTCAGATTACAGTAATGTATGTTTGTTCTTAGTGGCCTCACACTTGAACACCTGCAAATGGTGTGCAGCTCTGACATAAAAAGACAATTATTTTCTAATTTTAAACCAGATTTTTCAAATTGTCTGAATAATATAACATTGGTTCAGCAGAAAATAAAAAAGGAAGTGGAGCCTAGTTCAAATAGGCTAACTTCCATGTAACTTGTGTTTTGATATCAGAAAGACCAAAATATCCCAGGAAGCTTTGAAGAGAGAGTCAGAAGACCTACCACAGGAACCAGCACAGAAAGGAAAGAAGATTTATCAGGAATTTGCACCTGAGTGAGAATTTGTATTATCAGACAAAACCTCACACTGGGAATTTAGACAACTATTGTCTTCATGAGTTGAGAAATTCTCCACTTTACTTTTTCGTTCTGGGGAAAAACAAAAGGAAGGAGAGCCCAAAATTAGGAGGATTAGTAAAAACTAGGAGCATTCATGAAACAGGTCAAGTACAAGCAGCTATCATCACTCTCCATAGCTCAAAAAAGGCAAGTGTCAAGCACCTCACAGGAGATGGCAAGTTTTATGGTAGCTCTCTCAGATTTTCAAAAGCCAACCTTTGAATCTTTGCTCCAGAACTTACCCACAGCATATTCAAGCTATGCTATTGGCATGGGAGTGGGAAAGCACATTCTTTGAAGTGTGCTCCCAGGTGGTATGCATAAATGAAAATTCACACTTCAGAGAACACATTTAGAGCTTTCCATTTGTTGCAAATTTAAACACTGCATGAAAACACTGTAGATCTGGAGAGGAAGATTTCAGAGTTAGCGGCAGAGCCAGTAATTTTACATAGATAGGCAGTCTAGGTGTGATCATCACTGCCCATTCCAAGCAGCCCACGTACAAGCCAGATCCATCCAGAAGCCGTATAGCTATACCATAACAAAGTGGTCTTTGTCAGGGTATTCTTGGGATGACAGCTACAAAGGCCGCATACATCTGCTTTGGCAGCAAAAGGAATGTGAGCTCAGGCCCACCTGCTTCTGCCCATGAAGACATTTTCTTATGTGTGATGTCTCTGGACTTGATCATGCTTTTTATTTAGGTTAAGGGTTCATTGATTTAGTTGGTGTCAGAGCAGGACATATCACCACTTTGCTGTGCCTCGTTACCCAGGTGTGTGTGTGTGTTACCCTATGTTCCTTTCTTTGATAATGCCATCAGCCCCTGTATCTTGGTCCAACAACAATCTCTGTTTCATTCCATATCATGCCCTCTGCACAGAATGCCTGTCCTGAGTCATTCTGCAAGTTCACTGTCCTGAATTCTCTTAAGTCCATTCCCAAGAAATACTTCTTTCACAATACACTAATAATCCTAGCAAATAGGACATACACACTAATTAGAATAAAACAACAAACAAACAAGCCATCTTAACTGCATTATATCAAGCACCATCCCTTGGCAAGTGACCACATAATCTTATTGTTGCTCCTCCTGTCATTCCTCACCTCCCTACTACCCAACAATTATTCTGTGTCTATAATTAGTTCACACTGCTGCAACAAGAGATGCTAACTCACCACCTTGTGCCTGTCTGAACATTTCCTGAAATCAGAAGGGTTTTGCAGGGGACAGCAGCCACTGGTGGCAAATGTTTGGAAACCCCCTCAGGAGAACGGATCTTGCGCCCTTTCTCTTCAGAAAGACACTTATCTACTTCCAGAAATCATCACTGCTAGTTGCATTCCTGCTATCTCAGACCCTTATTTAATGATACCTCTGACAGCAAACACATCTTTGCTTTCTCTTTTTTGCATTTCTTCTGGTATCAATGAAACTGTTAAGGGTAACCCAGATGAGAATGTTTTACCTATAATAAGCAACTAATGTAATAAGGTGTGTATATTTCATTTATATTAAGTAATGATTTCCTATCCCTTTATTTTTGAGAAGCATTCATCATAGACAGAGATTCCCTCTTAAAAGGAAAACAGTTAGTCAAATTCAGCCAAAATTATAAAATTTCTTTACATTTCTATATTTCTTTATGGTTTCATTCAGAAAAGAAGTAAATTCTGTATGGCAATTTGCTGTGCAGTACTTTTGGTACTGTTTGGAATATTACAAGGTTTCTTCTAAATTTAACTTATACTCATGTTAAGATTTAATCACCCCAAGAAAATATAAATAAAGTTATTTTACTTGTTCTGTGAGCCTGCTATAATCTTACTTTTGAAGCATTCTTGACAGCATGTGATTTAAAGGACTTAGAGTTTTATGGTTGCTTTACATCTGTTCACTTGTAGAAAATATTGGATTCTCTCTAGTGAATTCAGAAAGCCTTTTATAAGCCTTATTGAAATTACAAACATGAAAATGGTCTTTTTAAGGGTATAGAAGACAGAATTAATTTTTAAAAACTATCTAAAGACCTTTTAAGTGTTAGACAATGCACTGATTACATTGTCCTCTATTTTCTAGTTTTAAAGAGTCCAAATTGGCTAAAAACAACAATTACAAACATTTACTATTGAACATAACTAGAATTGTAATGTCCAGGACTCAACCATAGGAAATCACAGAATAACAAGATATGCTGCATTGGAAAGGACCTACAAGGGAGACTGAGTAGAAGTCCTGGCCCTGCACAGCACCATCCCCAAAAGCCACACCATGTGCCCAAGAGTATTGTCCAAAGGTTATTTGTACACCATAAACTGGATACACAATTACATCATCACTCTTTGTTTTCCCAACACTCTGGTTTCAATAAGTCCACAGCCTAAACCCATTGTTTGTGGAAAGAATCAGAGTAAAGGAGAAAATGCCATGTCTGTCTATAGGATCCTTCCATGGTTTTGGATGTTTTGCTTCTTTTCCTTGCCCAGAATCAAGGTGATCACTAGTTGCAAGCTCCCTCCTCTCCAGGTTCCTACTTTGAGACGCCAAGACCTGACCTGGAGAAATGCTGAGCATTCCTCCTCAGTAAAAGCTCTTGAGTGTTTCAGAAACACTGGAGAAAGGGATCTTAAGCTGATAAACAGATTCCCTCTGTGTGCTGTCTTACTTTTGTAAAATGGACGTATTAATGCTGTTTATCTGACAGCCATATTCCACATAACATCCAATGTGTTAGTATCCAGGAGTAATTAGAAGTGGGAAGCCCTGCAGAAAAACACCTAAATACAAAAGAGATACCCCATTGGGATCTACAGCACTTCAGGTATGAGTTAGATGGATACAACATTTAAGAGGGGGAACCAGACTGTAAATCACAGAGATGATGCTACAGGCTTTAATTTTGGCCAAGATCCCTATTTCATTTTAAGTTGTTACCCTTTTCAGATAACATTTCCAATTTCCAGACACCTCTCTGAAAAGTGATTATATCGCCAGCTGCTTGTCTGTTCAAAATGCTTACGACTATTTGAGCTCAGTACAGTACCTGCACTTTCATTTTGGTCTGTCTCATTGAAGAACAGAACTTTCTACTGCATTTCTACATCTGAAACTATATGAAAAGGTAAACCTGAGACCAAAGAAGTAATCTTTTAAGAAGACACTAATTTCACTGGTTGTAGACAAATTAGCAAACAGAAGTTTACTTTGTCATTATGAAAACAGTAACAACCAAAAAGGCAGAAAATAAACCGTAGTAAAGTACTAGTACATGGGAAACTCTTTATATTGCAAATAGTAGTCCAGAAGAGGTATAGCATACAAAAGTCACAAATCACCATCACAGCTGGAAGTTTAGGCTCAGAAAATCAGTTGTTGGTTCTAAAAAGGCCACCCATATATCACACATCTCAGGCAACAATGGCCATATCCCTGGTGACCCACCCCAAACACCCCACATAATCCCAGACCAGTAAGGAGCAATTTCATGGAAACAGGGTGTTTTAGCTGCCATGCCTGCTGTTTAGTCATTAGACTTCCCTGTGAAGACTTCCAGCAAGGATACCAATTAATGCAAATGGCTTGTAATTAACAGTGATGATTTTTGTAACGTGAATACCTTCTCAGTAAGAACAGGAATGAGCCACCAACTCATTTCACATGAGGCAACCATCAGGAGGTAAAGATTTGTAGTTAATAAAGGCCCAAGTGAGAACGAAACCAGTGACTCAGAAGACTAATGCATTGTCTTGCAATACTGGTCCCCAGTGCTGGCACCACTAATCTAACTGGATCAGATCATTGTTAATCCTTTGTTTTACTGAGAATGTGAAAATTCTCTTAACACTTACTTCACATTTGATTTCCTCAGAGATGTGTGTTGTGTGTAATAAGTGTGCTTCCTCCTGACAGAGCACCTTCTCCATTACTTGGAGGGGAATTCACTCTCTCAGCATGCCTTTTGTTTTACCTGTCCAGCTCCACTCCTGTCCCCTCCTGTGAGTATGATGCCTGCTTTGACTGCCTCGACTTTCACACTGCTAATCTTCCATTTGACCTACTTTGGCATTGCTCTCTTGGCTCTCCGGGCCACAGATGTGTAAAGGCTGCTGATATGTAAGTTCAAGCGTCTCTTTTTTCTACTCAGCTCCATTTAACGTTGCTAGATTTTATTTTTATGTGATTTTTAATTTCTGAACTCGATTAATTTCCTACTGTGTATTGATTCCTGTTATTGTCTTTTCTTTAGTCACAACACTCAGTATTTCACTGTGGTCCATACCTGCTTTTACCACTGGCAGAGCACACTGGCCATCTTCTCTGACATCTCAAATCCCCTCAAACATCTTTCTTTAATGCAACTCATGAAATAACACTGGAGCTCACTCCCTTGCTCCAAAAATATGAGCTCCCACTTAGTCCTCTTTTATTGACTCATAATGGATCAATTATCATGGATCAAGAGTCCTCTACGGCTTCTAATTGCTATCATTTTCTACCTCGAAGACCATTCCTTTCCCCTCCCCAGGTTAGTGATGGACGTCATTGGTGTGGCAAGGGTGAGTGAAAGGGAGGCTCCCCACTGCAGGTTCTGCTGCCAGGGCACCTGAGACCTGCCCTGGCCCTGCCCGGGCCGGCTCCCACAGCCCGAGCCATCCTCGGGCAGCTCCTGGGCAGCTCTGGGCCCTGCCCCGGCCCGGCCGCCTGCTGACCAACCGCACCTCGTCCGGCCGGCTGCCTTCTGCCTCGCTGCCACCACTGCCTCCACGACCTGTTTGCTCCGAGGGATGCTTCGAAATGGGGCCTCTGCCTCCCAAAATATTCTCTCCACTGGCTGCCCCAGCTAGCCCTCCCTCCCTCATGTTTCCATCCCAGGTCTCCCTCCCCTGAGTCACAGCTCTCCAGCACCTTCCCTTCCTCCTGGTGTTATGATCTATCTCACTTTTTCCAGAACCCCACTGTAAACCCATGCTCCCACATACTCCTTGTGCTATGACTCACCTTCCCTAGCTAACCTTCTAATTATTTGTAATTAACAATAACAAGAAGGAACTGACATTAGTAGAGATGATCAGATGTGAGGATGAGTTCAGTTGAAATGCTTAGAGAGAGAGAAACAGCATCATATACTACAGAATAATTCTGTAATCGTTCTGTGTACATTCCTCTTTCCATAACCACTGCCTGACACTATTGTGCTCTGTGTCCTTTTATGAGATATCTAACCTTGACAGGAAGTAGAGACCATCCACTTTCATTTCCACAAGTGCTCATTAGTAACAGAGGTAAGGGCATCTGAAAATCAGACTAGCTTTTAAAATTTTCCCTGTAAAGCAACATCAAATGTAACTGTTGCAGCCTGTGCTAATATATACTATAAGGCATTTAAATTACCGTGAATTGTCTCAGCTGCCTTGAGTTTCCCTGTACTAACAAGTCCAGCCTTTCCTGTTCTGCCCACTTATTGCACCTCTCATGCATCTTTTACTTCAGCTATCCATGACTTAATGCAATGCCAGGCATGAGAAGCTGGCCTTGAGGATGATACGCAAATTGCTTTTATTTCTTTCTATAGGAGATTAAATTTGCTTTGATGGCATAACCTTGCTTCCTTTCTTCCGCTCTCATTGACTTTCCTCCTCTGCCACAGTCTACTTTATAATGCATTATGCCTTCCATTTCTCCCATCAGAATCAGCAGTCTTAATCCACTGGATCCAGAGTCCCACTACACAAGCCTTGTTACTTTCATTCCTCCAGTGAAGCCTATTCCAAAACAATAAAACTACATTAAAATTTATTGTTTATAATAAATAAGGGGAAAAAGTCTTATAAGCTATGAATCAGAGGCTACTTTATGAGCATAAAATGTCATATGTGTAGAATTTTCATGAGTTGTCAGTTTACTATTATTTTGATTCTAATGTTTGTGCCTGTGGAACCCTTGAAGCATGACCAGGAGCAGATGAGGTCTTCTGGAGTTGGCAGTAAGACTGAAAGGGTGACTTCAAAGCTTCTTTTACTCATGGTGTTAACACCATTGCTGTTGTGGTCATTTGATGTGAAATACCAGGAACTGAAAACTTCAGAAGAAAGGTCCACAAGAATGATGTCCTAGATGACCAGGTTCTAAAGGGTAATTGTGCTACTTTAGCACTTCGGAGCACTCTGTCTAGGAAGATCTAGTTGTGTGATAGGTTATCAGTCTCAAAGATCCCAAATCCAGGTAAACAATTTAAATGAGCTTGTATTTATTCCTTAGGGTAGGGAATGAGGCAAAACAAAGTCCACCTCTGCCTAAGATTCTCAGTGTATGGAGTGACACCCATGCACCCATCCACTCACTTGTGGATAATGCTTGAGTCACCTTTATGTAACTTTTGAAACCATCAGCAGAAAATAGGCAGGCATTTTCATGATCATTCAATATATGTAAGGAAGGCAGTGTGTGGATTAGTCTTCTTTTCTGGTCTGCCACAAAAACCATCAGACTACAAACTGCCAAAGTGCTGAGTGAGTTCATTCAGGTCTTCACTCAGAATTCTTAGAGGAGGTAACTATAAAATACCTTATTGCTTTTTTACCTCTGATGAAAAACGGTTTAGTAACTCTTTACCTAGGCCAGTTTGGTACTAATAATGCCTCATGTCAATTTTATGTACTTTTATATTTTCGTCATGAGGATTAAGGCCTTTCTTTCAATCTTAAGCAGGAAAAGGCATCAAAAATGTCAGTCAGCCTTACCTGAGTTCAGATCATATCTAGTTGCTATGGACAAGAGAATATGTGTTGTTGTGTTTTTTCCCATGATTTCACAGTAGAGAAGAAAAATGCAATAGTTTCAAGTGTAGCCAGTAAAACAGAATCTTTCAAATCAATTGTGTTCCCATACCTAAGGTAATTTACATGGATAAATCCCAGAGGTTAAATCTTTACTTTCTATTATCCTAATTTCCAAACACCATGAGGATCCATGATATTTGTTTCCAAATATATTTATTTACATGGATATTTAAATTGAGTTTAACCTCTTGATTTATATGTCCTAGTCTAACATTGTGTCAATTCTGCCGCTATTGATGTTCATAAGGCATAAAAATTATAAACCAGACCAAATCAAAAAGAGCAATGTCCCATGCCATGCATTCTGGTTGATTCCTTGGGTATGCATCTGCTTGGGGGTTGATAACGACCTATAATTTTTAAAAATTTAAATTTACATTTAGAACCCATTTAATCAGGCACAAAATTACCTGTCATTGATGGGCAGTGGAAGAATCATTCTCTAATATGACTATTTTCAGAAGTAATGAAATAGCTTTAAAGTAAGAGAATATTCTTCTAGTTTCCTAAGTTACCTGGAGAATATTGGAGACTTGATTCAATATTGTAAACCAGCAAACACTGAAACTGTTTTCTTTTTTCTCATATGTATTATATATAGGAACTTAATGAAATGGAATAATTTCAGGAAAGGATTACAAAATGCCCTAGAATACTTGAGTTACTAGTGACATCAGTGGGTAATGCATTTTTTTAATGCTGAAGCATGACCTGCTTGAATAATTTTCTTGACTTGCTTGCTATCGGCAGATTAGTGCACTCAGTCATACAAGTATGTATGTATACTTAAAAAATATTTTCAAATTTCATAAAGATTTTTGAATGAGAGTACAGCAGATTTTTCCCTTGTCAATGTTATTTCATCGTGTCCAGCATTCATACCTGACAAACCTTTGTGCTTTCACCTAACCTTTTAATCCTCATTTCCTTTCAAGTAGATATACTCCCAAACTAGATATTATGCTGTGTTTTCTCTTGGTTTCAATATAACAGAACATATGCTGGACCAGCATAAAATGCAGACCACATCTTTCAAGAGAAGGCAAGACATTTGTTATACAGAAGAAGAACAAATATCTTTCTAATATTTATCTTCCTGTATGCAGAATTACAAGAAGGAGTTACGTGTTTAAATAGAGAAGGCCAAGTAGCGCACTGCAGTGTCTTATTTAAGACAGGATCCACCCTGAGAAAGAATTTCAGAACCTTTGTTCCTGATGAAAGTTCTTATACCAAGAATTTTAAAATGGCTTTCCCTCTTTGGGCTCAGAGACTAGGACAAAGGTACCTTGAAAAGTGTATTTTTCCTTAACCTGATCTAAACATCTTTCTTGTTTTGCAATGTTAAAATAAAAAGTGAGGTAAGGATACAGAGCAGAAGGTGCACTAAGCAGAAAGATACATAAGGATTTAGCAACCACTGAGCATAAACACTGCATACAAATAGCTCATTCACTTATTTTAGTGAGGTATCAACCATCCACAAACAATTAGCATCCTGGAACTTTTACACACATTTTAAAATATTCTACATTAAAAGCTAGCTTGTTTGCTTATACAAGCCTGAATAATAGCCATACAAACATGATTTTGGTACACAAAGAAATCATAGCAGCTGAATAAAGGTTTGTACTTTCTCTAGCACACAAAAGTTGAATAAAAAGTGTTTTTTCCATGTGAAGTACTATAGCTCTAGTAAATTTTGGTTTTGAAGTGCACACAAACTGTATGTTTACTGGTGTCCTAAACAAAAAGGAAGATTTCACTTTGTTAGGGAAAAGAACACAACAGTAGCTGTATGTGTGCAGCAGAATTAAGTAAGTCATGGCCTCTCAGGAATAAAATCAGCCATTATCCCTTGAAGAAAGTAGACAGCTGGGAAGCTGAATTCTGCTCACTATAGCAAGTATATATTTAACTTCACTGAACTGCCTAGAGTTACATTAATGAATCCATCTGAAGAACTCAATTGGGTCTTCCTGTCTAGACTTGAGAAGTAAATAAATATTACCTAATGCCAGGCATTCAATACAACAAACCCCATCACAGTTATATGTGCTTGTTGCAAGATGAAGTACTCTGCTCACTATTTCAGATTGACCTCTGTACTTTGTTTAGTCTGCATTTTATTTCTCTGCCTGTTCCTTACATTCAGCTGCTGTGATTGATACACTGATGGCAATTGATGTTGTTCAGAAAAGGCCTCATTCAGTTATAGGAACAATAGGTCATGTAAGCAATTAACTGCTTGCTGTTGCATCAGAAAAGTTACTTGAAGACAAGTATATGTTTATACAGGTCCAGGTGCTATGCAATATCTAAGAGAAATAAGCCCAGTCCACAAGTCAGACAATTTCTCCCTGCCTGGAGTCCATGAGTTCTCCTTAATTGCACCGATTTGCATGGTTTTAACTGGCAAATGGCATTGCCTTCAGTTTTGGAAAGCCATTAGTCATGTAAGTGGAGGTTTAGAAGCAGAAGGATTGCAGAAAGCAGCAGGCCATCCCTATATTGGTCTCAGAAAACTTAGTGTAAACTGTGGGCTTACTCTACCCAACTGATAACTTTAAACAGCTACAAGTGTTACTAAAACAAAATTGCAATTTATGGTATACACTAAGTCACCCTTTAATTTTTTCACCCTTTTGATTTTACTTTACTGGGGTCACCATTTAACCAAGGGTGGAAAGACAAAATAAAGCTCAGTAGAGGCAAAATAACAGGTATGGTCAATTCACTCTGCTGTTGAGGTATCAGGATTCTCAGCCCCTTGATAAGAGCAATGCTGTCCCAGCAAGCAGAGAATTCACACATCCCCTTATCCTTCAGTCTCCAACACATCACCCAGAAGAAAGCATTCTTTTCTGTTAAACATCAATTTTGAGATGTAGTATCTCAAAAAGATCCATAGTTTTGTTTTAAGCTCTTAGGACAATAAGTGTCAAGGCCTACATCATTAGTCTGTAAACTCCATCAGCAGTTATTTTAGGATTGCAGCTATAATTAACAATAGCCATGTTGGTGTTTATGACTGCAAGTGGGCATAGAGACAGATAAACCTGTCTACCCTTCATATCCAGACCTGTAGCAGACTTTTTAAAAATAGAATATAGAAAGCAAATCTGAGAGATTTCTTGTAATGCAAAGTAAAGCATGCTCAGTTATATAGGAGGAAGAGTAGAGAATGATGCGTCAGATTTCCATTCTTTATTGCCAACATATTTATATTCAAAATGCCAAGGTCCAAAAAAAAAAAAAAAAAAGTAATAAATACTTCACTTTAGGCTGTAATAAATAAAAAAAAAAAAAAATTAACAAGGAATGCACTTTGTCAGCCACAAGTGTGGGTATTTTTGAAAAATAAGGAAAAAAAAACAGTATGGCCATAGTTCACAGTTAAGCAACCAGAAGCTGCTTGTTACAATTATCCCCAACAACGGAGCTCTCCCTTCCCTCCCTTTCCAGATGTGTATTCACAGTTTAACTCCACCAGAGCAAACAGACACACTCTGCTCCGAGTTCAAGTCAAATTATATCTTTAACACAAATGAAGCAAGGAAAACTACTATCCGAAGAACTCCTTGTCACAACATTTTACTCCAACAAGTAGGTATAGGCTTCTAATAGATGTGTGCCCAGCACACTTGGACAGTCCAGTTTTCGTACCGCCACACATCCATCATCAACATACTAGTTGCTCCACCATCTCTACTGTAGATTCACAGTGAACAAGAGAGTCCATTTGGTTTAACAGAGTCAATTCCTTCAGTTACATCGCTGCAGCAGCATGTTCAGAGCATATTCCATTCTGTGTTTTAGTTCCAATGAACATCCTGAAACCAGAAGAGTTGTCAGACGAAACGTTGTGGATATTCTGTCTTCATTTATGTAGGTAAGGAGATATTCCTCACTCTGATTGCAAATTATGACTTTTGTGTGGTCGTGGTAGAAGTTCACCTGTAAAAGAGAAGTAAGTTACTGTTTGTCTCCTTTCTCCTCTCAATTTCTGAGATTTACCTAGTTCTAATGCAATAAAGTATTTTGAGACCTTTTCTCTGGATGATGGTACCACACTTACTTGAAATGTGCCATCATTGAAAAGCATCATTAATGCTTTATCAGATTTGAGCCACTGTAAGAGGTAAAGCCTGGGCCTGCGTACATCTGTTAGGCTGGGCAAGTCTCCTCCCTAGGAAAGGGAACAGATTATGTTAAGCACTCACTTTACATTTAGTGTATTTTTACAGCACAGGACCCTGAAGATGCTGAACTTACATCCATAAGGTTCTCCTCCATATAGTGAGAGAAATACTTCAGTACAGTTACTTGGCTAATGAACTGCTCAGGGGCCTCTGTGGCTGGGAAGACAGAGCATTGGCCTAGCTCAGCATAGTAGTGCACTGTCCTGAAAGAGGAAAAAAAATAAGGCGGTTAGTGATGAGAAACAAATATTTAATGTCTAAACTGCTTCAGTGAGTTGTTTGCTTTGTAATGATTCTTACTTTTTGTCTGGCAGAAGGCTCATATGTGCCCCATTGTTGAAGAGGACACCAACAGTGTGATCTGACAGCTGGTACCCAAAGCCATACTTGTTGGAGTAGTCCACCCATTTTGTAACCCACTGGAAGGATGCTGTCAGCTGTTCTTTGGGGTTGCTATCTGCTTCTGGCATATTCTCCAGACATCCCCTCAATACTCTTGCAACTGTATCAGCAACGCTTCCCATAGTACTGTCTTCCAAACCTGAAAAGAAAGGATTATTAGACTGGCAAGAGCACATAGAGAGAAGATTTTCATTCTAAACTTTTGAGTTACATAGATTTTAAGAAATCTAGCCTTAATGACTTTCTAGTTTAAATTTTCCAAAATTATTGGCTTTTGCAACATCAAAAATAAGACTATAAAAGCAATGTTTGCTTCAAGCTTTTAAGATATGAGGAAAACAAAGTGGGATTCAGACTTAGACATCAAATTTTGCTGCACTTACATTCACTGCTACTGCTGCAGCTTCCCAAAGTTCCTCTGACTATCATCCGAATGGAGTCTCCAATCTGCTTAGTTTCTGGCAAGGCTCCCGGCTTCACCACTGTTGTGATAAGAGGCTGAATCTCCTAGAAGAGATGTCAGACATGTAAACATCAAACAAAACAAGACAAGGCTTATACACAAGTTTTGCATGGCTCTCCTGTTTCTGAACAAATGACAAATTCTAGGGAAACTGGTATTCATGTACAAAGATTACAAAGGAGCTGCTGCTAGACTTAGCTTGGAGCAGCACTCCAGGTTTTTCCATTCTTTAGATCTTCAATTTGCATCTCACAGGCTATTAATCAGTTTTCTGCTCTCCTGCCCTAGCAAGGGAACAGCTGTGTGCAGGTCTGAACACCAAATAGTAAAAGACAGATTTCAGCAATTTATTCTTTTAAGAAGCCCTGTTAATCATGAACTGAAGCCCTGTATTTGGGATATTGAGAAACAGCACCTGGCAGACAAGTTAACGCACAGGCAACAATGGAGTCTAGGCAGATACTATAATTACTCAAAAGCCAAAATTTATAGTATCCCTACAAAGGCTACCATACCTTTGTGATGCTTGCTTAAGCCCTCTTAAAGCAGCTCTGCTAATCATTTAAGCTTGATTATGCTGTGTACAGCCCCAGTTCTGATATCCAAGTCAAATATAATTTAGTTGTAGCTACTCCACCCAACTGTTACTAGATTTGAACTGCACTTGCATATACCTCATCTGTCTTGTGTTTGGGGGCCTGCTGGGTTATCGATGTCTTCTTCAAATCATGTCTGAGCTTGTAGATTTCTTCATCTTCTTTAGCTAGCCTGTCTGCAACACAGGAAAGAAAAAATTAACTCTGAATCTGGAAGTGCTATTGAATTACAGAAAGCATAACAAGTTAGCTGCAGAAAACACATTGCCTCTCTCTAGGAGCTTCTTCTAAGCCTGCCATAGTGTCCCAGAGAAATGATGCCATTATACACAAAATTATGCCATTATCACTCTAAGAGACTAAATTTCAAGAGACTTTACAAACTAACAGATGACCAATATAAATGTGGGTGCTGTAAGAAGCATTTATGTATGTAAACTGGCATAGGTGGGCAGGCTAACATCTATACTTATCAAGAAAAAAGTCAAAACCAAGCCAGGAAAGCTCTAAGACACGAATACGTGTTCTGTTGCTATCTCACAGATGTACACTAATATGAAATTGATGGAATAGAAATAAGTGGACTATATCTAGACTTCAAACTTACTATGTGTGTCCAAGTATCTGGCCTTATCCTTTTTCCCCCCAAAGAGAGCAGCAGCTGCTTTTTTGAAGAAATTTTTTGCAGGACTTGACAAATGGAAATCAGGGACGGTGTGACAACAGCTTGCAGAAAGTCTATCAGGTGTAAAGCCCTGCAGAAATACAACACAATGTTTAGACCACAGAGTGCATTTTTATGTGGATTTTGTTTTTTACACCACTAATAGCAGACAGTACAAACCTGTAAGAAGAATTCATGTCGAATTATTTCATCTAAACTGGGCCGATCTTCAGGGTTTTTTGACAACATACTAGCTATTAAGTGTTTTGCAGGTGCCAAGAGAGATGAAGGCAGGCTGTATCTTGCTTCCCTTATACATCTGTATGTTTCTTTAAGATTTGTAGTCTCAAATGGGGGTCTTCCCAACAGCATTGTATACCTGTTTGAAGGCAAAGGAAAATGGTTTTATTTTACACACCCACCATACTTGTGTCTACAGCTACAAAAAAAGGCTTTGTCTATCTCCCAACATGAAGAATTTCTGCATTGAGCTACACATGTATAAAAGGCTGTAAATGGATGCAGCACTGCATCCCCTTTGAACTCTCAAAAGTCTAAGCCAGTGATGGATATAATACATTTCAAAGGCAGGAAAGTACTTACATTACACAGCCTAAGGCCCATATATCAGATTCACAGCCATGCCCTTGTTTGTTGAGGACTTCTGGAGAGAGGTAATTTGGTGTGCCACATATTGTTCTGAAAAAAATCAAAGACACCACAGAGCTGGTTAATATTTCAAACAGAAAGAGGAAGGAGCTACTTTTCAAAGGGCAGGTTTTCTTCTCAAGTTCAGATGTCTAAAGAGGAGCTGTAGGAACTTAATAGCATATATATTTTTTCATTTTATCTTCATGACACTAGAGGGGCAATAACTAGCTTTTGCTATGGAACATGACTTCTTATTTCCATATGAATTTAGTTTAATTTACAACTAGACTATACATTTTTGATGCTCCTACCTCCTCCTGTGCTCCAGTGGTTCCAGCCTAGCTGCCAAGCCAAAGTCACCAAGCTTCAGTTCCATGTTCTCATTGATAAAGAAGTTACCTGGCAGACAAAGAAATTCCATTTAGTCCATCCCTGGCAAGGTATGAAGGCATTTGCCACAGGTGCTGAGTCATACTTTGTTCAGAGCCAGAAGCTAGGCAAGATTTTTTTTTAATTAGGAATGCTTAATATCATCCCTTAAACAGCATGAGTTTCCACTGTAAAGACAGACTAAGCTGATTCTACTAAACAAACTATCACCGTACAAGGATAAAGTGGGACAACACTGACAGGGCTGGAGGAGTATGTTTAGAAGTTGGCAATCTGGAGAACTTACCTAGTTTAAGATCCCTGTGTAAGATTTCCTGTTCATGAAGATACTTCAGCCCTGACACAATTTGCCTGAGGTAGTATCGTACTTCTGGTTCTGTCAATACCTTCCTCGCTTTTAAGATGTGAGCCATTGACTGCAGAGGAAAAACAAAGGCAGAAATGTCACTGACAATTCATGCACAAGATTCACCTTAAGCAGGAGTAAATGAGTACATACAGAAACAACAACTAAAGCCACAAAAAAAAAAAAAAAGTTTTACACATCACACATTTAAATTAGTTGCAGATTCCAGGTAAGTAAATACCAGATTTCTCCCAGTTGATGCTCACCCTTCTACTGCAGTATTCCAGAAGAATGTAAATATTCTCTCGGTCTTCAAAGTAGTGATAAAACTGCACAACATGTCTATGATTAAGCATTCTGTGCAGCTCAATCTCTTTATCAATCTGTAAAGACAAGACAGTGGGAAAGAAGAAAGGTGTTGTTAGCCTTACTTCCACAAGGCTGAGCAGACAGCTCTATCAGAACCATTTCAGGAAAAGGGGTAGGCAATCCAGCACACAAAGAGTTTGTGGGAAAAAAAAATAATCATTCATGCTTACATACCTTCTCCCTTTGATGAGGTTTTGCTACTCTGCTGTGAGGAATGATTTTCGCAGCATAAACTTTATTTGTTGTCAAATCTGTCATCTCGTAACACTTGGCAAATCCACCCTAGAGAGACACAGGAGAAAAAGGCAATTAGAGCAGGTATAAATGCAGTCCTGCACTTAGTCATTCACCAGCTCACGTATTAGTCAAGAAGCGCAACTTCCTTAGCAAAGGGCAATTTTCTACGGACAGGTCCCGGGTTCATCGTCTGTTGGAAGGCTCGCAAGCTCCCCACTCCCCGGATGCACCATCCAGGTCTTTCCCGCGGGCTCGCCCGAGACGAAGGCACGATTCCGGGGCAGCAAGGGCGCTCGGACCCATAGCGCCTGGCCCGGGCGGCGCTGCCAGGTCGCGGGCGGCAGCGCACTCCGCTCTCCGGGGGAACGCAGCCCCGCGGGGACAGCGCCCGGCCGAGAACGGCGGCGAGCGGGGCACACTGGCCGCCGCCTCGGGAGCACACGGGGCTCGGCGCGGCCATTACCTTTCCGAGCACCTTGCCGCGGCAGTAACGCTTCCCCGTCGTGGGGTCGGTAATAATCCGGGACACCTCGGCTGCGGGGTGGCCGTGCTGGTGCGGCGGCTCCTCCACCTTCTTCCTGCGCGACTCGCCGCCGGCCGCTCTGCCCGCTGCCGCCTCGCAACCCTTAGCACCGCCGCCGCCCGGTGGGTGGCCGATAGTCCGTAGGAATTCCATCACGGCACCCCGCCGGCTCCGTCCTGCCTGCCCTCCTCGGTCCCGCTCCACCTGCCCTGCCCTTCCCACCCGCTCTGCTCACGACGCTGAGCCGCTCCGCGGGTCGCCCTTTATGAAGCGGGTGGCGGCTCCGCCCCAACGCTGAGGGGCGGTCCCGCCCCAACTCCGCTCCGCCCGCCCGGCCTGGCCCAGCTCGCCCCGCCCGGCAGGCCCTGAGGAGAGCTGAGCAGCACCAGGCTGACCTCTTCTGCCCACTTGTCGGGCTGTCCTATTCTGCCCGCCCTTGCTCAGCCGTGTGGAGGGAGCAGAGCGGAGCGGCGGGGCGAACAGGCTCTTGTCCCCCGACAGCGAGGGAAGCTGCCCTGGCCGCTCGTGTGGGAGCTCGTCAAAGAGAGCTTCAGCGTGAGAGGTGTTTTCCTCGCTCGAGGATTGCTGTGTGCGGGGCAGTGGGGGTTGGTGACGGACGGTCCGAGCAGCAGGAGCAGCCCTGTAACGCGTGCCTGTTGCTGCGCGTCAGGAAGAGAAAGAGTTTGTCCCGCCTGCGCCAAAGCAGCTCCAGCGCAGC
Organism: Ammospiza caudacuta; assembly: GCF_027887145.1. Classification (NCBI taxonomy): domain Eukaryota; kingdom Metazoa; phylum Chordata; class Aves; order Passeriformes; family Passerellidae; genus Ammospiza; species Ammospiza caudacuta. The sequence goes on along the minus strand of NC_080632.1, from coordinate 50,779,933 downwards.
AGAGAGACAGGGCCAGCATGGAGCTGAGGCGCATGGGCTTGCTCAGATGGTACGAATCACTGGCATGAATGCCCCAGTGCCAAGGGGCTACCGTGTCCCTCCCTTAAGTAAGGAGAGCTCATGCCTAGGAACATGCCCCACAGCTGTCTAACAACAGTCAGCTCTCAAATCTCTTCATAAGCAGCAAATAAATCAAGTTGGAAGGCACCTGAAAGCAATTGTAGTATAGGGCCTCTGTACAGGCAATTGCTAGAAAGTGAAGTCTGGTCTGGGAGAACAATACTGAAATGTGAAACAGTTTTGCATTTGTCCTTTCTGAAGATGCAAAAATGCCAAAATTTATCATTTTCTTAGTGTCTTGCCTATTTCTGAAGTAGAATTTTCTTGTTGGCAGACAAAATACTTCTACTTGTTTTTGTTGCTGGTAAAAATCAAAGACTAGTTTATTTGGTAGGAATGACTCTCAATGCCTGTAAGTTATTTCAGTGTCAGTCCCTTAAAATCTCTCATTTCACATCTTAAAATAACAGAATGGCCTAATTTTAGAGTGTCAACAACAGGATGCATGCCTTAACAGAACACACAAAGTCCCCCCAGCCAAAACCAGCAAGAGTGTAGAACAACAATATTTGTTTATTTGTTTCTCCCCATAGGTGCTGCTTTAGGAAGGTAACAGTGCTGAAGTGTTAAATGTACTGGATTGTGTACACTCTTCATCTGCAGTTTTTTAATGGGCATTTGCTGCTGCATTCAGTTTCCTTCCTATCTCACTCTGCAAAACCTAGTCAAATCACATTAATATTACTAGTCATTAACTATAGGGGTAGAGGTAAAAAGAAAAAGAAGGAAAAATTGGGATAAGCAGATACTGTTCAGTCCTGTGCCCCCTTAGCCCTTTGTCTTACAGGCATTGACTTCCTTGACAATATTTTTGCCCTCACGTAACCTTACCTTTCTCCAAATTAGTACCCGTTTTTGTAAAATAAATTACAAATAAACGTGATTTTCCTTTGTTACGTGTCAGTACATTCCTTTGGTCTGCTGCGCTGAAAGGCTTTTGGGGAAAGGAGAAATAGGCAGAATAGAGGTACACGTTTTCCATCTTCTGGAATGAAGTGGTACTGCACATGGTAAAAAGCGTAAGGAAAACAAGCTTTGTCTGGTAAAGGTTTAGGGAAGATTGTTAAACTTGGCTTTAAGAGGACACAAGCACGTGATTAAAGTACACAAAGTGTTCCGATAAGCAGGATTGACACTATTGTTCTCACCTACTTTGCTGAAACAAAGTATTTAAGCTGTGTTCCCTGAGTTACAAAAGGCCATGAGGCTGCTGGGCTGTCCCATGCAGAAGTTACCCTGGGACTGATTTTCTCACTTTCTCATAGGGACCATTTACCTAACACTCATCTCAAGGTGCCAAGTTCACCGTACTGTTTATTGTGAGGTTTTACAAAGCAAACTTGCTTTCTTCTAAAGGTGATCTCATGGATAAAATAACATTGTAGTTAATGTTTTTTGTTTTTTTTTTTTTTTATATATTTTTATATTTTGCAAAGGAAAGCCATTCTAGCCTGTGCTCTGTAATCTCCCAATTTTTTTTCTTCCAAATTACATTAGCGAAATGGTCAAATGTACCTGCAGCCTGCACAAGAAATTTATTTGAAACTGGCTAAGATAGCAGCAGCTCTGCAGCCAAATCAGTATACAGTGTTACAGTTTCCTGCCAAGAAACAGGGCAAACCTTGCCCAAACTCAGGCGTCAGGCATTCCTTCTGTCTCTCTCTCTAGAAAAAAAGCAATCATATATTCCTACAGCTCCATTTTGACACAAGTATAGAGCTGTTCATGAAAGCCAAGGGTCTGTGAAGACTGTGTGTGCATAAATCCCTGGTTCAGAAGAGGAATAGGAATTTGACAGTCAGAAGCTGTCAGTCTGACCACTGGCTTGTGGGAAGAAGGTCTTATTAGGAACCTTATTCTTACCCTAACATTACAAAAGTGAGGGTCCAGAGACTAACATTATAAAATTTAAGTCCAGAGACTTAAATTTCCAGAAAGAAGAATATTAAATCCTGGATTTCCAACTTCATTAATATTACAGAGCTTCATATATGTATTCATGAACATGATTTTGCCAGGGAAACCAAGGCTTTCTATGAAATCCGGACCAGCACCATATACCTGGCTTCCAGACTGACTCTTAACTGAATTTTCTGAATATTTGGTTCCACTCATACTATTTCCCTACCCAGTATTGCCAATCTAAGCCAATTCAGTATGCTCCTGCACAATGCATGCTGGACTCTGGTGACAGCCCACACTTATTTGGCAGGCAGACCTGACCTTTCCTCTGGCTGGCCTCATAATTTGATTTCTGCAATCAGGTTAGCAGATAGCTCTCCTACCTCAGGTTAGCTTTTGTTCGAACCGGGTTTTTCATTTAACTGGTCATGGAGTGCCCTCAGCTGTTGAAGAGAGGCTATGGCAGTCTGTCCTAAAAGAAGTGTATTCTACTTAAAGATGGGACAAACAAATTGGTTCAATGAATAGCGTGTTCATTGGATTATGTATCAACATATATAACAGCTTACTTCTAGAACATCACCTTATAGAAAATGTGTTATTACAATTGGGGCTTTTACAGAACGTTCTTCATCATCCTTTGTGACTTGAGTCTATTGTTAGTCTTACTTCACTTTAATCTTTATTGATTGACTAAGTCTCACTTCTCTTCTTGGTTTATTACTGTCTTGTTTTAGGGCAAATTTGGGAGGAAACTTCTGAATGGGTATTTTTTAGAAAGCAAACTCAAGTGGCCCCTCCCTTCTGCTGGTTCAGAAAATATTTCTTTGGAGAAAAGTGGAAAAAAAAATTTTTTAACTAGCAAAGTAGTTACAAACATGAAAAAATTAATAATATTAAACAATGGAACTTTTTGTTGTTCTGAAGAGGTGGCAAATTCAGAAAGTCCTTGTTGTGGGGTGTACCTTGGCTTGCTCAGTCTCTTATCATCCCTCCTATGCTGGACAATGCCACCTCCTGGCTCCCAGTAGCCACAGGTGTGAGCTCCCGGTATTTTTCTGGATTTTCAGTTCAGAGCAGGGCTGAACAGCTCCAAGAAAAAGAAAAGCCACAGTCTGGGGAACTTGTCTGCCTCAGCCAGCTAAAAACTAACTAAAAGCAAAGGAGAGCTTCCTCCAATGTGCGTGCTGCAGAGAGTGCAGTCTGTGAGGAGGATGCAGGGAGCAAGGGCAGTCCCTGAGAACAAACTCTGTGCTGCTTCTCCCCCCTCAGCTCTCAGAACCAGTCTTAAAGGTGCAGAACTTATACCCAGCATAAACAGAACAGAAAACTGGGGATACGAGCATCATAAAGTCACCCTAGGACAATTACCTAACTTATCCTCTCAAATTTTCACTTCCACACCAGCCTTTCCTCTCAACCCCATATGGGTCTGTATATTCTCTGTTTTTGTTTTCCATGCTTTCCCTGTTCTCCCAGGCACTAGTTTTTGTGCTTCCAATAAAGTACCCATTTGTAAGGTTTCTAGCATAGGCATTCTTAACAAATAAAGTATAAAATACACAAAAGCTGGACTAGGTATAGAATTAAACATTTGCTCTTCAGTTCGTCACTTCCCTTGCAGGATTTTATTGTCATAGATTGTTCTTATACTCAGGCATGATAGCATTTTTTCCCCTTAAATCACTGCAGAAACACTTGTTTCTGCTATAATTCATGTCTCTTAATTTTCTTTGTTTGAAGCTTGGCAATGTTTCCAAAGACCTAAATTCTTTTGCAGTTTCATTCAGTGTGATCTACTAATTAAAAAGCAGGCAGACTACCAAGAGCTTAAGGCAATCATATGGTTTCCCAGAAAGATCTCCCAAGAAAAGAGGAGGGTGTTTAGGGCAGTGGTCACACAGGCTGTGCTTGCTTTTAGTTCCTTTTGGGGTGGTGCCAAGGTCTGTTCCCTTCCTACCTGCTCAGTGTAAGTTTCCTGGGGCTGTCAGGAGGACACGCTTGCAGTTGTGGTAGTTATAGGATCCTGCATTTGGTCCCCAAAGACAGGAAACTCTATTTCATTGAATTTAAGGCATATTTACATGGTCAAGATTGATGGATGGCTCTGGAAGGTGCTCCCCCAGTGCAGTGATAGATTATGAAAATAACATAGCTCCTGCCAAGTGTTAGTGTCAAGACAATGTCAAAGTGACTTATCTTATCCTCTTCCTCACTACTCTCTCATTCTTCCCCTGTGCTGCCTGGATTGAATAATGTCACACAGCTTTATTTCAGGCCCTAGCCCCTGCCCTCAGAAAGTGCAGTAACACCTTCATACAGCATCTACTTCTACAAGTGAAGTCAGACCACAGATTTGCACATGGTGTTATTTTTCTCATTTTGTTTTTTTCACAGCTTGGCTTGTTTTTCTTGCATATGCCAGACCAAAACAAAGAATATACTAATCTCAAAGTTGAGTACGGCAGAAGTAAGGACTCTAAAGCTTTTGCCTCTAAAGGTTTTAAAAGCGACTACTATCAGATACATAATTTCCGTCAGTGAAGTTCTCTATGGCCACTATTTGCCACCTTTAAATGCACTGAGGAGAAACAAGAGGGCAAACTGTATTACTCACCTATAACAAACTGTTAAACCTAATGACCAAAAACAGATGCAAATATTTCATTCCTGTAGGAATCACAGTCATTATGGCTTTTTCTGCAATGTAAATGCTCCTAAGTGTTTTCTTAGTTTAAGAGCAACAGTCCACAATTCATGTAGGGAGACATCCTGGCACTGTGGCCACTTGGTCTGCTATCAGCACCTTTTTTTCAGAAGCTGCCACTGCTTCTGGTGAGTTTTGGTCCCATTTAAGGTACTTGAAACTTTGTGAGTCTACAGAAACCACGTGCTGGTGATGGAGCTGTTATGGCCAGAATTAGCCTGCCTGCTGTTTAAATGACTGCTAGGCCGCTTATGCAACCACATTGATCATGCAGAAGAAACAAAGATCTGTGTGATGGTAGCTTCATGCCCAGTATTAGAGACACTTAGCTTCAAACCTGAGGAACAATTGGAGTAGTGTTTTGTGCCCTAAAAGAACTGTCTAGAATATTTTGTGTTGCCTTTTTCTTTTTTTTTCATTTAGCCCTTCTCAATGCCTAAATATCTTACACATAAAACCTCCTTGTTAAAGGAAATAATGCCAAAGGGTAGTCAAAATCCTCTAAACAGAACAAAGAGGTCAGTACTTCAGTCAGTATGTTTCCCTTCTTGATCTCCCTTCCCCTTTCCAATTTCAGTCTTCAAGTACTGCAGGATACAGGACAGGAGAGCTGCTTACCTATTAGGCTAAGTGCTTATTTTCTTTCCATGGAGAGAATAGCAGCTTCCTGAATCCTATAGGCAGAAGTCAGTGTTACTAGGGCTCAGATGACACAGACAACACAGGAATGGAGTTATGAGATACCTGGTATAAGAGTCTATGTCATAGGTTATCAGTCTCTATGATACTCTCTTCTATCCAGAACAACCATACCTGTTTCTTATGCACGTGCCAGTAACTAGACTTGTACAGGCCACTTCTGACTATGTATTATGAACATGAAGGACAAGAGAGGAGAACATTTATGAGATTGCAAACTTTTGTTGTCTTATTTTCTGTAATTAATTAGATTGTAGAACAAAACAGATACAAAGAATCAAATGTTCTGGCAAACAGGAGTACCAGTCATTGTTCTTAAGTGATGCCTGTCTTAACAAGGCTTGGATATAGAGAAACTCTGGGAAATTAAAGTTGAATGTAGGAGACTTGAGGGTCTATGGAAAAATGAGTTAGTGCATAATTAGATATGCACACCCTGTTAGTGCTGTAGGTACAAGAGGAGCTCATTGCTACCAAGGCAAGATGTGCCAGAAGCAATCCTGAATACAGCAGAATAGAGTCTGCTCAGGAATAAAAGGTGAGCTGAAAGCTGCCACTGTCAGAGTCAAGGGAAGCAAACAACTCATCTGTGAAACAAGGGCATTCTGCCCTCTCTTTCTCATTGGAATTTTATTAAACTGAATTAACAATCATTATTTTTCATAGATTTCTTCTATACACTGCTGTAAGATAAAAACAGTAAGATTAAAAAAGCATGTAGTAAGGAGGCTTAACACCATATAATACCATCAAAATTTTGACATGACAGCAGCATGCATTCAGAGAGTCTGTGGAGAGCTGAGAACCACACTTTTCAATGAGCTCTTCTCTGTCTTACATCAGAAGCTTTTCTGTGTTCCTTACCTTGTGTTATATATTGATATCTCCAGTGTCTCCAGGTGAAAGTACTTTCTACATTTATGTAAATATTTAAAAGTGGCTGGCACTAAATTTAATTTATTGGAGTTACACCTGCCCTGACTGCTGACCAGAAGAGTTGAAGCAAGTCATTAGTAAAGTCAGTGTACCAAATAAAAATAGAACACACACTGATCAATGGCCTCTAAGGAAAGTTAAGACATCTAGGAAAGAGAGACATATAAAGTCTGGTCTGCTGGCCTCTTTAAGAATAGAAATGAGAGCAAGTGATATTTAAAACAGAATGGATAAAAGAAAAGATGAACAAAAAGGATGCCCTAAATAACTAGATGTGAAAATGAAAATCCCCACTCGATTTTTTTTCAGCAACTCACTTTGATCCTTTCATTCCAGCATGCTTTTCTGATTAAAGGTATTGTTAACATCAGCCACCCAGGGAAGGTAGGTAGGCCAGTGCTGTACTTTCCTTTTCCTGAATTTAGCTGTATGATCCACCAGTGACCAAAGACCGCAGGCAGTTACTGGACATCTGCTTTTTAAACCATGGAAGCCAGTGCCTTGAATAAAGCTACTCATCAGTGGAAAAAACCCTACAGGGGAACATATTTGACAAATGCAAACAAAGGCAGAAATATGAGAAAAAAAAAAACTGGTGGCAAAATGATAAATACACTAGCCAGAAGGGTAAATATTGCCCTCTGACCATGGGGTATCTCTTTGGGTGTTGTCATTGCTCTGACAGGCTAGACACACACTGGGAAGTAAAAAATCTGTACACCTCCCAGCACCACAGCAGATGCTTTTCTGCACATCTGTGCTGAGAGGAGGCAGTTAGGACTGCCCAAAGGGAGCACAAAAGTTCAGCCCCACAGCTACAGACTGACTCAACATTTTGTCCAACGCAGAGGCCATTTTGGGAAAATTTTAGTTCTATCAAATACTTAGCTCTATTCCAAATTGACATTTTATGCTGGTTTGGCTTGAGGATTCTCAGTCAGCTTTTAATATTCTGCATTACTTGACATGGGACAGGTTTTAAGTTTTGAAAGCAGTTATTATTGGCACAGATTGACCATAGAAAATTTATTGTGTAACACACACACACACTGCACTTTCATGTCTGAAGTGCATAGTAATGCCCCACGGCAAATGTAAAATATTGTAGAAAGATAATACTAAACAGAATTTACCAAAAGGTAAAAAGAAGAATACAAGCAGTTATTGCAGATCAGCAATGTAAAGAGAAGCTTTGGCATCTGGCAAAGGGTGAGCCTTTGGAAAGGAAGTAAAACATTGCAAATACAAATTTAGAAACAGGATGTGATGGCTCGGCCTACAACATGGATTATTGGATTTTTGGGATGGATCTGAGCTAATTTTAACTCTCATTTCAAGTAAGGAGATCACTTCCTTCAGTGAATGTATAGCAATGACCTTCACAGTGAACTGTGAGGTTTCTCCTGTTGGAGTCTGCCTTTAGCTTCAAAAGTTTCTGCTTCTATTTTTGACTTTCAGAAGGGCTGGTGTGCTAAAAACCTATCTCTCTTTGTAGATATGTCAGCTCAAGTTTATGAAAAATATTACCTCTCCCTTGTCTGGTTTATATATTTAGATTCTCATGGCAGAGATTCTGCCACTAGAAGTTTCCTGATTTTTGTCTTAGTTATCTCATTACTGTTAGCATTAGATGACAGATTTAAGACTCATAGAATCAGACTTAAGGAGACAGGAACAGTTTTCACTTATCTGTCAAGTAGTGACAGAGAGGCATGATCAGCATTCAAAATTTTCAAAATCAATACCCAATTGATAATTGAGATGTATGAAGGAAATTATCCAATACACGCATAAAATAGATTTGTTTTTGAAAAACCAGAATTTTGTTTTACTGCCCTTGGGCTCCTTAGTGATGGCACATCTGGTTAGATGTATGGTAGTTAAGGAAACATGGCTGCTTCTAGAAGAGCAGTCCTGGTTTAGAGAGGCAGAGAGTGAGCAGTCGTGAGAAACTCTGGTTCCTATTCTTTCAGCAGTAAGGCAGGCAGTTCACACTTCCTTTGCAAGAAAACAGGAAAAGGTCATCTAAGAGGAAAACAGTGTGGTGAGAGTTATTTTTTAAATACCTTAGAGTGCTTTAAAAAGTGCATTTGTGGTTGGAACAAATGTTTTCAAACCCCATGCAGCTTTACAGGCTTGAGGAGGAGTGGTTTGAAAGTTCAGCAGCAAGGAACCTGGGGGTGCTGGTGACAGCAGCTGGACATGAGCCAGGCTGTGCCCAGGGGGCCAAGAAGGCCAATGGCATCCTGGCCTGGATCAGCAATGCTGTGGCCAGCAGGGCCAGGGCAGGGATTGTCCCCCTGTGCTGGGCCCTGCTGAGGCCACACCTCCAGTGCTGTGTCCAGGGCTGGGCCCTCACCTCAAAAAGTTCTGGACTGTGTCAAGAGGACAGCAAGGCTCATGCAGCATCCAGAGGTCATGTCTTACAAGAAACACCTGAGGGATTTGGGAGTGTTTATCCTCGAGAAGTGGAGGCTCAGTAGAATCCTCACTGCCCTCTACAACTGCCTAAAAGGAGGCTGTTACTAAGGTGAGGTCCAGTACCTTCAGCTATCCCTGCAGTGAGAGAAAAGGAAATGGCCTTAAACAGGGGACATTCACATTAGATATTAGAAACAATTTTTTTCACTGTTAGGGTGGTCAGGCACTGGAACAGGTTGTCCAGGGAGATGGTGGAGTCACAATCCCTGGAGGTGTTTTAGAAGTGTCTGGGTCTGGTGGTGAGTGAAGTTTAGTGGTTTAGAGATTACCAGTAGTAGTACTGGGTTGACAGTTAGGCTGAATGATCTTGAATGTCTCTTCCAACACTCATGACTCAATGATTCAGAGTTATCCCCATTTCAGTAAGACTAGTCCCCGAGCATGTCTTTGCACAGAAAGAAACAAAGCAGATGAACTACTTAACAAGTTTCTCTGATCAGGAAGTGCAAATGCCCCAATCCAAAGGCATTAAGAACTGCAGACTTTGTTGGACTTCATTAGACCCAGACTTGTTTCTCTCTTGTAAATTTGATTCTCCTCTCCCTCTCCTCTCCTCTCCTCTCCTCTCCTCTCCTCTCCTCTCCTCTCCTCTCCTCTCCTCTCCTCTCCTCTCCTCTCCTCTCCTCTCCTCTCCTCTCCTCTCCTCTCCTCTCCTCTCCTCTCCTCTCCTCTCCTCTCCTCTCCTCTCCTCTCCTCTCCTCTCCTCTCCTCTCCTCTCCTCTCCTCTCCTCTCCTCTCCTCTCCTCTCCTCTCCTCTCCTCTCCTCTCCTCTCCTCTCCTCTCCTCTCCTCTCCTCTCCTCTCCTCTCCTCTCCTCTCCTCTCCTCTCCTCTCCTCTCCTCTCCTCTCCTCTCCTCTCCTCTCCTCTCCTCTCCTCTCCTCTCCTCTCCTCTCCTCTCCTCTCCTCTCCTCTCCTCCTAAGAGAGGCCTTACCTTCTCTTAGTAACTGTGTCTTACGATTTTTAGTTGGGTATTCTCTACCTCACTGATTTCTTAGATTAAGATGGCCTCCATGAGTCAGCCTCTTGGGCAGCTCTCAGACTATCCTCTACAGCCTAAACCTTTCCCAAAAGCCTTGGGATTTCTTCTACTTTCATTAATTCTGTTCGCTTTGCTCTGGGGCAAAGCTTGAAAATAATCACCATCTTTTACTGGAGAGAAAGTAACACAGAAGACTCTTGAGGAAAAGATCAGAACTGACTTTTCAAGCATCAGGAAGCGGAACATGTGGAAGCAAACAGCAAATTAAGCTTATGGTGAGAGGAAGAGTGAGTAACAAATAGTATAGTCAATTGAAAGAACAAAACAATGCAATAAATACAGAAGAGAGATTGTATCAGCTATTGCTTTGCAAGAAGTTGATGCCAAAGACTAAGCCAGATGCATTTTAAATTTGGGATCAAATGGGTGATCAGTCATCTTGCCTGAAGTAACTCCTAATTGCTTTCTCCCTCACTGCTATTTGAGAAGGAACAATATTTTCAACAGTCCTTCTGTCATGCTGTACGAACTGGCATTTACTGAATTACAATGGATTTAGAAGAAGGAGAATATTACGATGAGAGAGGGGGCACACTTCAGTGAGCAGCAACAGGCTGAAGAACTGGAAAACCCTGTGTTCTATGAACCCTAAATATGCAGCTGCTTTATCTGTGGGCATCATCCTGTTCCCTGTGAAACAGCCATTTCATCAAGGGAGCAAAGCAGTGCCTGTGAGGGAGCTGAGACTCCAGATAACAGTTATGACAATGCTCACCAATGCTCTCTCAACATTTTTGATTTGTTAAAGTTCAAGTTAGTCACAGGGGTAATAAAATCTGTCACTTGCTTTATGATCTTATGAGAAATTATGAACTTGGAGACTGCTAAAGACAGTTTCTTTCAGAAATGAAATTTCTAAGGTGTTTATCTATAGTTTCATTAAATTGTATGCATGCTTTGTGACTTAAACCAGTATTTTCTTAAACTGTTGAAAAATCTTTGCCCCTGCCGAGTGGTGCTGACCAATCTGCTTAGGCATTTAAGATACATTGCACCAGGGCCAGAGAGTGTGTGCAGTGCAACTGGGGCACAGCTTCCCACACAAGGAGGGTATAAAAGAATTAATCATGAAACTTCTCACTGTTTGGAGTTAACATTGGCAGAGTTCATGTGCTGAGCAGTGGAAGGATATGACACGTCTTTGTGATGGGTGAAAAATATTCTTTTTTATCATTAAATAGGACCCTGTTTCAAACAGTATGAGTCCGGAATAACTAATGATAACACTTTTCATAGCTGTTTTGAGCTCCAGACCAGACAAACTTCTGCTCTTTCCTTCAGGCATTGCTTCTTCCAGATTCAGAGCTATGACCACCCCATCCTCTCCCTGCAACTGAACTGATGTACACTGGCACCTCTCGGCTGGTTCCTCACAGCTCCATTCCCTCACAGCTCATTCCCAGTGGCCAGCAATTCCCAAGAGCCTGCTTAAAGCATACTAAAAAATGCTTTTGCAGAAAAATATAAAAAGTGCATAATGCAAAGGGAAAGAGAAGAAAAGAATAACAAGAGATTCTGCTTGTGAAGAAAAGAATAACAAGAGATTCTTCCTTATATCTAAAAGGTAAATAGTTGTAATTTTTACCCCCACCCTTATGGCGTACAAAAATCTCCAAAAGAGTAATTCCCATTCCCCAAGAGAGTGATTCATACTGATGTTTCTGCAGATTCCCTCCTAACAATAATCTCCCATGTTGGACTTAATGGCTTTAAAATCAGCTGACCTGACATGTTTTTTAAGTGTTTCCTAAGAGGAATGTATGACATTTCACCTCCAGCTCTAGGTGAATGACACTTGGCAATTCTATTTCCAAACAAGTCCTACATTCATCATAAACACATCCAGCTACCATTTAAAATCTTGTCATTAACATTACCCTTAACATGTAACTAAAAAGCCATTAAGGCATGCCACAAAGCTCTACATTTGCATAAACTCACTCAGGCACAAGAATTTAATCTATGCTCAGCTCCAAAGAACATACAAATTCTTTTGAAAACCACAACAGCAAATGTGAGCCAATATTTTCTCTCCCGCCAGTGTGATGAATATACTTTATGTTTTTCCCTGGGACTAAGTGCACAGAACAGAGCTATTAGTAATTTTCTAAAAACTGTCTTGCCATTATTCATTCCAAAGAGATGTTGAGTACCTCTGTTAGCCCACCCTCCCCTTCTGCAGCTCATCAGAAAGGATAAGTACTTTCAGGGTGAGGACACTAGAAATTTCCCTTTCTCAGCCCTTGCCTCTGAGCAAGAGAGCCAGCTTTCATTCTCCCTCTCTGGCTCCAAGAAACAGTAAAGGAAGGTAGGCAGCTTAAGCAAAGCTTGAGTACTTTCAGATGGCTATTTCCAAAATGGAGCCCAATGTTTCTCCATGCTGTGAAGCACAGATACATGAACAACTGCCAGTCCAGGACTGGAGGAATGCCTTATGAAATCCTCAAAATAAAAAAAATAATCCCATGATAGTGTGGTCATGCTTCTTCTCCCCACTCTGAGATGTCAGGACTGCTTGTGAGGCCTTCCCTGATTAATAGCTCCTGGACAGGTCACTCCCCTTGAACTCATCAGAAGCCATCTATTCCCCAGAACTTCTGTTGCTTAACGAGCTCCCACTTTCCAACAGATAGCCTTGGAATGTTATTTTTCTCTGAATGGGAGCCTGAGTGGGACAATGTTACTGTTTTTGACTTCTGAGTAAAATTTTTGGCTTGGATTGCAGCCAGGGCACAGATTGACTGATGACTAAAGCCAGTCATCTCACAGCCTCATAGGCACCTCCAACTCTCTTGGGCCACAGAGGACTGTAGCCAGCAATCTCGTCTTTCTGGGGTGCCTCTCAGAGCTTACCAGCTCTCAGTGTTGTGATACTCAGAGGACTGTTGCCAAAAGCTGATGATGAGGCCTGGTCTGACACCTCTCCAGTCCTCAAAGCTCAATCCTTGCCTGTTGAGAAATGCACAGGTAAGTATTTCACTAAATTTGATGCGAATTTTTGACAGGAATCTTTGCACATATAGATATATACACACACATCTCTCTGTGTCTGTGTGCATGCATGTGTCAAAAAATTTAAATGCAAGATGCTGAGTCTAGTATGATTATCATAATTTAAGATTTTTATCATTACTGCCGTGCTTATAGTAAATCCTGTTGAATCTTTAAATAAATGTTAAATTAGTCAATGATTAAGTGCTGCTAAATCCCTCATTTACCCTCAGCCTTTGCATCACTGGTCTCTGTGAAAATTGTTCTAAATTGATTCTACTCCTATTTCCCCTGTGAAGTAATACAGTGAACCTTTCCATTGAACTTTGTCACAGCTCTTAAATCTTTATTAAGCCTCCTTTTCCTGTCACCTTTGCCAGTGATTCTTTAGGCTACCTAGATCACTCATTCATGACTAACAGTAGTCAAACTATCATCTTTAACTTCCTGAGTTCAAATCCATTTCAAGGCATGAATAAATACCTTTTATTCTCACTTTTTCTCTATAGAGGTAGTTTTACCTCTATACATTCAAGTGGAACTTTGCACTGAGAGGCAGAACCTGTTGTGCTCCCCCAAAGCAGGTAGTTCCCTTCCTGCTACATGGTTGGCAGGGCTGAGGGATGAAGGTATATTCCTACTCTCAACAAATGGTTCATTCTTGTGTAATTAATAGTCCCAGTGCCCATGGGTCAGATATGTCTCTAATTGTAGTGCCTCTAAAGGGTTCAACAGATGTTATCCATCTCTTCACATGAATTATGTAAACTGTGACTGATTATTGCCAAAGCAACATAATGGTTTACTGTCTTTTCTTAGTCAGTAATGGTTATGTGCACAAGCAATACGAAGGGAAATTTTTACAATCATCAGTATTAAAAGGTGTAGCTTAGTGTTACAGCTGTACTTTTGGCTCATAGTTGACCACATTTATGTTTCTTAATACATGAAAGATAGTAGCAGGGCTAACTTCTGTTTTGAATATCTGTCTATCTGAACATATTTGGTGCTCCAATAGTTCTCATATGGTTTAACATATACCAGGAGAAAAAATATATGCAAGATTTAGAGGACCTGACACAATATTTGAATATTGCTATCAGGAAGACATGGCACAGATGGAGAGGGGCAGTGGACTAAAGGATCCCATGTCTGGAGTCTCTGTGTGAAACTGGAGTAGGTGGCATTAAAAAGGATTACCTTTTAGTCTGGGCCCAAAACAATCACAGCAGTCACAGCAACTATTCCTACGTATGATGACCTTAACAGCTTTTTTCCACCTGTGTTCTCAAGCAAGAGTGACATAACCTTGCAATGTTCATGCAATGTCCCTTGTTTGTCAAAACAGAGCAGTTTCAATGCATGTTATTAAAAAGGCGTTATCTGAGAAGATAATCACTGTTTGACGTGTGCAGTCCTGTTTATTGAGGTGGATTATAAATGAGAATGAGGACTGGAGCATAACCATCTGCTTTTGGGTGGCCAGTTTTGGTGAGCTATTGAATGCAATGTACAAACATTAATCAAAGCTCCAGTACCCTGATGTGGTTTTTTGTTTTAGGGTTTTTTTTCTTTTTTAAATTGTTTCTTTTTGTTTTGATCAAAAACTAGCAGAAAAAATTTATTCCATTTTAGAGAAAATTCTACTTATGCCAGCATTACAGACCCACTAAGAAGTACATCTTCCCTGGGAGATGAGCTCAGTGATTCCCATTTGCTAGAACCTTCTGGGAACTGCCACCCCCATCTTCCCCTCCCTGAAGCAACCAGCACAGAGGCAGCTGAGATGGCATACCTGTGAAGGAGATTTGCTGCTCCATCAGTGGTAGGAGGGGAAAGTAAAGCTAAAGTAAACATCCTTTTTTTAATAAGAAAGCTAAAGCAGAAGAGAGACTATTTTTAGCAGGCAAACATTTGGACACTGACATAAGAACCTGTTGTTAGAAGATATACACTAATATTCATCGTACAATGTTCCTTATCAGGCTTCACATTGTTTAACATCTGCATTTTAAAATAACATTTTCCAGCTTGTTTACTCAGCTCTTTCCTTCACAATTTTATCTGTTATCAATTACAACTGAAAGTGATAAAAGCCCAACAGCACAAATACTTTTCAGTCATCAACCACTCTCCTGGTAACAACATTCCCCCTATATTGCCTGGCATTAGTGATATCTAGCAGATTGCTGCTCCAGAGAAATAAGAAATAAAGCAGACTTAAATATGATTAATGTCTTATCACTGAAGACTGTAGCTTGCTTTGTTAAGAAAGAAGGAATATACACACCTTTCTGATGTAATTTTCAGTAAGAAAAGGCAGTTTAGATGATGCTCCAGAAATACAGTTGCACAACACAGCTAGGCTCTGTTATCTCTGTACACACTCACAGAAGGGGCAAGGTTGGAAGGGACTACTGCAGGTCACCTGGTCCAGCCTCCCTTCTCAAATAGGGTCCCTCAGAGAAATGGCTCAGAAATGTGTCCAGATGGCTTTTGAGTATCTACAGGGAAGGAGAGTCCACAGTCCCTTGGGGCAATCTTTCCCAGTGCTGTCACCCTCACAGTAAAGAAGGGCTCCCTCAAGTTCAGGTGGACTATTCCTGACCACCTTCTTGTCTTCCCCGAGCTTAGAGATGGCTGCTATGAACCAATCCATCACTTTCCAGAGACTTAGGTGAGACTGACTGGCCAGTAGTACCCTGGGCCCTCTGTCCTGCCTTGTTTTAAGACTGGGGTGACAATTTCTTTCTTGTAGTCTTCAGGCCCCTCTCCTGAGTGCTATGACCTTTTAATGATGATTGAGAGTGGTCTAGCAGTGACACCCCTGAATGGATTCCATTAAGGCCCGTGGACTTGTAGATGTCAAGTTTTGTGAATGGTGTCTAACCCTATCCTCATCAACCAAAGCAGATTTCCTCCTCTTGCTCCAAACTTTCTTCCTGATCTTCTGAGGCACGGATTAGCAAGGGCTGGTCTTGGTAATGAAGACTGAAAGAAGGAATGTGCTCAGTATCTCAGCCTTCTCTGCAGCCTCTGTTGAGAGGGACCATGTTCCATTCAAGTTCCAGTGGTACACATTCCCTGGTATTCCTTATGTCATTGTTGGGTTGGTAAGGGAATCTGGAATACCACTTATGCTCTCTCCTGTATTTCCATTTGAAGGCAGCTACACAGAAAGAAACAGATGGGCTGAAGTTATTAATAAGTGTCTCTGTGGCTGATGTCACTGGAAATTTTTGGTTTTTTAAACAATGGAATGGTCTACATAGCACAATGCATGGTGATTTTCAGACTGAACTCTCTTTACTCACTAAGAGAGGAGAGTCTTTGTTCAGAAAATATCAGGGCTCACTGGCAGAGCTTTAAATCAGGTGTGATGGGGGAGGGGGGCAAGTCTGTGGGATAATATGTAAAGGTTAGAGAGACAGGTTGCTAGTGGGATTACTCTGTCAGTGACACTTAAATTTGCTGGCCTCACTGGAACACACTTATGGAGATGAGCCCAGGAAGCCGGCAGGGAAAGATCAGGGAAACATACCACAGAGATTAAGAAATGTTCCTCTAGGAAGGTGACATACTTGACAGCCCAGCTGAGGTTGAAAAGCCCAGCTGAGGTGCAGTTGCCATTGTAAACTGGAAGACACCAGGTTGCTAGAAAGTGTGACCTTCTTGACATTACTGGAATCTGGTGGGATGAGTCCCATTGCTGGAGTGTGACTATCAGTACAGGCTGCTCAGAAGGGACAGGAGACAAAGGAGAGGCAGAAGGGTTGCCCTCCTCATCAAGAGTGGGATTGAGTGTGGAAAATTGTGTCTGAAGAACAGCCTTGAGCTGATTTAAAGCCTGTGCTAAGAATCAGAGACCAGGTAAAAAAGGGAACCTTGTGGTCAGCATCCACTACAGGCTGCCTGCCCAAGGGGAGCCTATGGATGAGGCCTTCCTGCTCCAGTGACAGGAGAAGCCTGTTCACAGGCCCTTGTCCTGCTGGGGAACTTCAACTATCCCAACATCTGGTGAAAAAGAAGCATTGTGAGCTGCAGACAATCCAGGGGATGCTGGAATGCGTGGAGCACAACTTCTTGACCCAGGTGATGGACAGCTCTACTGGAGGGGTTGCATTGCTGGAGCTGAGGGTCACCAGTGCCAGTGAGCAAACTGGGGACACCAAGATTGGAGCAGCCAGGGCTGCAGCGATCATGCACTGGTGGAGTCTGAAGTCCTGAGAGATATGGGTCAGCTGAGGTGTAAAATTAGGTCCCTGAACCTTAGGAAAGCAGGTTTCCAGCTTTACAGAGAGATAATCAGTGGGATCTTCTGGGAGGCTGCCCTCAGATACAAGGGAGTGGAACAGAGCTGACAAATCTTTGAGGAAATCTTCCAGGGAGTGCAGGAGCTGACAATCCCCAGGAACACATTGAGCAAGGAAGGAAAGAGACCAGCACGTCTGAGTAGGGACCTGCTGGAGAAACCGAAAGGAAAGAAGCAAAGGGACAGGCACTGAAGCTAGGACAAATGTCCTGGGAAAAGTGTAGACATGAGGCACAGTTGTGCAGGGATGGGGTCCGAAAGACCAAGGCAAAGCTGGAGCTGAACTTGGCAAGGAACACAAGGAATACCAAGAAGGGTTTCTATGGGTAAGTTAATCAGAAAAGGAAGGTCAAAGAAGGAGCAATGGCCCCTCTTGAACAAGGCTGTAAAACTGGTAGCAAGGATGAGGAAAAAGCTGAGATACTCAACAATATTTTTGTCTCATGCTTCAGTGATATCCTCTCTTCCCACACTTCTCAAGTGGATGGACAGAAGGATGGGGACTTGGGGAGCAAAGTCCCTCCCACTGTAAGAAAAGATCAGATTGGTGACCACCTGAGGAACCTGAATGTACATAAGTCAGTGGGACCCGGTGAGATGCACCCCAGGGTCCTGAGGGAAATGGCAGCTGTAGGGGCCAACACACTTTCCATATCTGAAAATTCCTGACAGTCCAATGGTGGAGTCCCAGGTGACTGGAAAAGGGGAAACATTGTGCCCATATTTTAAAAGGGTTCCATCCAAAGCGATGTGACCAGCAGGGCAAGGGAGGGAATTCTGTCCCTCTGCTCTGCTCTGTTGAGACCCCACCTGCAGTCCTGCATCCAGCACAGGAAGGACATGGACCTATTGGAGCAAGTCTAGAGGAGGGCCTGAAAAAAACCAAAGAGATGGAACAACTCTCCTATGAGGAAAGACTGAGAGTTGTAGTTGTTCAGCCTGGAAAAGAGAAAGCTTCAGCATGATCCAATTGTAACCTTCCAGTACTTGAAGGGAATCTGCAATGAAGATGGAGAGTAGTATTATTTTATAAGGGCATGCAGTGACAGGACAAGGGGGATTGGCCTTAAACTGAAAGAGATCAGCTTATATTAGATATTAGAAAGAGATTTTTTACTGCAAGGATGGTGATGGACAGGAACAGGTTGCTGAGAGAAGCTGTAGACATCCCATCCACAGTGGGATGTTGAGACAAGGATGGATGGGACTTTCACCAGCCTGGTCTGGGTTGTCTTCATTGCATTTCTGCATACTTTGAACATATCCCTATATTCATCCCAGGTGGCTTGTCCCTGCTTCCCTTTCATATATATCCCATGCTTGAGCTTTGACAGGAGCTCCTTTTTCATCCATGCAAACTTCCTGCCCCTCTGAGTCTCTTAAATGCGGTTCATCATTTAAGTCAAGGCATTCTCTGTGCTAGCATTAAAGATTTAAATGCAAGCATGCTTGGTTCAGTTGCCACATGACACTGGCCTGAGGAGGCAGCTCAGGCATGTTCTATTCCTAGGCTTGCCAAGCTCACCTGTGTTCTTCTACTGATTGTCTGCTGAAACATACAAACGTGTCTTTTGCAACTGCAGCTTTTAATAAGTTTATTTATTAGGGAATAAGTAGTCTTGATCAAATACAAAGCTGATAAAATGTTTAACAGTAACAGAGACTTATTTGCCAGGTTGCCTCCAATATATCATTCTATATGGAGCCTATTAAGGGCATTTTATATGTTTGTCAATTAGCACAACTGATGTTTTTCAATTAACAGCTTGAGTAGTTATTACATGCATGCAAAGCAGACATATAGAGAAAGAGAGCTGGTGAGCAGGCATATAAAGAAAGAGAGCTGAGAGCTGGTGTCTGCTCTAGAAAGAGGGTGGGGGGGGTTGTTTTTTTTGGGGGGGGTGTTTAGCAATGTACTGATGTGCACTCTCAGGTAGATTGGGTTACATCTGGTAAAAAGTCTTTTCTTCTTCAAAGCTTTTACATTATGGTAAAAACTTTGAAGAAGAAAAGAAGGATTGTAATATTTTCCTCAGGCAACCTTGGAGAAAAAAAGAAAAAAACATCTGGTTACATCTAAATCCTAGTCTAACAATTTCTAAAGTGCCTTGTTTCTCAGAATGTGCTAATACATGGGTTTTTTTTCTTCTTTTGACGCAGAAGTGACTCATAATCTTTAAGACGAGATGGTGTTTGTGTTCACAGTATTAGTGTGTACCCTGCATGGGAAAATGGTTAAATAAGCTTTCTATTTGTCTTCAGTATAGACTATTTGTAATGAAGGAAGCGCAGAGAGAAAGATACGTGCTGCATCAGTGACTGTTCCAGAATAGGTTGATTGCTTTTATTGTTGCAGCCCAAGTACATAAGTTGATTATCTTGATAATACTAAGAAAAATCAAAGATACAATGAGATTGTTTCTACCGTATTTCAAAGGAACTGGGTATAAGACTTTCTAGCATCTAAATGAGATTTTGGGGAGTGGGAAGCAGATTTCTTTAACTACCAGCAGCACCTAGCAGGAGGGTTATATGTACTCAAAACTGGTTTATCTGTTGCCTTCTTCCAAAGCCTAGCTGCCAAAAGCCAAAAACTTCGTAGCAGTCTGAATGGTACTTATAACCAACAGCACTTTCTGTTCACAAGGATAAACCTAGAGGCTTGAAATTCATGAATCTCACTGTGAAGGAAATAAAAATCTAGCTTTGAGTTTAAGCAATACTGGTTTTATTCTTGCATCAATATTGCCACACTGGCTATTGCGGAATATGTCTAATGCAGGGAGCTTGGTGTGCAGCTGCAGTATGGGCTGCAGATTGAGCTCTGGGGGCCAGGAGCCTGAAGCAAGGGATAGTGAGCTGGTACTGAGCCTTTGCAGAGCAGAGGGCATGGGGATTTGTGGCACCAGCCAGGTGACTGGACACTCAGAGGCACAGCAGGAGCCTGTAACCATAGATTGTCATGCACTTAGACTGTGAGGGCATAAAAGCTTAGGGTCTCCTTTGTTCAGGACTTGTCCTTGGAAATACCAGCTTGAGATGTTATGCTGCTGTTGCACCATGGTTAAATTACTCTAAAGATCCGGACATATGAGACTCTGCTATGGGAAACAGGGTTGAGTGACAAAGCTTTGCCTGACAGGGTGAGAGCAGGGTGTATTGGGAGCTAAAGTGGCTCCTGAATTGTCAGACATAAAGTTTCCTTAACAGAATGCATTAGCATTCTGAGAGTTTCCCCAGACTGGCTGGGAGTTGCAAAAACAGTGTCTCTTCTTAACACTGGGCAGCATCATGATTTATTGTCTCTGCATGATGATGCTGAATCCAAGAGTATTTTTTTTAATGGTGTATTGGGGCAAGGTAGAGGTTGGGCACAGAATCATAGAGTAATTTGTGTTGGAAGGGACCTTTAAAGGTTGTTGAGTCCAACACCCCTGAAAATGAGCAGGGGCATCTTCAAATAGATCAGGTTACTCAGAGCATAGACCAACCTGATCCTTAACACTTCCAGGCATCTAACATCTTCTGGGGCAATATACCATTGAGGGTGTTTAATCACTCTCATAATGA
This sequence comes from Ammospiza caudacuta, assembly GCF_027887145.1. Lineage (NCBI taxonomy): Eukaryota > Metazoa > Chordata > Aves > Passeriformes > Passerellidae > Ammospiza > Ammospiza caudacuta. The sequence continues at coordinate 50,759,175 of NC_080632.1, read as the reverse complement.
AAAATGTCTTCCTAATATCCTAGTCTGAATCTACCCTCTTTAGTTCAAAACTATTGCACTCTGTTGATACCTTGAGAAGGCTGACCTAGTCAGAGGCTAGATAGAGTTAAAGAATAAAATAGGTATTTATTAAAAGGCCTCAATGGATGCACCTTGGGCAGTACAAGAGCCCAGCCAGGGCTACACACAAGATGAATGCAAAATGGTAATAAATTGCATGACCAGACATGAGGTCTCTCACTTTTACAAGTTCTGGTCCATTTGCGTATTGGAGTTAATTGTCCAATTATATATATGAAGTCCCATCCTTCTTTTTTTTTCTCTCTTCCTTCTGCTGTTGTTTACGCTCTTGGGCCTGAAATTTGGGTTGGTTGTCCTTGGTCCCAAGCTAGGAAAGGAAATGTTTTTTCTGCCTGTTCTGTAAGAGATCTTACCATCCCTTAATATGAAGCTCAGAACCACACAATAAAGCAGCACAGAATCTGAAACATATAAAAGTTAAAACCTAAGGCATCACTGTCCTACCACAGCAGGCTTTACAAAGTGAGTCTCCATCTTTCTTAGCAGACCCCTCTAAGTAATGAGACTTTAATAAGGTTTCCCTCAAGCCTTCTCTTTTCTAGGCTAAATAATCCCAGCACTCTCAACCTTTCTTCCTAGGAGAGAAGCTTCTTCTCTCTAATCATCTTTGTGGCCTTCTCTGGACTTACTCCAGCAGGTCTCTGTCCCTCCTGTGCTGTGCCCCCAGAGCTGACGCAGCCCTGCAGGTGGGGTCTCAGCAGAGCAGAGCAGAGGGGCAGAATCCCCTCCCTGCCCTGCTGGCCATGGTGCATTGGATGCAATCTAAAATACAGCTGTCTTTCTGTGCTGTGAGCACACATTGCCAAGTCACATCCAGGTTTTTGTCTACCAGTGTCCTTCAAGTCCTTTTCTGCAGGGTTGCTCTCATTCCCCCAGTCTGTGTGGATACCAGGGGTTGCCCTGACCTTGGTGCAGCACCTTGCACTTGACCCTTCTCAGTGTAAATTAGTTCACATGGGCCTACTTCTCAACCTTGCTCATGCCTCTCTGGATGGCAGGAAAAGCTGACTTAACAAAAATTACTTTGTTTAAGACAGCTTTCACTCATGTGAGGGGTCTTGGTTTGCTCAGTGCTTCAAAAGAGATCCCCATGCTATAGACATTGATTCACTGCCTTTGCATCAGCTCATCTTTTCAGGGAAAAAACAGCATTACATTGAGGTTTCTGTTTCAATTGGAGTGCTCACACTCCTTCTTCTTACCCTGTTCAGGGATCCTCTACTCTGTTGTTGCAGGTTGTTTTTCTAAGATGGTAGTCATGGTGTGAATTGTTGGTGCTCTCATAACAAGGTAACAAAGGGAGATCATGTTTATCCTATGTGAACAGTGAAATAATGCATGAACATTGATACTTCTAGGCTGCAAACACTAAATTTATGGTTTGAACTGCATATTCTGTTGTCCTGAGCAGTTTGTGTGTTTGCTGTGTTTTAATATTAAAAAATCCAAACCCAACCCTCAAAACACAAAAAAACCCACCAAAGACATAATGTTAATTCTTTTTTCTTTCTGATGCAAAGGCAAGGCTGAATGTGACTTATCAAAGTGGAGGTGTGTCGCAAAGTAAAACAAAAGCAGAAATCTGTATATCACAAGTACCAAGGTAGCACTTTGTCTTTCTATTGCTCCTCCTGTGAATTAGACAACTTATATTTTGAATAATTAACAGAAAAATATATTTTGTAAATTTATGTTGTAGTTGAAGCTAGGCAAGAAAGAGACAAATTCAAAATATTTTCCTTATTTTCCGATACAAATACTCCTTGAGGAGCTGTCTCCTGTTTTAAGTAGACAGTAAAACCAGTCTCTGAATCAAGCTATTTCTTCTACCAAAGTATGTCATATAAAATAGTTCAGGTATAACTAGAATGTCAGATGTCACTGCTATTGTGCCAATACATTGGCATGCTTATGTTGTCTTCACAAGTTAAGAAAACAGCACATAACCAACAGCTGATTTTTTTTCAGCATGCCTTAAATTATTGAAATGTATTGATCACAGGCTGGGAGAGGACCCACCACATGCAACCTTAAAATGCCTTCACTAGCTGGAAATCTTATTCAGAACTGCTCCAAACTCTCTCTTTTGCAGAACTAAACATTTGGTGGACAACCTGATCTGCCCTTCAGGTAGGGTATGGTGCCTTGTGTTTGTATTCCACATGGTGCACAGGGATGCACAAAGTAAATGCTCTGGAGAGTTGTCAGAGAATGCTGATTTTTAGTACAAAAGCAACCAGATGAAGGAGGCAGAGAGGGGAGCACTTGCCTCACAGATCACTTGCTGAAAGTGGCAAACACCTGAAGCAGCAGTTAGCAGGAGAGCACAAGGAAGACAGAGGTTTTGAAGCCACATTACAGAGCAGAAGAAATATAATCAAAGAAGGTCAGTGTCTAACACTTCTAACACTCAGTTGTGTAGAGGTTTTTTTTGTTGTCATAATACAATGAATTCTCTCAATAGGATTTTACAGCTTGTGAGCATTCAGGGTCCTGTGGATGTAAGTTTACACTCCCATAGTGTTATGGAGGAGAGTTTGGCATTGATTTTTGCTATTCTGAGCCCTTCCTCACTTGGACAGGTTTGAGAGTGAAATGGAAGTTTGTGAAATAATGGATATTTTCCCAAGAGGAGAGACTGGATGCATGCAGAGACCATTAAGGATCCAGTGACAGAAAGTGGGCCCCTTGCCACTTGGCCATGACAGGCTGTGTAGCACATCTGGCCAGCCTTCTCATACCTCCATTTCATACTTCTCCTGAGGAACAAATTGTAAAGAAGGTCTTCATGCCATTTCAGGCAGTTACTTAATCTTCTGGATAGAAATGGTTTGAGTAGCAGCTTTCATAACTGGTAGCATTTGTCTGATATCTTATTTCAAGCTGACCTCTGAAAAAGTCATGTATAAATAATCCACTGTTTCACACTGGATCCATATCTACATCATGATGTGGTGTTTTCACCCCATATAGGTGAAATTCACTCAATTTGGTGCTTGGGGTCAAATTGTATGAAGAAGCCAAAGTTTACTTCACAAAAAGGGCAGCTAAGCCTGAAGGAAAGAAAAAGGAATTGTCAACAAACTTTGTAAGTTGTAACGCATGCTGTCTGCATACAATAAACAAATCAGGGTAGAGAAGAAAGAACCAATAAATTAATCTGGAGACTTAACTATGATGCCATTATTTTGTTAGCTAGTTTAGTATTTTGCCAGACTTCTACAGTGCATAAAAATATAGGTCACAGATCAAAAGACATTGAAATCTTGTGTCCATAATGCACCCACCTCCCCTGCTGCATATGGAACAGAACGTGTCACAAAACAGAAATCTTTGGTTGGGAAAACCAGGCTATCTAGGTGGTCTTAATTAGGTAGGAAATGAAGGCTATATCATCTGATTACTACAGAAGATGCAGTGTATGTTAGTAATGCATTGTTTCATTTAGCAGGATTAGTAAGTGCCTTACTTAAAATGGTATTAATTAAAAGAATAGGTAAAATGTCAGGAAAGAGTTGCTAGAAGATTCTAAAGTCTAATCTATTTCAAAAGATGGTGTTAATTGGAAAATTAAAGAGAGAATAGATGTGCTTCTGTAACCCTTTCAAATGCTACAATTCTCCTGCATCCGGTTTTGTTTTTTTTTTTTTTTTTTTTTTTTTTTTTTTTTTTTTTTTTCTTTTGTTAGTAATTGCAACACTTGGTACTTGAGAAGTCTTTCAATAGCAACAGATCTCTTAAGAGCACCATAACCTTCCCTGGGCCTCAGCTCCCTTTCAGTTCCTGTTTTTAACATTCTTCAACACCCTAGTCTTGCCAAACACCAGCCCTTCACAGGCATTTTCACAGTGCCAATCAGTTTAAAAAAGAAAGCTATATCTTTTAAGGTGCATGATGATTTAATACTCCCCACATTGTACAGGTGCAATCATCAGTGGTATCTCTATTGTTTGTCCTATTCTAACGGCAGAAATTCACTGTTTATCAGTCCCTACCTTTCCTCCTAAAACACCCTCAGTGCCAACACCAATTCTACTTTCTGACATTACACGATTGGGCTATATACCTGAAGATCTCAAGAAGAAAGTTTCTTATTTTCTCCTCAAAGAAATTTGATAATTGTTGCAAATGTTTATGTCTGAGTTGCTTTGAAAAGAAAAGCTCCCTGCAGGGAAAATTCAGCCCAGAAGTTTTGGTGGATTTGCTGATACAAGATGGACCCCTGATGCAGAGCTCTGTGGCTTGCACTGGCCAAGTTGTTTATTCACAAGCAGCTTCCAAGTCCCTGATTACTTTGAAAGCATTGGCAGCTATGAAACACAATTAAGTATATGAAATATTCAAGTCTTTTTTTCCATTGGGAATTTTTCATTTTTACCTAAACCCAGCAATGACCCAGATTCCTCATTGGATTTACATTTGCTTTTGTTGCCTGAGAGTGGAATAACAGCTACAACTGTGAAGTGCAGATCATGAGCCCTTTGCCCTGATTCTAGATGTTTAAAAAAATTCCAGCCCCTTGTGGGAGCACTTTTATGAATAGCGGGCAGGACAACTGTGCCAATTACATTCTTTGGTTTTGCTTGGCATATGGAGAAGAGCAAATGATATTAAAATGGGCTTCGATTAATTCACCCTGAATTAAACTTTGCATATTCCCCAGACTTCCCTACATTTACATCTGCAGATGGTACATGTTTGTTTGATGCTAAAAGATATAAATAAGATTTTAATCTCTTCCTCTTTGGAAATTCACAAAGAAATACTGGACAAAAGAGTATTAGTTGCTTTTGTTGGATAGAAATTTCAATAGAGCATTTGAAGACAGCACCAACTTTGTTTTTCTCTGTTTTTACTAAGGTTACAAAGTGACTCAGATTTAAAATTATGACAAGGACAGATCTGCTCATATTCTATGTCAAAATGTGATAAATAGTTTGACCTCTATCTTGGATCATGTACTTCACTTCTGTGGCTCCAATTGTTCCTTCCGTGTGTGCCTTCCTTTTGGATAAGAGAAAAATTGAGTGAGTTTGTTAAAGTTTCAAAACCTTGACAGTGATGAAGACCCACTTTAACAAGCAGAGTTCTCCAAGCTTTCAGATCATAGGAAAAGAGTACTGAGGTAAACATCTCATTTCAGCAGTAGGTTATAATGCTAAAAAAGAAACAAGAGAGTGAAACAGGGTTAGAAAGGAAATTTAAAAAAAAAAGTGTTTGGCTACTGAAAGCAAAAATAAATTTGTATTCTTGTCCCTTTATATATACTATTATGAGACAAATTAATTGGCTTCCACTATAGCTTCGTTTTCTATTTCCAGAAAAGTGTGTGTAGCATGAAAATCACAAAAAATAAGATTTTAGCCTAAAGATCAGGGACTGAAAGGATAACCAATTACTGCTTGTCTTTCTCAGCATCTTTCACTCCATGACAAGAGCAATCCTGGTTAAACACTGCACCTTGAGGGCTCTTCCCTTCCAGTCTCAACTGGCGAGTCCTCCTTTGGAGGAATACAGGCTTTTTTTTCCATGGTCTAGGATGTGGAATACTGTAAATATCTCCTAAGGGTGAAAATAAGTTCAAAAGAGGCAAGTAGCAATGTTTTTAATGTGAGTGTCCAGGGTGCCGTCTGTAGGACACATTTCAAACTTGTGCCTTGTGAGAGAGCTGTAGTGGGTAACTCTGAGCTAGAATCTCTTGCAATTAGGAAGAGATTCGGTGGCACCAAGACTGTTCTTTGCAAGTTACTGTCCATCCTATTCACAGACAGGTATTGCTAATGCTTCATTAACCTTCCATTAGACTTTTTTTGTGGTCAGAAGTTTCCTGCAGTATAACCCCATCATTCCCAACTCCGTGTACGGTGAAGATAGAGAAGTATTTCTAATTTTACTGCTTTTCAAATATTTTAAGAATGTTGTATTGTCTTCCACTCTCTTCTGGGTTAAATAAATCTTTTTTTAATTTTGTTTTCCCTCACACAATTTCTATAGCCCTGCCAGTATTTGTTGTCTGGAGCCCTCTGGACCAATTTAAAGATGCAACGTCAATTTCCCTGGAACCAGACTATGATAGGACATGATTTTCCTTGCATTTGCAATGAAAGTCCAGAGTGACTTGCTGTAAGAGTGCACTTAGCAGCCATTAACCATTTAAAGTCCCAGAAATAGGTAGAGGACTGTTATATCCCCTATAGTCTGCCAATTACTGTCATTCCTACTGAGAGCCATGCTAGTAATTTAGTTTCTGTGAAGGACACTGCTAATTTAGCAGATGTGCAGAAAAAAAGGACAGAAAAATGTCCATGCTGACAAAAGTGTCACAGCAGCTACCAGATTAGAAAATGAGAATTCATTTAAATATGTATATGTATATGTAAATATGTATATGTAAACATGTAAGTCCATTATGTCATTTTGAGTGTGCTTTTTGGAAAGAAATTGTATTTATGAACAAGAAAATTTTACTGAAACTTTCAGGATTTCACATCATGGCTGCCATAATACCTTATTCATCTGTAATGCATAAGCTGGTTTTTAACAGGTACTGCATTCAACAGGATTCTGTCTCTTTTTAAGAAGAAAAGAGCAGTCCTGTACTGGAATGACCAAAGCATTTGATCAGAAACAAGTAATAATGGTTAAACTTCACTTGCCCTTTTTCAGTAGGTTGACCCTGGGTGGATGCCAGGCACCCACCAAAACATATCACTGCCCTCTGCAGCTGAACAGGGGAGAGAAAATATAACAAAGAGTTCATGATTTGAGATAAGGTTAGAGAGAGATCACTCACCAAATACTGTCTCAGGCAAAACAAGCTAGAATTTGGTAAATTAATTAGATTTATTACTAGCAAAATTGGACCAGGTTAATTAGAATCAAATAAGACCTTAAAAACACCTTCCTCCCACCCCTCCCTCCCTTCCAGCTCTACTCCCACCCAGTGGTGAGGGGAGACAGGGAACGGGGGTTGTGGTCAGTTCATGACACAGTCCCTGCCTCTGCTCAGGGAGAGGAGTCCTTCCCCTGCTGCAGCATGGGCTGCCTCCCACAGGAGACAGTTCTCCCTGAACTTATTCCATGTGAATGCTTCCCATGGACAGCAGTTCTCCACAAACTGCTGCAATGTGTGTCGTTCTTCCACAGACCTTCAGCCACAGCCTGCTCTGGGGTGAGTCCCTTGGCGTCACACATTGCCCAGTTCCTTCCAGGAAGCGCTGTACAGCGTGGGCTCCTCTCTCCATGGCTCTGCCAGGACCCTGCTCCAGCACAGGCCTCCCACAGGGTCACAGCCTCCTCTCCGGCAAATGCTTGCTCCAGTGTGGGTCTCCTTCATGGGCTGCCAGTGGATCTCTGCATTCCAGGGGCTGCAGGGCCACAGCTGCTCCCCATGTCTGCACCATGGGCTGCAGGGGAACCTCAGCTCTGACCTCAGGAGCACCTCCTGCCCTTCCTTTTGTGCTGACTTGCACGTCTGTGGGGCTGTTCCTCTCACACGTTCTCAACTCTGATCTTCTCTGGTGGCAATTACATCTGTGAAATAACGTTTTGTTTTAATTCTTAAATATATGTCACCACAGGGGCATTACCACAATTTGTGATGGGCCTAGACTTTGCCAGGGGCATGTCTGTCCTGGGGCCAGCCGGCTTTGAATCAGGGGGAAATGGAGGAAGTTGCTCACAGAAGCCACCCCTGTAGCACCACCCCCAACCAAAACCTTGCCCTACATAGCCAATACACCTTTCAACTTAAAAGCCTTTTGCAAGTGAGGGAACATTTAAAACAAGGTTAATGGAGCCAGTTACTCTTTTCTTGTTGCTTATGGTTTCTTCGTACACTTTCTGAGTAACTGATTCAAAGGTTGCCCCAGAGCAGCTGTCAAGTAAGATCATCATGTGTGAAAGGTTGAACTTATCTTGACCTTTATCACCCTTATCTCTTATCTTAATGTCAATAATAATGGCAAGAGGTGAGTTCTAATTTTACACTTTGACCTATAAGATATTTACATCAGATTTGTTGACTTTTGTATCCTAGGATGATGAGTCCTATAGGCCGTTTCAAAGTGAATACCCTTCAATGCATAAAACAGTACCATCCAGTAATGACATCCTGAAGCCTTTCTCAGACAGATGGCTTATCTGTTTTGTGCTCCCTCTGTTTTCATTTTCTTCCTCTCTTACTATTGATCTCACATATCAAACAATACTAGCCATTTTCTTATGATTTTTTTAGTCCAGAGGAAGTCATTTAGTATCTTCTGTCCGAGAAATATGGATCAGAGAATTTCACCTAGTGATGACACATTCAGCCCTAACAAACTTCTGCTTGACCTGCTATCTTTAATGTGGAAAGTCAACTGGTGTTGATCTTGTTTTCCACCACTTGGAATTCTGTTATCTCCTTAACTGTTTAATTGTTCTTTCTGTTAATACTGCATGGTTTTCAGTTTGAGCCTTGCTGACTTCAGCTTCAAACTTCTTGCATCTTGCCTTTCTCTGCTATATTGAAATAAAGTGCTACTCTCAGCTGTCTTTTAGCAATGTCTGCAGAGTGCAAGTAAAGAATTCTTACCCTGTTTCTCACTAGCTAACTCAATTAGGAATCTGTCAACTGTTAAAAGAAAAAGCCTCATTTTATTTGGACCTTTCTGAAAAGAAAGAAAGGTCTTCTAACTCTGTGTGATTGAGGGATGTTAAGGACACAGGAAGAATATATAAGGGAGATGCATATGGAGATCACTGTTATGACTTTAAGTGGCAAGGCTCAGACTCTGACCTACAATAGTGCTCTGTCACATATGGAATAGCATCAGCATCCTATGGTTCACTATCCTTTTACCTTTATTTATCAAGACTGCATAAAAGATGATATACAAAGCATATTCTTAAAATGTCTGATGTTTTAATACCTTAAAAGCCTGAGTTATGAGTTATTTTTACTAGAAGCAGAGCATCAGCCACTAGAGGCCCTTCATGTCTAGGAGACTGGCTGAGCCAAGAAACCATAGAGCATATCTCTGGTTAGATTTAGTACACCTAGGAGGGAAATTATAAACCACCCAGCTGAGAAGCAACATACAGACTGTCAGTATTAGGTACCTCTGAGAGGATTTGGTCTCTTCTCAGCTGATGAGTTACTCAAAAAACACTCTTGAAATGAAAGTCCCTTCACTCAGGCATGTATTTTATTTCCCTTCTCTTCATCTAATTTTCTCAGTTGGTTAAACTGAAATACAGATGCCGATCTTTTATACTGGTTCTGGTGTTAATGCCAAAGGCACCTTGTCTAAAAAGCAGAAGGGGACCCTGGCACGCAGGTGAGAGAAGCATCAACAGGGCACATAGGCCACACTGCTGTATGTATATGCCCCCCAGTTCAAACAGACAAAGTAAATTAGGTTAGATCTGCCACTAAGAGGCAGAGGACTCAGAACTACAAATATTTATTGTTAGTGCTTAGATGGAAGCATAACAGCTCTTTTATGGCCCTTTTTATGTCTTCCTGGGAAAGAGCATTCACTGTGAATAACAATTATTTATGTTACTACTTTACCAGAGCTCCAGTAGGAATTGGGGGGTTTTTTTGTGCTTGATGTTTTCCCAAATAATGAGTCATATTGTCAGCATATGATGGTGGTCCAGCTCTCAACCCTAGAAAGCAGGGCTTGGGATATAATGATATATTGAGAAAAGTGGTTGCCAGAAGAAAAATGATCCTTTGCCTTGTAAAAAGTCTAACATATTCTGCAGATCTGCTTCCTGAAGGTCAGTAGTGATGCCTGGCCCATTGCCTCTTCACAACACCACACAGGACAATTAGGAAAACCTGGTGCTGTCACCTGCAGGGGTTTTTTAAATGTGTTTGTCTCTATGGCAATTATTTATCACTGCTGAGGTCTTTGGTCATACAAAAATTAAAATATTAGCATCGCAATTGGAGAATTAATAACATTTCAAAATTGAAGTTAAGTGAGAAAGGAGTTCTTTTAAACAACTCACACCTTGCTCAGGATGAAAATAACTCTTTGAAATGGTCTAGCAAAACTTTGAAAGGCTGGTAAGATCAGAAGAGTTCTTGAGCTACTCAGATAATCAGTAAGGAGCAGAAGAGTTATGTGTTATTTGGAATGTTGTAATGTATGAACAACAAAGCCAGTTCTCACTGTGCTAACACCACCACAAAGGAAAGCAGATCTGTGTGAAAGAAGGACACTGAGTTTCAGAAGGACAAGAAACACATTGTTCAGTAATACTCTAAGAAGTTGTAATGAATCCAGGATTCTGTCTAGGGTGTACAGACTGTGAGCTGTAAACAGAGTGATTAATATGGAGAGCCTCTTAGAGATTACCAGCTTTAGAGCTTTATAACAAACAAACAGTTCTGCGACTGTGATGTTCCCAGCTTTGTGTTTTTCATTAGTCTAGATTCCCTATTTACACTTTTAAAATGAGTGTATGTTAAAGAGAGCCTTTTCTTGTACTTGTCTATTAATGTGGTGCACCAGACGCTGGCTGATTAGAAAAGAAGACAAAATGTTTACTACTATTGCAGAGTAGTAGGAAGAAAACAGAAGCCACAAAATGGACTATGATTTGCTGAGACATGCTCACTGACTGCAGAAAGCAGAGCGTCAGTGAAAATGCGTAACTGTGGGGAGAAAAGAAAAGCAGAGAAGAGGCTTTTGATACTTTAAAATTTCCTAATTGCAGAGGAAAAAAAATCATGGTGGAGTATATCTATTATTTTGATTTCACTGCAATCTACATCTATGCAGTGCAGCTCTACCCTAATCTTTCTTTTCCCTTCCCTTTATTATGCTGCTCTCTGCATCTATGAATTTTCAAAAAAGGAGGGAAAACATTTGTGAAATAGTTGGGCTGCTCTCCAGTTTTTCTCACAGATTATCATGACAGGGCATAGTTGGAGGAGGGCATGAAAGAGTTGAAGGACTACCAGCACTCCTCCTTCAGCCTTGGCGGACAGCACAAAGCCCTTGGCACTCAGTGCAGGAGCACATAGAGCTTTAATGATCAGATGAGGCAAACCTGTGTGTGAAACTTGTCATGAGCTGAGAAGTGTTGGTGCCTGGAGGGCAGTCAGCAGATCCCCAGAGAGTTCCTGAGGTTCATACCTCAATGAAGGTGGGGGCGGCTCTTGTGTTTTTCTTTGCTTTATCACTCTGTGACCTTCTGAGGGACATTTTCCTGGAAAATCAAGTCGATGTGGCCTGATGAAAATTCAGGCCCTTAGGTGATGGAGTGGACTATTCATTTTTTCTGTATCATTATAAAATCTCTGCTGTGATTTTCCATTGCAGGCAGACATGGCGCTGTGAAAGAAAGCCTGAGATAATTTTCTCCATCCCTTTCCATCTTGGTGCTTTTCCTTGCCCTGGGTTTTTCTGCGTATGTCTAACCTAGGGAAAAATGAGCACATCTTAAGGGTGTTTGAAGTCTTGGGCAAATTTCCTTTTTTCCTTTGCACTCTTTTTCAACACAAGTTGAGGTGAGGCATGTTAATATTGGACAGAAGAACTGGGAAAAATTCATATCTTGGCTTCACAAGATCTCCTAGAAGAGAGGTGACAATATCTCATATAACACTTGCACAAAATAATTGTTACATCGTCCTCATTGTGGGCAAGAGGAAAGGAGCAAGATTCACTCTCTGTATAATAAAAATCTTTTCGGGGATCCGGTATCTCAATGGATTTTATTTTTCAAATCAGTTTGTACAAATGTATATATTTAGGAACATTTGAATACCAAATTCATGGTATTCGTGAATGGAATAAGTACCAGAAAATATTATTAATAATACATACAATGTACTCCAAAATGGCAAAATTAAGGCTGTCTATACAATATCATTCAATCTCTTTGTGAAGCTGTATTTATGATAATCTTCTGTTTCAGACTGCATGTGTATTTTCCACTCTCTTTGTATGGGAAAGGTGTAGGTAGCACTCAGTTAATGACCTACCAAGTAGTAATTATACCCCACAAGTCAGTCTTCCTTGAAGAAAATACAGTGAATTTTCTCCTTGCTTTACAATAGTTCTTGTCAAATTACATGAACTTGAGAAATTTTACCCGCCCCCCCCCAAAAAAAAAAAAGCTGACAGATTTTGGCCATCCATTTTTATTGCTGGTAGGACAAAGTCTCAGATAAGAGAACACTTTTTTTTTTTTTTTTTTTTTTGGTATAACTAATTTCAGATCTCTTAGATGTAACCTAAAGAAAAGTAGCACTATTCAATTCTTGTGACCTAGATGGCTTCCTCCAGTCAGTGCTGCTGCTGAGCAGATTCTGTATTCATGAAGTTAACAGATAACTGTTATTCAATAACATTCAATTTGACAACATCACAGTGTTACTGGGGAACACCAGATTTTTAATGCATTTCAACAGGGAAGTGTAACATTATTTTGAGATACTTTCTGCCCACAGAAACTGGAAAATTTAGCAGAATCTCATGAAAATTAGAAGCTGCTGACAACTGTCCTAAAATGTGGGTGTCTGGCAGTACCAGAGTAAGCTGTCAGTCCCACTTGCTGTGAGTGCAGAACTTGCTGTGAAGCAGGGAGGGTAGCATAACTTCCCTTATTATTCTTTTTTTTTTTTCTTTTTTGAATGGTTATTCTAAGTAAAAGAAATATTAGAACAGGGGAAAAAATCAAGAGTGTGATCAAAAAATTGATTACCCTTTTATCATAATCCTGCTAGACCCTTTCTGGGTAAGTCACACTTTAAAAACTTGCTGCCTGTTGTGAAATCCATGGTTGTTAGGAAGGAAAGAATAAAAAGGTTTTTATTTACAAGCTCTCAGTCTTTATCTCTTCTTTTTTTTTTTTTACTGCAGCTGCTAGAACTTTGATAACGCATGTCAGACCCTTCTACTTATGTTGACTTCTGATCTTTAAGGTATTTCTTTTAAAAGCAATTTTCCTTAATATTCTTTCCTTAAGGGCTCAGATTTACATAAATTAACAATTACTGAGAATGGTTTCATACACAACTGTATTCTTGCATTCAGTAACAATATTGTGCCTATTCTTTGTTGATAAAGCTATAATTTAATTGAACAGTCTTTTAAGCAACATATTTAATGAACAGTTAAAAAAACACACCAAACCACAAACCATTGTGCAAAGTCCCTAATGATCAACAATAGCTGTTAGGTAAATGAAAGGTGTGTTTGTTGTTGCCAGGATGCAAGCTGGAAAACAAAACCAGGCAGTGCTCTGAAAAATTGTAGGAAATTATATGGATTGAAATCCTTTATGATCAAATTAATATAATAATCTTTTTAGCCTATATTTTAATTGTCTAGGTCTTTTGGCTTGCTAAAATTATAGATTCTGAAGCGTTCATGATTTTCTATTGAAAATAAATTTCTTGTCTTATATTAAAAATTCTTGATCAGTGTAAGAAAAAAAAGGATTATCCCTACAGAATACAGCTGATCATTCTTACCTTTCAAATTTTTTATGTTTTGGACCACTTCAGCATTGTTTAATGGGTGATTAAACTGCCTTACAGGGAGTTAAAATCTGCTGTTAATTAAGTTATTTTTAAAAGAGACTCTCTTTTCCAAGAATTGTTGAGAAAAACATGCACTAAGTGTTTTCCTGGTAAGGATATTTTGAGCTAGAATGTGATACTGTGTCCCGTCACGTAATGATTGTATTGAACTCTTTTAGCTGAGTGTTTCCAAGAAAATGGTGTGCATTTTGCCTGTTCCTCTGTAATCGACTTCCTGGATTTTCTTGCGGTGAGAAATGATTCAAAAGTTTCACTATCTTACACACTTTTCTATAATGTGGCTAGTTCAGGCACAGGGCTGGAAGGCCTGAGAGGCTTACAAAGGGCACAAAGGAGGGGCAAAATCAAAGACTGAGAACTGAAGCTCAGCCAGGAAGGAACTGAAGTTGTGTCAGGGTCTGTGGTCTGAGGAAAGTCAAGGGAAGAAAGTAATAAGTATGGAGAGCAGAGAACTGTCCATGTAGAAGGTCAAGTTGCAAGGGCAAGAATCACTGTTTAAATTAAGAAAGTAAACCAATAACTGAAAAAGAATAAAGATAGCAAGGACTAGGCAAGATTGGCATTTTTAAAGTTATTGAATTAATTGTGATGAGGAAATTAGGATGAAGAAAATTTAATAAAAGGTGTACTTACCTTACCTTATTATTATTACCTTTTATTAAGTACACCTTCATAAAAGGTGTACTTACCTTACCTTAAGGCACAAAAGACAGTAGGAAGATGAGTTTGTGAAATTTAACAGAACTGAAAAAATAACTGCATCAGTGTATGAAGAATTAGTGTATTAAGAACACATGAGGTCAACCATGAGAAATGAAAGGAGTGATAGCAGTCAGTGAAATCTGGATTGGACTAGTGATTTGGTTCAGTGCTTCACAAAAACTTAACAGAAAACTTAATTAAAAACACCTCAAAAAAGAGCAGTGTTAAAACAAAAGAAATTGTCTTCATGTCTGTAAAGAAATGATGGTGACAGTAGGGAGAGCTGCTAGGATGAGAGTGTATGTGAATATGTGGGTGTGTGAAAAACATTCTCTTCCAAAAGACTGCTACGCCAAGACAAACTTCACTTCTTTGTTAGTGATTGATCCAGGAGATGGAGTAATCTTTTAACAAGTATTGTACTGGCAAAACTCCCTGTTCACATTTACCTTCCAGTAAGAAATTAATAAACCCAGAAAAAATTTACTAATACTAATTTGTCAAACATCAATTTCCTAACTAAGATTCACTAGAATGGTAATTGCTCACAAAGGAGAAATGAGACACCACATCAACTGCAAGAGGAGAAATAGAACAAAGGTGCTGAGGTATTAGGTTGCTGCTAAACTAGTCAATTAAAACATATGAAGAAAAGTGGAAACCAGCCAATATAGCCTTGCATGATATGTTAATGTATTTTCCCAGTTTTGAGTTTAATGCCATTGATTTTCCATTAACATCAGATTTCTGCATTGAGATTCTTTTCTTGATCCCATGTAACTACAGCAACAAAGCTACTGGAAGGGAAACCTGAGAAACACTGTCTAATTGGTCACAGGGCATAAATCTGCTCAAAACCCCAAGAACTCTTGAGAAAATATTATGATGTGAAACATCTATGAGTAAGAACTTCAGATGAAATGTTAACATGTCAAAGAGCTCAAAGAAGCAAGAGGAACAGATGTCCACTCCCTTTGATTTCCACCTGGCTGCATAGTGTTGGATGGAGGAAGAGTAGCTACTTAGGCCTTTTAATCACCAAACTTGGAAGAAACTGTACTAGGAAAGTTAGAAAGCTGCCTCAGTGTGTATTTAAAATGTGATGTGGTGTCACAGTACTAATATTGACCTTTTCATACACTTGTAACCAAGAACACTGAATAAGAAGTAAGAAAATATTCTAAAGTAAATGGGGATTATTCTGAAGAAGAGAGCAACATGAGTATTTGAAAGTAACATATGGCAAGAGAAGGTTATAACTAGCTCTACTGATGATAATTGCCATGAAACCTGAGTATTTTGAGGGTATATTTTCAAGATGAAAACATTTGTTTTGTAGCTAAAATGCAGTGAATGCTAGCAGATACATTAAAATTGTGTTCGAGATTAGGTTTTAGTTTAGCAAGTGTTTAATTTGAAACAATGTAAACAAGTTGGATATTGGAATTGAGTAAAATATAATGGGAGGCTGTGGGAAGTGTTTCTTTTTCCTTTCTGTGCATTTGGGGACTCCTATGCAGAAAATAACTCATAAAGCCACAGAATAAGTTAGATATGAATCCCTTGTGAAAGGGATCTCTGTGGTCTCAAAGGCAAAACAATATGAACAACATGAATTCTGTAAAATTATTCTGCAGGGCTGATTAGAAGTAAAAGAAAACAAGTCCTGAGTCCACTTAAAAATATGCTGTTCATGCAGTGCTCATGGAAATTAGTGGGAAAACTATCGGCTTTTATAAACTTGAAATTAGTTCAGCTGCCTACCTGAAGAAATTCTTGAACTAGTTCAAAAACAGAATGCCATATGCTTTTTAACTCTTCTTGTTAAGAGAATAATCTCTGCATAACAAGCAAACCAAGGGGACTGAGGCATATGAGAAATCAAGGGGCCAATTATGCCAAAGGCATATTGTCCAAAAAGTGTTTCTAGTCTGTAAGAGTCTCTGACCAAAGAAGGATCAAGTAGCTTGAGGAAGCAGTGCAAATTACTTTTAATGTCCAAAAAAGCTTAGTAGAAAAAGTGAAAAGTCATTGCTTAATTTAATTGTGTGACGCTAGCACAGGAGCTAGAGGGGCTCATCCACAGAGCTCTAAACTATCTCGGAAGGGGGAAAGGAAGAAAACCAGGCTTGCCAGTGATGGTGTGCCAAATCTTGAGGAAATGAGCACTAACGAGAACCCTCAACTTTCTTCACAGTGTTTTGGCTACAAAGTACCACATGTGGAATTCTTTCTACACTAATGCATGCAGGAGACGGACAAAGAAGAGGAACTTGTGGCTTTGGCTCATTCCTACGGATTTGGCAAAAGTGAAATGTGGTGGGATGAGTCCTGTGACTGAAGTGCCTTGTTGGATGATTACAGGCTCTTCAGGGGGGATAGGCAGGGCAGAAAAGGGACAGAGGTGGCACTGTGTGTAATGGAAGGGGTAGAATGTATGGAGATCACAGGTGACAATAGCACTGTTGAGAACCTCTGGGTCAGAATCAAAGTCCAAATTGTCTTGGTTTGGAAAGACAGGAGTCTGCTAAGGAAGGCAGGAGCCTCCCCTGAAATGGAGAATGTAAACCCTCCACACCCCTCCGAATTGCTATAAATTCTAAGTTAAGGGGCTCTCAGGCAAAAATATGGGAGCAGGAAATAACAGTTCTTTAACAGGGAAAAAAAAAATAAAGGATAAAATAAACAATGCACTACACTAGAACAACAGTGACAGAGTCAGAACCCAACCTGACACCCTGTGGGTCAGGGTGTTGGTGGCAGTCCAATTGGAAATGTGTCTGCAGGCCTCCTGGAGTGTCAGGTGTAGTTCTGTTGGAGCAGGGGGTCCTGTAGAGAAGGATGTATTCTTCCTCTGAAGATTCCGTGGAAGGAGACGCAGCTGCTGTTTCTCTGAGGAATCCCATGGAGAAAGCCGTGATGGTGTCTAAAAAGTTTCTGGATTATATCTGGGTAGCAATGCTTGGCTCCTCCCTCTGGGCGGAGCATCTCACAATGGGATGTTATAGTTGTTATCAGTCATGCAGTGACATTCAATAGTATGTTATCAGCAGATGTCCCCTCCTGAGGGAGGTGTGAATATGGTCACTGGACGAGAGAGATAAAGCAAACTGCCCGTTTGACAAAGGTAATCTGCCATACAGACGGTAATGGAAAACAACTTGCATTGCAATCTTCAACCCAAATAAGTAATCTGAATGTCATTGGGGGAATCTACTATAGACCTCCTGGCCAGGACAATAGCACTGATGAATTATTGTATGAGGAAATAAGAGATGCTTCCATGTTAAAGGCCCTTGTCCCTTTGGATCAATTTGGGTGAATTCAACTTGCTAGAAATCAACTAGGAGTGTTACACAGCTGGTACAACCTGAGCCAGAAGGTTAAAAAAAAACCTGGATGATAACTTTATTTATTGAACTAGTCCTAAAAGAGTTGACTCAGACACTGTCCTTGATCTGCTGCTTGTCAACAGGCTGGATTTGTGAACTAAGTGCAGAGAGGGGCCATCTTGTCCACAGCAACCACAAAGAGATTAAAATCTCTGTTGACATGAGGAAAAGTGCCAGCAAAACCTAACTCTGGACATAAGGAAAACAGACTTCAGGCTGCTCAGGGAATTAATAAGTAAAGTCTTCCTGGGAAGAAGTTTCTACAGGTGGGGGGCTCTGTCAGAGCTGACCATTTGTTAAACATCACCTCCTTGTCACACAGAAGCAGGAAATCCCAAATGTCAGAAGTCAAGAGGGTGAGGCAGAAGGCCACCTTGGCCGAACAGAAATGTTCTCATGGAAATAAGGTAATAAAGGAAGGCTTCTGCCCAGTGGAAGCAAGGTCTGGTCACATGGGAATAATAGAGACACTGCTCACCACTGTAGAGAGAAAATTCATGAGCCAAAGCTCAGCTGGAGTTGAAGGGCAAAAGGCAATGTAAAAATCATTAGAGGATGAGGATGGTCACCTCAAAACACAGGAGCATGGATGAGACAGAAGTGTTTGACACATTCTTTGCCTCTTTCTTCAACATGGATGAAGGAGCAACAGGGTCTCAGTGCCCTGAGCTGGAGGACCATGACTGTGAGAATGATCGGCTGACCATTAAATTATGCAAGATCTGCTGCTCTGGCTGCATCCTTACAAATTTGTGGGGTCTGATGGGATTAATCTATGAATTCTTGAAGACCTGGGTGATGTCACTGCTAAAACTCTCTTGATGATTTTTGCGTGGTTTTGGGAATCCAGGGAGGTCCCAGCTGACTGGAAGTGTGCAACTCGAGCTTGTCCCAGTTTTCAAGAAGGGCAAGAAAAAGGACCCTGGAAACTACAGTTCTGTCAATCTCAGTTCAGTGCCCTGTAAAATCATGGAAAAAGTCATCCTGGATAAAGCTCATAAAATCTTAATTCCTTCTCTGACAAGGTGGTCCACCTAGTTGATCAAGGGAAGCCACTTGATGAGATCTTTCTGCGTTTCAGTAAAGCTTTCAATACTGTCTCTCACAGTGTCCTGTTCTGCTTTGCATTGGGATGGCCTCACCTGGAGTTCTGGGGGAGTTTTGGACACTACAACATGAGAAAGACATTAAACTATTAGAGAATACACAAGGGAGAGGCAGACACTGATCTTTTCTCTGTGGTGACCAGTGACCAGGGCCAGGACCTGAGGGAATGGCGTGAAGTTGTGTCTGAAGTTGTGTTAGGTAGGGTATCAGGAGAAGGTTCTGCACCCAGAGGGTAGCTGGGCACTGGAACAGGCCCTGGCTCCCAGGACAGTGGTCAGAGCAGCAGCCTGACAAGAGTTCAAGAAGCACTTGGACAATGCTCTCAGGCACATGGTGTGACTCTCTTGTGGCCTGCGCAGGGCTGGGACTTGGAATCGATGATCCTTGTGGGTCCCTTCCAACTCAGCATATTCTGTTATTCTGTGATTCTAGGAGACATCCACCAGCTCTCTGGGCAACCTGTTCTACTGGCCCACCATTAAGTAGCCAAGCTATAGTGTGGCCTATATAAAACTAAGCATTCACTCGGCTTATACCGGCCAGATTCCTTGTGTAAAAAACTGTAAACAAAGCAAACTGCCAAACTGGAGTCTGAAAATGTTATACAACATTTGAGCACCAAGTTCAGGATCCTAGAAAGAAGAAAATGGAGAAAGTCATCATTGAAGTATAATGATATTAAAATACTCATGGATTTTTTCCTCGAGCTACCTCAGTTCCTGGAGGAAAAATCTTCAGCAGGGAACATTTTCTAGCGCCAAATTATATTTGTTAGCAAAAGCCAAGACTTTACTTAGCTGCTTGATATTTTCTTATTCACTGCTGCAACTAATTTCCCTCTGGCAGCTATGAGAGAGTCTGCTTAAGGAGATACAGCATTAGAGGTTGAGTTGCAGCCATTCAAGGCACACAACAGATAAATATATTTGCTGGACATAATTACATATGAGAAGTCAATTCTGATTGCGTGGAGTGAATGATAGGTGGATATATTAATGGCCTGGCTTGCTAATTTGCTGAGAATTAAGGTGATGATTATAAAGAAAAATATTTCATTGTGTTCAAGAATACTAATATTAAGCTCTGTTTTCATTTCCTGCTGGGTGAGACCATTTAAAGAAGCAGCACACATGATACAGCACTGTTTAATTCAATTTTTTTTTTATACATGAGATCTATGCTGTTGACATTGTTTCCTCAGAGAAAGTCATTGGGAAGGGACTTCCCAGCTTTTCCAGCATCCCTTTGAAAGTATACAGAAATGTTTTCTGTTAGCAAATGCATAAAGAGATGGTAGAGGAAAAGGAGTAAGAAGAGTCTGTGAGCAATCTGAAAGAGTTGTATCATGATATTAGCCAGCTCAAATGTGGCGTCACCATTTACCCAAGCTCTGGGCAGGAAAGGAATGTGGAGGATAAAGACTGTGTTTTAAAGTATCCTAAAGAAACTAAATTTCCCTGCAGTCACTCCACGAGGCTTAAATAAGGCCAGTCTCTCTTTCATCAAAACAACTAGGCTTTATGTGACAAAAATATAGTGATACCACTCACATGTTTACCACAGTGTAATGGCTTGGCTCTTGATCCCAAATGAGCACCCCTGTTCCTTAGTCACCTATAATTATAACCTTAGTCAAAGTCATTATAGGAGAAAGGAAACATAGACTTTATTTGTGTACTCAGTTGTCCTGTCTTTAAGTGAAGTCAGTTTAAATGATACATAGTTAATAATATTGTCTTTGTTTTATCAAAAATTTTAGAAAAAATCACTCACTGAAGGTGATTATCAGAGAGATGACCTGGAAGATTAATGAGGAAAGCCTAGAGGTCATGGCTGGAGTTCACCATTTAGGCCAAAGCTGTTCAGGGGACGTAGTCACTCATTCTTCCTTTGCCAAAACTAAGCATTCTTCCTGTGCTCCAATACTAAGTGTCTTTTATTGATAAACATACTCAACAAGATTGCCTACACTGCCTGGGGCCTGCAATATTGGTGTAGACTGCATGTTAAAACCGTGGAGCGCAGAGCCAGGGACTTTGGGAAAGTGGACTACTTCAGGTAGGTGAAGTAGTCTGAAGTAGCTTTGCAGGAGCAAAGAAAAGCATTTGCTGGGTAACTAGATTTGCTCTCTTATGGAAAAGTGCACAGCATAGGCACTAGTGTAAGTACTTGGATTTGAACCTGAGTAGGCTTTACTTATGATGTGTGGCACTTAGAAACTCTGTTTGTTGTCAGCTTCAACTGGTATTTTTTTTTTTGTTCCAGAAAGCATTAAAGGCTCTTCTAAGGAATAAGTCTGCGATCATGAAAAGTTTGTGAGAGGTCTTCTCTCTCCTGGCAATATGTGTCAAGTGCTCACCAGTCTCTTGGAAGGAAAGTTTCTTTCCTTTTTTTGTTATTATTCCCCCACCCCTCATCTGCACACACAAAGGCAAACAAAATCAACTTCTGCCTGAAGTCATTGCAGAAAATCAGTTTCCCCTGATTGTCCACTTTTACATGAATTTACAGTGCCTCAGTTGCTCATGATGCTGAAACTTGTTCTTCTCAATCTCATTCTTATTCAGAGTGTGGGCACTGCACCACTGTTCTTTCCTGAGCTATGGAGGCAGGTCAGAGAGGTTTCTTGCAATTCTTCCCCCCATGACCGCCCCCCCCCCTTTTGGTAAATATTGTTGCTGCAAATCAAATAGACTATATAGCAACTTTGTACTGAAGAATAGGAGCAGGTGCCATCTATCTCTGTGATAAATCTTCACTCTAAAGCAAGAAAAGCCAGCTTCTTGAATGCTTTTTGGAATGGGTGACTGAAGAGCTGCTACATGCATGCAGTGCAGTGACTGATACACCTGCTTTTCTTCTGTATAAAAGGAGTTCCTATTGGCTCTAATCTTCACTTCCTGTTGTATTGCTTTTAGAAAGCAGCATTATGTTTGTTCCCTGGGCAAAACCTACTGTTCATGCAGTGGAACTATTCCCATTTGAGAAGCACATGCTGCAAAAGTCATTAAGTACCGGTGGGTCCTGGGGTGACTTTATGATGCTTGTATCCCCATTCGTCTCTTTAGCCCAGAAATAAGTCTTGCACCTTTAAAACTGGTTCTGAGAGCTGAGGGGGGAGAAGCAGCACAGAGTTTGTTCTCAGGGACTGCCCTTGCTCCCTGCATCCTCCTCACAGACCGCACTCTCTGCAGCACGGACAGATGGCAGGACAGAGCTTTTCTTTTCTTGAGTATGTTTTTATCTAGCTGAGGCAGAGAAGTGCCCCAGACTGTGGTTTTTCTTTTTCTTGGACCTACTTAAACCTGCTCTGAACACCCAGAAGAGCACTGTCAGCTCGCACATCGGGCCCACCGGGCTGGGCCAGGTCGGCGGCCTTTCCAGCGCCGGAGGGACAGAGCTACAGCCCACCAAGGCGACTTTCTGAGGTTGTCATCTCTTTGGATTGGCAAGAGAGAGCTTTTATTGTTTAATATTAGGGTTTTTTTGGTTGTGGTTTTTTTTTTTTTTTTTTTTTTTTTTTGTGCTGGTGAATGCTTTGCCTGTTAAATAAACAGTTTGTTCAGTTTGTTCCCTCTTTCCTCCAAAATTTTTCTTCAGGAAAATTATTTCCTGAACCATCTGGAGGAGGGACCACTTTAATCTGCTTTCTAGAGGGACCCCTTTGGAGGTTTTCTCTCAGATTTACCCTAAACCAGGACACCATGACAGAATTTACATGGATGTAAGTCTCAGGCAGAATAATAGGTTCAGCCTTCTCATTATTTCCAGTAGAAATGAAATAAAAATACTTTAAAATATGGAAAAAAGTTTTCTGCTTTGTTACACTCCAAACTTTTTGGTACTAAACGTTTAAAATAAAATATAAAATATATGTGTTTTTGTCATATTTCTTTAGGTAAAAAATAAAGACCATCTGAGTCTAGCAGATGACTTCTTTCTCCATCTCTGCTCAGAGGAACCATTTGCACTGTCTTCTTGCAAGCCATTATAGCTCAGAGGAATGGTGACAAAAGACCAATGCAAGAAAGCATGTGTTTGTCCCATAAATGCATTTTTCCTTCCTCTTTACTGATGTCTGACACTGCACTCTGACCACTCTAAAAATACATATTTGAATATTAGAGCTCTTGATATAATTCTTTGGCTGCATGTCCATAATCAGAGTGTTTCTTACTATTTTTGCTTGACTGAACTTGTTATATATTTAAGTAGTTGTCATAGGACTGGAATGATCTGATACACTTCATGAATACAAAAAAGTTGACTTTACCACATTCCTTATGTTTTTTGCTTTAGAAGATTTATGGATGAGTAATTATGAAGGCAATCCCGGCGGATAATTAGATTATTATGCACAAACCTGCATTTCATATTCTTGAAACTTGAGCCATATGACCTTGTTTTTTGTTTCCAACCAGATGAGAATATACTGTACTAAAACCTGAGGAAGCAGGTACTGCCTAAATGAAATCCTTCTTTCTGAGTGTACCTAAACCAAGAACATAAAGAGTGGTTCTTAAGTTAGAAGAAATTGTAAACACAAAGCATCAGGGCCTGCTAGAAGCTAACCAGAATAGCTCAGTGCTAAGTTTTGAGCTGTGGATACCACAGAGACTTTTGTTTTCCTTCTGGCGTGCAGAGAAAGTAGCTAAACTTTGATAACTATTAAAAATAGAATATTCTCTAGAATATTGAATATTTTTGAAGTAATATTTTTACTTGTAGTTATTTGAACAGGCAAAATACTGTCTGAAAAGCTACATCAGTGAATGCTAGAGAATTCAAAGCAAGATTAACATTTATATTGCCAGCACAGCACTAATTGGCAATTATCTGCATTTTGTTATGGTTACCAAAAATATGGGCAGAAGCTTCTCAGAGAATAGAGTTCCACCTAAATATTTAATTTATTTTCTTCATCATATATAGACATATGCTTCTTTAGGACTAACTGTCCACTTATTTTTTTCTGTTCTTACTCGTAAGTATCTCACTTTTGCTGGATCCTAATATGCACAATCAAATAATACAATCTAATTAATTCTGTCATATTTTTTTATTCCAACTTTTAGGGTTTTTTTCTGTTCCTAACATTCCTGTCAGAGCAGCAACTATAATGACATAACAATATTATTTTAGAGAAAAGAAACGGGGACCAAAGGACTTTCTTAAGCCAATGACTCAGCGGGAAAGGCAGAATCCACATCTACTTTCAGGCAAATTTGTGACCACTCTTACATTTCCATAACAAGCAACTTGGCATTTTGATTGCACTTGTGAGAATATATGCAGATTAGATTTCAATTAGGCAGGTTAAAAATGAGAAACATGGAAGCTGACAGTAGTGAGAGTTTCTCTGCATTGTGGCAGGGTAAGGGATCCTTCCCTGAGGATTGTCTGTTATTCCTCCATGCTAGAAAATGCTACTGCAGAGAAACAGCGAATGAAATCACTTGTGACCCAGCATCGACTCTGGTTGGAAACCGGCCTGTGAAATGTCTTTAAATGACACAATGGTTTCTGCAGAGAACATCCAACTGCGCACTCTATGGCCAGCTGCCAGAATTTTGCTCAGTTCCTTATGCAGAAGTCATGATGACATAACTGGGTTAATTTGCAAACATCAATTCAGCACATCCTGTCTTTATCTACCTGCATTTATGCTCTCATTTTCTGCACAATTTGCAAGTTCCAGAGCACTTGGGACAGACTATGCAAACAGACTGATTAATTCCCCTCCTGATTAACTCCTCTGCACTGTCAGCCCTGCATACCAAAGGAACTTGCCCATAGGAGTGCCAGGCACAGTGAGCTAAACCAAAATACCATGGCTGAACTTTCACTTATGGTTGTACTCAGGTCTTTTTCATTTTGGTGATGTGTGTAAAATTTTGGCATAAGTAAAAGCAAGAGAAGGAAACAGACATCTAAATATGAATGTACCAAATAGATTCAGAGGCAGTTGCAGATGTTTGAGATGGGATGTGATGATTTCTCTGAAACAATGAAAATGTCCCCCTTTAATGGAAATAATTGTGACCTAATGCTGGAGGCTACTGCCAGCTCCCTAGCATAAAAATGTACTGCATGTATAACAAGGATGACTGGGAACTGTGGAAGCATTTAACTTGGAAAAAAGGAGTAAAATGTAGATAGACAATATGTCATTAATCATGTATGGAATCTGCCAACCACTCAACATCTCTACTCCAGTGAACAAATTACTATGTGCTTTTAAAGACTCAAGAATAATCATGAAGTTGATCTGACATTAAAGGCTGAGCTCCTTCCTTGGTTTTGATTTTCAGCCTAAGTTTTCAGATCTGAGAGAGGGTTGATGCCTCTAACTGAAAGCTAATGAGATCTACAGGGGATCAGCATCTCACAAAATTACATCCTCACATTTGACCTCCAGAGACTTATTCTTAATATCCCTGATGAAATAGGACTGATGTCTGAGTAGGTCGGATGATTGGCGTTTTAAGTACCTATGCAGAATAGAAAATCAAGCAATAATTCTTTTTCTTCCTGAGTCATGCATAGCTAAGGGACCCAAAAATATCTATTAGGTTGTTTCCTGCCACAACAGCCTCTTCTAACACAGCTGCAGAGTATTCATGGGAAGTACTTGATAAAATCACCATGATATCATTAGCAGCAACTGTGTTTCTGTCTTGAAATGCCTATCAGAGGAGAAAAAGCAAGAAAAGTTAAATTATATTAGAACTAGATGTGAATATATTTCTTCCTCATTAATTTTTATATTTCTGTCTGAAAAATATACAAGCTAAAAAACCACTATATGTATTTTTTTAAACTGTTTCTCCTTTTCACCTTTTCACCTTTTTTCACCTATAGCAAAAACTTTCAAAATAAAATGTAGAAGTGTAGAAGAATTAATGAACTGTAGCTATTTCTGTATTTTCCATTAATTACTGGGAGGTTTATGCTAACATCATACTGAGGGAAGACAGACAAGTCAGATGCAAAATGAATGAACACAGCTTCCATACATCTCACTGACTATGTGTATATCTGATAAAACTGGTCAGATTCTTTCTTTAACCAATCAACCTCTCATCAAGAGTAGAAAAAAAAATCGGACTGCTTGGTTTGAGAGCTGAAACTCCACTGTTTATGGCTGCTAATTCCCTTGACCATTCTGCAAAACCTTAAACATATTAATTCATTACAGAGAATTTGCTACTATTCTGTTTTAACTATCATTTTGGCAGTGCAGAAGTTATTTGACAGGACAAACTGTGAAAATTCCTACCAGAGCAGCAGTCCCAGAACTCCTCTCTCTAGGTCATCTGATTGATCTGAGTTGTTGTCAGCACTGAGCCATCAATGTCATCTAGAGACCATTCAGATTGGTGATGTGGCATCACCACAGACCTGACAAAACTTAGCCACATTTAAAAATTGCTCTGCTTTGTATAAATTCATGTATGTTCTTTTCTGCTATCAGAGCTTCCTCTTGTCTGGGCCAAATCTTGTGAATAATGGTATAGAAATGCATGCACAAGAACCATTCTTCTGACATACAGAAAGTTTATGTTGATGATATTTCACCATGAATAGAAGTCCTGTTGCAAAAACATTACATGAGCAATACATTTGGCATGTAATTTAAGTGCACTTTTGAAATTTGACTATGCATGTGCTGCTGGAAAATATCTCTACAGGTATATGCACAACTCCAAGCATGACCTTAGTTCCATAATTTCTATAATCTTTAACCACAATCTGCCCATCATGAGAATGCATCACTTTGAATTCCTCTTGAATGGTTTGCAGACTCCAAGGGTTAAGTCCCTTTTTCGTGAAAGAGCTAAGCAGATATTTTTAAGATTTTTGAAGTTAGAGTCGGTAACAAAATCTGTGCCAGAAGACATTTTACTGCCACATTCAGCTACAGGTGGCATTTTCTCCTTTGCCTGGACAGGTCACTGAACAGGCAGATGCATAGTGGTGTTAGTGATCACATTAGGTGGTAGTGAGTCAAGAGTTAGATGTCTCTGTTCTTCAGCCCAGAGACCCAGAGCATAGAGAGATGCCTTCAAAGAGAGGAGTGTGAAATGCCTGTTGGATCTCCACAGACCTGAGTGACCTTACTGCAGACAAGACCATGGTGCTGTGCAATAGAAAGTGAAAATCACAAGTTCTCCCTTTTCTACACAGCAATGAAGCCATTGCATGTAGACTATGAGGCTGCATGAAGCGTGATGGTGTATGTGGTGCTCTGACCCAGTAGCTATGACAACAGTACAAACACAGATTAACCCAATGCTCTTTTCCATCAACAGCAAAACTGTGGTGATTTATGCTGGTCCTTTATCCACAAGATGAAAAGCTGCATTTCAGTTCTATGTTACAGGTCTAGTGGTAGCAAAGTTTAATAGTGTGTAGACCAACAGTATCTTCTGTTCTGAGAATCAGAAGAAGAAAAATAAAAAAATCCCTGACAGAGCTGTTTGCTTGTCTTTCATTGTAATGCAGGCCTGTCAAGTCTCATGTGATGAGCATCAGACTTGCTCTTTTACCAACTGCTTTCTCATTCCCTACTGTGGCATCTCCAGTTCACGCATCAGCAGTGTACTGTCATGCGGCCTGACGTGCGAGTCTGGTCTGTTGGGATTTTAAGGATTTGCAGAATCTGCCAAAGTCACAAAGCCAAGTATCTATATAGCAGTGAAGAATCTTCATCTGTTGCAAATACAACATGGTTTACCTTATGACAAGATTCTATGTACTTTATCTGTCTTCTAGCCTGACAAGAACTGCCCACAGATTTTTTTTCAATGGCTGTGTATTGGAGATCTGTGCTTGAGACAGATCTTGTCTCAGGGCCAAATCCATTATCAATTTCTAGCTTAATTTCAGAACTGTATTTTGTTAGTTTGTGCTTGGCTTCATGATGAAATAATGTTTAAAACTGGAAATAAACATTCCTGAGGTCTCTAATCACCATTTTCTTGCTCTCTACATTTCCTGTTTACCTACTCAAAAGATCTCATACTTTTTTTTTATTTTTGAAGAAATATCTGAAGAAGGGACACCTCAACATTTACATTTTGCAGTCATAAGCCAGATTTGAAAACATGACAGACTGAGCGAGAGTGAATGACCTTTATTGCTTTGTGAAATCCTCGTGACTTTTTTTTTTCTGTTCTCTGCATCCAAAGTCCAATCTCAGGATAAGACAAATGGCATGCTGGAGCAAAAGAAACACTGTTTTCTAAAAGGTCAGCAGAAAAAAAGAAAGCTATTTGACCTTATGGAAGAGAACATGAGAGAAAACATTGTCAGGTGGCACTGATCTTTCATAATAGTTAGAATTATGTACCTAGTAAGAACCTCTATTTTCTTAAATCAAAAATTTAAAGTATTTGTATGTTGATCTAAGAATTACAAGAAAGGAAATACGATCCTTAGTTAACGGTCTTTGCCTTATTATTCTCCATATTAACTCAGATTTCTTCTACTTCTGAATCTCTCTTACTCGCTAATATTACAGCATGGCTTATACTTTGAAAGTTTTGAAAGCACAGAGAATATTTGCTGCCAATACATGCACCGAACTTAAGTCACATCATCATGTAAGCTATACCATGTAACCTATACCACGTAAGATAACACATCTGTGTTATCTTTACTTATGTAGACCTCTAGTGCAAAACTGAGAAACAGCTTTGTTAATATTCTCCATAATTCCAGAGTTTATGCATTCAGAACAACTCACTTGGTTACAAACCAGCTGCCTCCTGGTGCCTTTATTATTACATGTTTTCTTACATTTCATATGCAGCTCTGAAAGTCATTGTTATCTTCTACGTGCTGTAGAATAATGTTTTGGGCACAACCCAAACTGTGTTACAAAGATTAAAAAGTTTCCCAAAATCCCACAGTTCTACATCTACATAACTCTTACATGCTATATACAAATATATTCACACCTAGCTATCATTATCTTACATGCAGCATGTTCATTCTGGGTTAGCCTTTGTGATGACTTATGTTGTTTGAATGACTTTTTGCCATAGCCTAAGGAAAACTAATACTTCTCTTACTTTAGTTTCAGTCAGCAAATAATACCCAGCTTGTTACGTGAATCACATTTGGTATGGGGGAAAAAAAATTTCTGTGATTGTAGGAAAAACAAATGAAAAGAAGGTGGTATAATCAATACACCTGAAAATCAGAATTGATATTCATGACTATTCCTCTGGCGCTTCTACTACACCTGGTTAAAAGAATGAGGCATTTTATTAAACTGGATCCCCTATAGATTAACACCTGGTGAAAATACATAATTCATAGAAATTAGGTTTAAAAGAGAGCTTCAAATACACTGTGCTTCAAAAATATTAATATATTGTGGCCCAGTGATTACTAACCAACAGAAACTGTTGACCCATGAACCCAGTGCTCTGTGGACAAGAGTATTCAGGAGAATCATCACAGCAGGCCACTGGACTACCATGCTTGAGGTACAGAAGCTTGCTAATGTATAGCACTATACTATTTCATTCTGGTTCATTCCTCCCCAATACTGTCTTCAAAAGCCTCTGAAGAAGACAGAAAGAAAAAGATGAAGTTTCTTCCAGACAAAAAAAAAGACAAAAACAGAGAAATAAAAAACTACCCCAGCATCATGTCTTCAACCAAGACACAAGGCAAATTGACAGGGCCAGACTGGATGGAGCTCTGAGCAACCTGGTCTAGTGAGTGGAGTCCCTGCTCAGCACTGAGAAGTTGGAACCAGATGATCCCTTCCGACACAAACCACTCTGTGATTCTACAAAATCAGTGTTATTTGTGCATTTTTATGCATTTGAAAATTAAAAAAAAAAAAAGAAAAGTATTGTCTATGTCTGTTTACTTTAACATTTGCACTAGAAGAAAATAAACCCCATGCTTCACAAAAGTACATATGATAATGTAGAAGTAACACAGCTTCATGTTCTATTAATAGTTGCCTGTATGGAGATTTTAAGTAAGAGACTGCTTCAAGAGTTCAGTGTTAAGATAAATGCACATATAATTGAAAGCTGTGGAGGATCTTTGTCTTGGGATAAATTTGGGAACCTGGCACCATTTAAGTCTTAAATTTCTAATGTATCTGTAAACTTTAGAAGTTTAATATAACAGTAAACCCATAGTATCTATTTTCTCAATTCCATAATCAAAAACTTCTCAGAACACTTGAATCTACTTTTCAAACAACTATTCAGCTAGGATTTAAAGTGGCATTTCAGAATGAGGAGTGTTTTATGGAAAACTATATTTTAATATATATTCAGGACTATGTGGTAAATTTATAATAGTTTCTAAAACCAAAACTCCATGAAACAAAGCTTTCATAGGAGAAAAAAGCTCTCTGTTTTTCCCTAACTGCAATTGATAACACATATAACGTGCCCTGATTTTAGAGGGAAATGGGTTGTTACTCATGATTTTTGGTAGGTATTCACTTAAAATCAATAGTAAGACTAAATTGCATGCATTAAGAAAACACAAAAGTAATTCTTAACACCTATGCAGGTGGGTCTAAAACACTGAGCAAATTCAAGATATCTACAATGGCAGAAACAGCAACATTCTGTGTTTCATGCAGGAAAGAAGGGTGAACTCCACAAAATGCACATCTTTGAAAAATACATCCTATCTTTGTATCATAGTGGGGTAGGTATAAACAGCTGCAAATAAAATCAAAAACTTGCAAAGCTAGGATGAAATTTCTTCTGGTACACACTTTAATCCATATTCATGTCTCTATGACATAATTTTTTTGTTAGCACAGCTCCTATGGGTGCTTCACTTCATGCAATGTATACCACATGTGTAAAGTGGATAACCCACAGGGCAAACTGCTGTTCCCATGGTGTCTCAGCCACCACTGCTGCCTTCTCCTGCCCTTTCCTCTGCCTGGAATGCATCTAGCTCTCAAACCTTGGGCAGACATCTCCAGAGTCACCCCTGGCTCATCTTGACCCTTTCATTAGAACAGAACTTGCCAAATCTGAAATCTGACTCCAACAGCCTTTATACATTTTTCTACCCTGTATGGACCTGTCCATTTGAACCTAAGGTAAATGGACTCTGCATTAAGAGGATGGGGTTAAGCAAAAGTGCTGATACAGATATTTAAAACATCTACTGGGATGGTTGAACACCACCTCATAATGACAACAAAAGCGGCTGCCACTATCCAGAAGAGATGTCCACACGTCCATGGCCCAGCAGCACGACGCGGAGCTGCCCGACCCTGTTTGCCAGCCATCGGACAAAGGCCAAGCGAGACAAGAGAAAACAGGACAGCGGTATGCGATGAAGAGACAGCCCAGGGACAGTCACTGTGCACAGCAAGGTCACTGACCAGCAGTCCTCAAGCTGAAGGGTGCTCGGTCCCCCAGCCCCAGCGCTGGAGGTGGGCCACGTGAGAACGGGATCAGCCCGAATGCGGGTGCGGGATAACGGGGCGGGAGCGGGATAACGGGGCAGGAGCGGGATAACAGAGCGGGACAACGGGGCGGGAGCGGCCCCGGGCCCCGGAGCCTGCGGGCGCGCCGTCCCCCTGCCCACAGAGGGCGCTGTGCAGCTCCGCGCCCGGGCCCGGGTGAGCCCGCTCCGCTCCATCGAGCGGCTTCCGCAGCCCTCCGAGCTGCTCCACCGGCCGGCGCTGCTCCTCCGGCTGTGGGCGGTCGGGCCGGGAGGACAGCGCCTCCGCCGAGCCGGCGGTGCCTGCTCGGCCCGCTCGGTCTCCGCTTTCCGCCTCAGCACGGGCACAGCGCGCCGCGCCCCCGCCCCACCACAGGGCTCCCGCTCTTCGGCCCCGCCGCCCTCTGCGGCCTCGAGCCGGGATCGCGGAGCTGCGCGCCCGCCGCGCTGCCCGCTCGGCCCCGCCCGCTCGCGGCCTGACGCCGAGCACCTCGGGAGCTGTAGTCCCTTCACCCAGAGGCGAGGGCGGGGGACTCGGGCAACAGGACTACGGCTCCCGGGAGGTCACGGGAGGGAGGGCGGGGCAGGCCGGGGGCGGAGCGGGGACAGCTCCGGTGCTGATCTCGACGCGGGTTTGCCGCCAGAGCCGGCGGGCGGCGGCGGCTGTTGGCGTGCGGCAGCGAGCGGCAGCGGGCGGGCGGCGGGGCCGCGCCCGGCGATGAGGCACGAAGCGCCCATGCAGGTCGGTCTCCGGGCTGGAGCGCAGCGAGGGGTGCGGCGGGCGCGGTGTACCGAGAGCCGGGACGGGGCAGGAGCCCCTCCGCCCGGGCCGCCGGGCCGCCTCTGCTGCTGCGGGCAGAGGGTGAGGGACACTCTCTGCCCGTGTAGGGGGCCCGGGGCGTGTGCGAGGAGTCGTGTCCCCAGCAGGGAGGGCCCGTCGCGGGGCAGCGGGTGGGTTTCGAGTCACGCTCGGGCACATGGAGTGGTGATTTTCAGATACTGCCCCCCGAGCGCCGGGCGCAGCTCTCCTGGGACCGCCTGGCTGTCAGGCTGGGTGGTGAGCTGTACCGAGGGCCCGCCGAGGTGCACGGGAAGTTGGCACGGTCCTCCACCTGTGTAGTCATGGAGCAGTTGTCCACCTGCACCGGGGAGAGGTGGCTCATGGCTAGAGCTGGGGGAGTGGAAAAGAGGGGCCCCTTCTCAGTTTTTATGTATGGAAAGATCATTTCAAAGGTGGCTGAGGGGAGGAAAAAGTTAAGAAGTGGGACGTAATTTGTAAATTATCTCCTTTCCCAAGGAAAGAAGTGAAAACAATTTTCCTTAGTTTTTCATATCCTGTTGTCACTGGCAGTAGGTATGTCTAGACAAGGTATATTTATAGCAGACACGTCCAAACACAATGGAGATGGGCAATAGCAAGCCCTTACAGTGGGCTGCTGCTTACAGATATTTAAGAAGTTATTATAAAATTATGGTAAAAAAGGCCAAATAAAGCTATTAGATACAGGAGTTTGCATGACAATTCAGCTCCTATCATTCATCAGAATTATTAGATATGTCAATGTGAGTTCATAGTAGAAGCACTGGAGCACAAGAGCCACTAAGTCCACAGAGAATCTCAAATATACCTTTAAGTTAACTAATCTAGCTGCATCTCGAGTCTGTAGTCCTCCTTCTGCCACTCCCCCTTTTTGGAAGTTTACTGTGGAAGTTAGATACTTCGTTCACTTGCTAGTTAGATACTTACTAACCTCCAGCTAAGAGGCACTCAGTTTATGCTATTGATAAGATCCACTGTCTGCTCCAATATATATCAGTCTAAATAGCTCTTACAGCATCATGATCAGATTACTGTCCAGAGAAATAAGCTAATGTTTTGTTCACTGGATTTTTGTTTGGTTCCATTTTGTTTTTATTTCTGCCACAAGATAATACTCCTGTTAACCTTTCTGGGTGTTTTCCCATTTTAACATGGCTTTCATAAACACACTTGGTCAGAATTGTCACTAATGCTGTCTCATCAGTGCCCTGGACAGTAGCATTGGTATTTCACTTAGTCTCTTAGTCTGATGCAGCTTCTTTGGCAAACAAAAAGGTACACTGTCTTTCCTAGTCTCCTGACTCTGAGTGCTGTGCTAAATAGGGTAAATGGCAGAAAGCTTTAGCCATCTCATTTTCATTCTTTCACATTCCCTAGTAAATCTAAATGTATTTCTTCCGGAGCACCTGGGCTGACACAGGGTTTTTTTTTTTCTTTTCACAGCAGCACTATTTGGGTGGCCTCCTAATATTCTGTGTTATACTAACCCTCTTAGGACTGTATCTCATTTTGCCACTAATGCTACCTAGAGTGGGAATTAGAAATATGCTTCCTAAGATACTCTTTTTATAGACAAAGTAAATTTGGGTTAAAGAAAGAGAAATGAGGGATAATTCACGAGCTCACCACAAGAATCCAAGTTGTTAAAACTGTTTTTTACTACCTTACATTCTACTCTTCTGGGCAGCTCCTGGCAGTGTGGCTATATTCATGTTTTGTTGATATGAAGCAGGTAGAGTTTTTCTGAAGTATTTTAAACCTTACATCCCAGTTTCTCCTTGGTATTCCCCAACTTTGCCTCTCAGTGTTCTGCTTAAATAACCCCTTTGCATTTGTAACTACATGTTTTCAATAGTGCTGGGATACATTTACATATATACATGATTCTGACCCCATAATACCTTCAAGCAGATAGGCTTTTCCTAATGCTGCCAAGTACGTTAGTTTACAAGCTGTGCTCTGCAGATGGCTGGCAATCAGTAAATTCCAAATAAGTGGCCGATGCATTGTCTACTGAACCTTGCTAATTCTCATTAATTGGTTAAAAAATAAATGATTAAGATTTGTGGGAATTGGCTCAGGTCTGCATCTGTAGATAACAATGTTGAGATCACACTAAAAATACAAGAGAGTAAGCAGCTTGCCCGAGATGTAGAAAAGAAGAAAACAAAAACCATAGGACGCCTCTGAAAGAGTTAAGATTACAATCCAGTCTCTAGATTAGTCTGATATTTCACCTCAAAAGTAATTAATTTCTTCATGGCTGGGTTATTTGTCACAGTGTTCATATACATAGGGATTTTGGTAATATTTTAACTACTCTGGTGATGTAAGTTGATCTACGCTTGAAAGACGATGTGTGGTGAGTTTCACTCGCACATTCTACATACAGTTTGGTAAGTTAGAATAATTGAATTTTTCCATTGTACTCCCTTGTTTCAATATCCATTGATTATGTTTGGCTAATAATATTTTGCAAAAGGCAGAAAGATTGCCTTGCAAAAGGCTGCATATGCAGGAAACTCTGTTTTTACTAAAATATCAACTAATGTCAGCTGCTGTATGGAAAGAAATGTATATATTTCTACCCTGTATGTAGGAAAGAATCATTTCTCTTTCCACTGCGCCTATGTGTGTATAAAGGCTGGTCAGTCAGTGCTGTTCCACTCTCATCTGACCAAAGTGATCTATTAAAAAGGACCTCAGTTACCCCACTTTCAGTGGCGGGCTTAAGAACACTAGACTTAAAGAGAGTGTTGCACTTTTAAACAACTTAAAGTTCGCTTATCCGTCTCTATCCTCACTGTGCATAGAAGGAAGACATTTTCTCTGGACTTCCTAATGATCTTTTCCTTCAAGACATGACTGTTATTAGAGTTTTTAAAAGGAACCACCCTATTTGCTAAAGACGTGAAGGAATAAATCTCAATGTTTTCAATGTCAGGCTTTTTTGCCTTTTGCACCATATTTTCCAGGGGCCAATCATCCTATACTAAGCATGCAGAGTGGGGTGCATATGTAAATGCAAACTAAAGTTGTGTGCAGGCCAGGAATGCCACAGCATCCTGCGGTGCTCAAGTAAGAAATCTGTCCAAATTGATTCTGCCAGAGAATGAGGCCTGTCAAGGCATAAAGAGTCGCATAGCCAAATGTTTTGTTATAATCATGGAAGTGGCAGGTAAACACAGTTTTTCTGTCATTTGTTCTCAACCCTGCTCTATTTTCACCTCTTCTTTTGGGATCAAGGAAACAGCTAAACATGAGACTTGGAAAGCAGCTGGGTCTGAACAGAAAACTTCTTAATGATTGGACTTGCCTATGCCATTAAATAATCCATGTTTAAGGAGTTTAGAGATGTGCTGTAAGCAGGAAAGCATACAAAGCTATCCTTTATTTGTCCTTGCACCATATTCAAACTGGCAACATAACTCCTCCTTTGATAAGGAGCAAGCATGTGAGATCTCCTGTCTATCAGTTTTCTGTTCATTGTCTTGAGCTTAGACTTCTCAGTTGCTTAGACTTCTCAGTTGACTCTCAAGTCTGTCCTAAGTCCTGTAGGAAATGGTTTGACTGCTTTTGGTGCTAATCAAAATAATTTGCATTTTCTCTTCAATTTTACCAAATAAGGGCAAAATTATACTGAAGAGAAAACTCAGCGTGTTTTGTTGAAAGTGATGCTTGTTAAATGTATCCATTTAACCTTTGGGAAAAGAACTTGATCAACATAAAGATATGCATTTTACTTTATTCAAAACAGAATATCGTAACATTAAGGTTTATTTATTAAGGTTTATTTGGTTCTCATCCATGTGTAATGTTTAATTACAGGTGGGAACACAGCATTCCTAGTGATTGCTTCCAACATAACTTCCAAAGGTGGAACATTGTCACAATCTTCTTCATATTTTACATATACCTCCAATAGTAGGGAAAAGTACTGTCAGGAGTGAACTGTCATATTCTTACCTTGGGAAGTGGATTACAGTGCATTGCATACTTAATTTTTAAGTCAGCAGCTTGCATTTAAGAAAGAGAAGCGCTACAGGCTTATTCAAAAATTTCAAGAGGACCAAGCATCTTACAGTCAGCGGAAATACAGATGTATTTCTTTAGGATATCATTTAGATTGTGAGCATAGTGTGGATTGTACTTGGAAGAATTTGTCTTGTTTGCTTACTACAGAATGAGTGAGTTTGGGAAGTAATGGCAAAGTCTTAGCAACTGCACAGAGTTTGATGTTTCTTTACACTAGTGCAGGCTCATTGGGGTTATGGACAGGGAGACTGGTTCACTAGCTGAAGTTAGTCTCTCCAAACAATTTCAATTATTACCTCACTAATCCTCTTGGAGAAATTATTCCTTTCCTATGCCTTTCCTATGCCTTTTGTGTCCTGTAATAAGTGGACATACCCCTGCCCCTGAAATAAAAATAGCTTCAATTTTATGTTCAACATGCCTGTAATTCTGCCTGTGATACCACAAGTAACGACTCTGTAAGTTTACGGCACAGTGAAAGTGTTGAGTTTTAAATTTTTTTTTTTCAGAAATGTTAAGGAAACTGCTGAATGAGTAATGCAGATAACCACACTAATATAGAGGGGCATTGAAATTCCTGTGGGTGAAATCTGTATTTAAAACTATCCACAGGAAATACATTATTACTCAGGAAGGCTGCACAATGTACATGGTTTAGCAAGACTATTATTAGAATCCAGGTCTCCTGATTTCCTTGCTCACTGAATCATACTGTTTCTGAAGTGTTAGGCATTAAAGTATGTGGGGATGAGTTGGAAGCTTCATAGGATTCAGGGCAGCAAATGGATGAAAGCTTAAACCTCTTTTTGTAAATCCTAAGCTGGTTGAAGAAGCTATGTGAAAGGCTTCCTAGGAGATGTGGAAAGATGTGATAGGCTTCCTAGGAGGTTCAGGAAAGAATATGATATTTTTCCTTGCTACAAGGGGCAACTATTGCTTTCAGCTGCAGCACAAGAGAGGGGAGCCATAAGGGTGGTGGAACGGCCTGCTGTAGTGGTCACACATCTGGAACCCACAGCCACTGCAGTCTTTGGTCTGATAGACCTCATTGACTTGTTGTTGCAAACTCTATGTAACATCAGCATGTTATGCTGCTTTACAGCAACTTGTGAGTAGATGCATTTAATCAATATTTGATTTCCTTTTTCTTGTGTTCTAAGCAAAGAATCCCCAAATAGTTACACAATACAGGACAGTAATGAAAGTTTCTCTCTTTTCTATAGAAATAATAAAGCTGAAAGATTAGTAATGTGTATGCTTGACAGTATTCAGGTTTTAATTCTAAATATTCATTGCATAGCTGTGGAAGAAGTGAATAAATTTTAAGGCCAATGCAAACAGTCAGGTTGAAATGTGTAGGTACCCAATACTACATGTAATGAAGAAGGTAATGCTGAAATAGAATTCTGAAATAAAATACTCCCTACTCCATGATTTATGAAATACAGATCTGAAACTGAATTTTCTATTAAAAACTTTGATAGAAAATTCATTGCGACTTCC
The DNA here is from genome assembly GCF_027887145.1 of Ammospiza caudacuta. NCBI lineage: Eukaryota > Metazoa > Chordata > Aves > Passeriformes > Passerellidae > Ammospiza > Ammospiza caudacuta. Next base: position 50,721,539 of record NC_080632.1, on the reverse strand, counting down.
AATGTCTTCTTCAGAGATTTTGGTCTTCACTCCTGTGTGCCTCTTCAGTAGCCTAAAGAAGCTGGCATCATGTTTTTGATGCTTTGAGGTAGCAGAATTATCTAAAACATTATACAGTAACTAAAATTTTGCTGAGAATGTGGGTTAGTGCACAGCTGTCATCCTGGTTCCAGTTGTCCTTTCTGATTGCCCAAATGCATTCTGAGATGTCTAAATTAGAAAGCTTTTACATGAGCTGCTTTTCTGTAAGCCTTTATGTTAGGTTATGGTGTCTGTCATTCTGTCTCAAATCAGCATGCAAAAGTGTTGTTCTTAGAACAATCATAATCAAAGAACTTCCACAGACTCTCAAAATACTTGATAATTTTTCTTGAAAACTTGGCTGAAACACTCTAAGTTCTTTATTTTTGCCATTTCTTTTTGAGCAACCTAGGTAGAACTTGGGTCACGTTTTCACTCTAATCTCTGCAATTTTCATGACAGCCTAAGGTATACTTTTCATAAATAGAATCCATGATCTTTGAAGTCCCTAGAGTAAAATAGGTTGCTCTTTAACAGTATTCAGTAATCAGCTTACTCAGATGTTTTATATGTGCTTATTCAGATGTTTTATATGGATTAAAAACTGTATTTTAAGGACTCAGATTTCAAATGTTGATGTCATTGGTAGGACCTTGACACAGTTGAGAGATGGGCCACTGCAAACCTCAACAAGGCCAAATACAAAATCTTACACCTGGTTCACGGCGATCCCAGGCACACCCACAGGCTGGGCAGAGAAGTGATTGAGAGCAGCCCTGAGGGGAGGGACTTGGGGGTGGTGGCTGATGAAAAACTCACCATGAGCCAGCAGTGAGTGCTCCCAGCCCAGAAAGCCACGGGAATCCTGGGCTGCATCCACAGCACCATTGGCCAGCAGATGAGAGAGGAGTTCTACCCCTCTGCTCTGCTGAGACCCCACCTGCAGCACTGCATCCAGCTCTGGGGTTCCCAGCACGATGACAAGGAGTTGTTAGAACAAGTCCAGAGGAGGGCCAGGAGGTCGGTGAGGGCTGGAGCACCCCTGCTATGAGGATGGGCTGAGCAAGCTGGGGCTGTTCAGCCTGGGGAGGAGAGGATTGTGTGGGGACCTCAGAGACACCTTCCAGTACCTGAAAGGGCCTACAGGGAAGCTGGAGAGGGATTCTCTGACAGGAACTGGAGTGACAGGGCAAGGAGGAATGGGTACACTCTGAAAGAGGGGAAGTTTAGATTAGATACTAGGAAAAAATTATTTACTGTGAGAGTAGTGAGACACTGGCACAGGTTGCCCAGCGAGGTGGTGGATGCTCCAGTCTGGTTGAAAGCCAAATTAGACAAGGCCTAGAACAACCTTGTCTGGTGGGAGGTGTTCCTGGCAGGAGGATTGGGACTAGATGATCTTTAACATCCCTTCCAAACCTTAATATTATATTAATCTAACTGCCACTTATGATGATGTTGCATTAATATTGCAAATTCAAAAAACTACAGAATATACTAGTACTGGAAAAATATCAAGACTTTATTTCAGAGGTGTATATACTCACTATTGAATGGTATGGTAACTAAAAGCTGGTGAAGGAGGAAAAATACTTTGAATAAATTTTTAGGGATGGCAAAAGATAGCAACATACTTACAGTAAAATAAATGGTTCAAGAATTTTATTAGATGTAAAAATTGCTAAACTTCTGTTTGAAAATATACCTACTGTGTCAAAAGGAAGTATTGATCTCTTATTTCTCTCTTACACAAATGAAGTGTGATTGTTTTTTGCACCATCAATTCATCACATTTTCTGAAAACAAGTATTTTTAGTGATATACCAAGAATTGTCCCAGACTTTTAGAATTCATATTATTTTTGTTTTGGTACCCGTCACCAGTCATTTTTACATCCACTATTGGTAGCAGAACTACTACTAGTTACGAGAATCACAAAAAATAATTAGATCTCTGTGCATTACTTGAAGTTCACATTGAAGCATACACATGACAAGTCTTTCAAGAAGATATTCTTCTTGAGCTTCATTGATACCTGGTACAAAAAAACTCCAATAAAATTGAAATGTTTCCATTTTTTATGATAAAAGAGACAATAAGATATTTCTTTTTTATTTTGAATTACAGATGGCATCCGTTCAAGATTCCAGATATGGCCAGAAAGATGCATCTGACCAGAACTTTGACTACATGTTCAAACTGCTCATTATCGGCAACAGCAGTGTTGGAAAAACCTCCTTTTTGTTCCGATACGCTGATGATTCCTTTACATCTGCATTTGTAAGCACGGTTGGGATCGATTTCAAAGTAAAAACCGTTTTCAAAAATGAAAAAAGAATCAAGCTACAGATTTGGGTAAGCTAAAAAATAATTCTGTGAATTAAGCAAACTGTTGTAGTTTTGATAGCATTTACACAACTGCAAGTTTGCAGTGAGTGTCATAATTCATATATTTAGAGAGTGAGAGCATAGGAATGAAATAGTAGTTAATTATTTCTTGCATAGTTTTTCTGTCTTGAATATTAGAGTGCAAACAGTATTTTTAAGATATTGAAGTACAATTCTATATCATTAATTAAATTCCTTTTGGAAATAATACAGGTCAACACATATTAATACCTGTGTATTGAAGTACAATTCTATATCATTAATTAAATTCCTTTGGAAATAATACAGGTCAACACATATTAATACCTGTGTAAACGTCTGTGCAATATGTAGACTATTTAAACTGATACATGTTATATTGAAGTACCTCGAAACATGTGTGAGCTGTAATAGTGGATGCACAACAGAAGGCATCATTTTTTGCACTGTCATCCTGATCACCTGAAACATCTTCCATTTTCTGTTGAGGAAGGAAACTTGTGCAAAGAGATAGTGTTGCCCAGGCATACAAACCCTGTCATTCCTTGCCTATGCCTTAGAGACAGTAGAAAGATACTCAGTGGAGAAAAATGAGATGAGAGGGAATGGGTTTCCTTTTCCACCAGTTCTCATCAAAAATAAATGATAGCAAAAACTTATTCCATAGAATAATAAAATATCCTGAGTTGGGAGGTACCCCACTCCTGGGCCTGCACAGAACCAACACAACAATCACTCCATGTGCCTGATAGTTCTGTCAAAAACTTCTTGAATTCTGGCAGATTTGGTGCTGTGACCACTTCCCTGGAGAGCCTGTTCCAACACCCAAGCACCCTCTGGAAAAGGTGAAAAACCTTTTTCTAATATTCAACCTAAAGCTCCCGTGATACAGCTTCATGCCATTCCCTTGGGCTCTGTCACAGGTCACAGAGAGAAGAGGTCTGTGCTTGCCCCTCATCTTCCTCTCACGAGGAGATTGTAATGCAGTGAGGTCTCCCCTCTGTCTCCTACAGGCTGAGCAGACCAGGTGACCTCAGCTGCTCCTCATATGGCTTCCCCTCAAGGCCCTTCACCATTTCTTCTTTGTATGCTTTCTAATACCTTTCTGTCCTTTTTGTATTATGGTGGCCAAAACCACACACAGGACTTGAGGTGAAGCTGGCCAGTGCATATGCCTTGGAGTGGCTACCTGGAAGAGAGGCTAGACCAGATTAAGAGAGTAAAAGCAAGTATTTATTGAAGGCCTTCAAAGGGTGTACCTTGGGCGGTCAGACGCCTCCAAGAGGCTACACCCAAGATGGACACCGGTCAGGATCTGTTTTTCTGACAGATATGTTGGTCCATTTACATATCAGGGGTTAATCCTCCAGTTACAGCTTCAGGTAATGAAGTCATATATCCCCAATTTGCTCCTGCCCCCAACTCACTTTTGTTTGTACTTTCAGGGCCTGAGACAGTAAGGTGTCCTTCAGCTTCAGGCCTAGGGGAATTGTTTTCTCTGAGCAAAATCTGAAGACAGTAGCTAACACTCTATATAAAGTTTTAGAGTTATACATTAAAGCACTACAGAATTTGAAAAATTTATAAGCTAAAATTCTGAGGCGTCATTCCGCTGAAAGCCACAATTCCTCTAGGCCAGAGCAATGCAGAGCAAAGTAGGAGAATCTCTTCCCTTGCCCAGCTGTGCCTGGTGCACCCCAAGACATGGCTGGATTTAGGACAGATTCACTGATACATCCCCTCATTCGTGGGTGATAAGGTGATACTAAAAGGAGAGGGAGAAATAGCAAAACGTTTAGTAATGTGGAGCTAGAGCTGCAGATCTTCCTGGTGTGCTTGAGGACTTAGAGCAATGTTTCCTTTGTGAAATGTTTGTAAGAGCCTTAAACCCCAGATTTTCCTTTTAATTTTTTTTTTTAATGAATAGGAATAATTTAAAATTAATTTAACAATAGGCAGCCATTTAGTCTCAGAAAATCTTCATTCAAATCTGACCAGTTCATCTAACATGATTTAAACAGCAGATAAATTGAATATTTTCTTAATATAGTACAATGGAGAATTTCCCAGGGTTCTCTAGGCTCTATCTCATTAGGTATCAGCCCTTGGTATCTCAAATAATTTATTGTTCTGTCCCCTCTAGGAACTAGAACATAGACTTTTAGACTCACAATGATTTTACGCTTAGGTTATCACTATTGTCATTATTACAACAGTGGTGTATATATATAAAACACACTTCAAACACTTAAAAAAAAATAACATGCTGATTTCATTTTAGTAGTTTAATGTTGGAGATTGCAATGACAGAACCTTATTATTTTTTTATAACGGAGCAATCAAATTGTGTTCATATTACAGTTTTTACACTGTTCTTCTTTTAATTAACAAGTAACCATTAAGGTAGGTTTTATTGCTCATGTCTTTCCTAGCAAAAGCAGCAATGTTAGTTTACAAGGTTGTCATGTGATTAGTTTGACACCAGTATATTTTTCGCCTCTCCATGTCACAAATATGTGCTTAGCTCAAAGCTGTCCGATGATCTAGATGTGTTATCCCTGGCATAGATGGGATGTAGCAGCTGTATTCTTCCCAGTTGTAGCAAAATGTATTTTGTTGTTCTTTGCATCGCATTAAAATCAGAATCCAAAGAGGCTATGACAGTTCTCGCCTGAAAAAACCAAAATGATTGAAACAAACCCAAGAGCTCTGTGTTCCTTAAGGAAGAGGAAACAGAGGATCAGAGGCTAGGAGACACCTTCCTATTTGAAGGGTCATGTGCCAGGATGTGGGGTTAGAGACAAGACTTCAGATCACACTTTCATAGGAAAGAGTTTTAATCCAAGCCAGTACTGCATCTTTATTTGTATTGGTTGTATTTTATAGTGTTCCGCTAGATTTCTAAAGCCAGTTCTTAAAAGGCCTTGTCATTGCCAAATTAACTCAAATTTCTCTGTGCTTTTTAGATGGAGTGTTCTGTGTTGGAGCACTGTGTTGCAGTTAAACTTGCAGTAAATTCTTTGATTGTTGGACCTCTGAGACCCTCAATAAAATTAGTAAGGGATGCACAAAATCTGAAATAGAGCACTATTATCCTGTCTCCTAAGTTATATCCAGAGCAGAATTATTCTAAATAGGCATTGTCTATATTTGTAGCTTGTGTCTATATTATATTATACTTTATTTTTATTGATTATGCAAATAATATTCTAAAATGAATAGTGCTCTTGCAGAATATTCATTTCCATTTAATTAATTAATTTATTAATGAAAGACAATTTATATTAGATAGAATATAAAATCAAATTGATCATAGCAAGTGGGATTTGATGTTAAATCTGAGTAGAAGTATAAGGTTATAATACTTACATGAAGTTATAGTAATTCCCTCAAAATCAGTGACAAACTATTTGGTGGCATCATATGATAGCTGATGTTCAGCATGTGTGAAATAAAATATTATTGAAAATCTCACAGTTTTGTAAACTCAGAAGACTGCAGATGCAACTTTAAAATGTGTTTTGAATGACAAAATTAGAACTGAATTACTTTGCCATGCACTTAAGTGAAGAAATACATGGAATGATGCTGCTCTGCTATTCTTGCTTGACAGTAAAATGCAGAAATATGTAAATAGTAATGCTTTAAGTCACTGAAATTCCCTATGTAGACACACAATCAATCCAATCCAATTTTTCCTGTTACAATTTTGTACATATTCTTCTAGGTTAACGTTCCTGTTTAATGGCGCTTTCAACAAGATACTTTGTGTTCAACTTGAAGCCTGTTGGAGTTTGCAGATTCCATCAGAATGAGGTTCTCATTTGTTTGCCAGTGAAGGTTACAAGTTTGTTTAAAGTCAGCATGGGCACTCAAGGAAGCAGAGCCATTATTTAATAATAAAATTCACAGTATATTATCATGGATGAATTAGGAAGGGTTATGGGAATGAGGTAGCTGGTGTTTACACACTGGGATGCCCTGCAAGTCTTTCCTTTATTTGAGGTTTTTTCTTGCTTGGAGGCAATAGTGTCTTATTCTTGAACTGTCTTCTTTCATTTTTCAAGTCAGGGAGAAGGGCTTCATCTAGTCCTTGCTGTAATATCATTTTCAAATGGTCAGAAAGAGCCTGCTGGGAGAACTGTAACATTTGCTTCTTTTTCTTCTGAGCCAAACATCTTCCTTCCACAGTATTTACTACTGGAATCGAAAGAAGTTCAGAGTTCAAGTGCTATATTGATTAGTGGTAGCACATTACCTTGTCATAGGACCACCATCTGGGCCTGAAATTTTGTTTCACAGCATGTTATAAGTGTGACAATTTCCTATGGACATTAGGAAGACAGAACATTAACATGTCTCTTTTTGAGGAAAGGAATCAAAAAAAAAATGTGCTTTACCTCAATAGGTATTGATTTCTCCATTGAAACTATACAAAAATTTGTAAAGAAAAGTTGTCTGTATGCAGCACATACCAACACAGGATAAAAGTCCATTAAAGGGCTTTAGGATGTTTTACAATGTCAAATAATAAAAAGTAATATATTTTTCTTCCATTTGTTTTGAATTAGTAATATTAAAGGAAAGAGCTGAAAGTAGAAGCTATAAGATTTTCTCACTTTCAAACTTATATTGAATTTTAAAAAATGATTTCTGAATATTAATTCAGACAAAAATACATTGTAACTAAAACTATTAAAAGCTCAAATGTGTCTAAATCAGAAAATAAAAATAAGAACCTTTTAAATCTATCTGTAGCTGTAGTGTTGTAAAGCCTTGCATTAGTTTTGTGAACTGTCAATGATGTAATACAAATAACAGCCTGCAATAGTTTATGGACAAATTATAGGCTTATTCTAAACAGTAGAATTTTTTAATTAACATGTCAAAATAAACCATAGAATAGGGAGGAAAAACTAAGGAAAAATAAAGTCCAGATACTGGCTCTTAGAAGAAAGCATAAAATTTGCCAAGACAGGTCAATATGGTGAGCTGACAGTTTAACCATACCTTGTCTTTTGCTCATTTTTAAAATTTACATGACCAGATGCCTCAGTGATTTCAAACTGATTTGAGTCCAAATTTTGGCTGAGGAGTAAAGTACCAAGTTTTCCCTCTGTGATTTGTTTATTGCACAAAAGAGTTATACTTGCATTCATACAATGATATCTGATTGTAGCACTTTGGTGCAAAGATCAAATAAGTGCACTGCACTGCCTTTTGCTGCTTAGGTGGCTTTTTTCTGGGACTAGCTGTAGACTTCAAGGACTGGGTGCAATAATCACATAGAAAGATATCCTCCTAGAGAAGACAGGATAAGCACTGCTTGTGTCAGCATTTCCTTCTCAGAAGTGTCTGTGACAGTTTCATTTGATACCCAAAATGTTGCTTCCTTCACATCAACAGCTTCTATAAATCATCATAGGGCTTAGGGACTAAGTGAGGACGAAGTTGTGTGAGCTGACTGAGAAAATGCAATGTCATCATTCAGTAACTAAAATTATTAGAACTATTAAAAAAATCTATAAATATTAGGCACCTGATTTTTTCTCTACAAACTTCCTAACAGTCCTTTAGCAGTACACAGAATTCAGATTAAAAAAAAAAAAAAGAGTGTAGAGTATGTGTGTGTGTGTGTGTGTGTGTGTGTGTGTGTGTGTGTATGTGTGTGTGTGGTAGAAGGGTGTGTAGAGTACCAATATGCATAAATATTGTCTTGATACTGAAGTCTTTGCAGGATATTCTCCAGTAACTTAAAAGTGTGGGGGCAGTGCAATATTGCAGAAATACCCTGAAACACTGACTGGGGCTATAAGAATCAGTTCAAGAGTCACTAAATACACTGGTTCAATAGAAAGATATAAATATCTGAAGCAATATAAATATATGAAGCAATAAAAGTGGAGGTAGGAGTAGCATGTGCAGAAAGAGGATAGCAAATGTTGCAAGTATTTCATCACAGGATTTTCAGTCACATCTGTCTCATCTGAGTGTTTTTAATTCGTATGATAACCAGTGCAAACTGTATTTCTGTATTCTTTTCTCAGCTGCTGGTGTCAATGTGTAGCTCCTACTTTGAATACACAATCTTTTAAGATAATGATAGTAAATCTATTATTGAAATTGAAACTTCCTCATCTCAGCATGAAAATCAAATGTGTGTACTGTAATACATCAGACAGTGATTTGATGAGAGTAATGTAGAATCATAGAATGTGCTGAGTTGGAAAGAACCCATCAAGATTGTCAAGTCCAACTCCTGGCCCTGCTCAGGACACCTCAAGAGTTCCATCACATGCTTGAGAGCACTGTCCAAGTGGTGGTGTGACCACTTCCATGGGGACACCATTCCAGTGCTGGAATTTGAGATTTCTCTGGATTCAGCTGTATTAGTAAATGAAACATTCTAAGACTGACCTTAGGCACTGGTATTCAGCTGGTATGGAATAATTTTTGTCCGTATGTATAAATTCTTTCAGTCTCTGAAAGAGAATGATCGCATCCTGATCTTGTATGGGAAAGGTCTCTGTCCTGTGCGAAGTCCTGGACTCTGCCCAGGAGCTGCTAGTGCTTGTGAACTGGGTCAAAGCAGTTTGATTAAACATGATGGCAATTTCACAGCATAGACAAATTTGATAGCTTTGAAGTGCTTCTTGTTACAACTTAATTTGCTGTCACAGACATGGCCTGAAAGAGCAGCACCTCCAGGCAGACACAAGTAGGGCTGACCTGTCCACTGTGATAAGCAGTGCAATATGTTCACAAAAGTTGGTCTGTTAGAAGGTCCTGAAGGAACCATCCCCAAGAAAAGATGGTTAATTGGTAATGCAGTTTTGACAGACAGAATGCTGTAGTCATTCTGGACTTTTCCTGTTAGCTGAAACAAGGGGAAATTCTGGGAAGCTTTTGTTTAATTTCGAAGATTCTCTTCAACGGGGAAATGTTATCCAGTTCTAGCTGGATATGGTTTGCCTGAATTATTTTATTTCTCCTATTTTGCTTATTTCTACACAATATGAATCACTGAAGAGCCTGAAAGTTTTGGGGTAGGATCCTATTTTCATGCTACAGTATTATTTCATATGGTGCTTCTTACAAATTCATTGAGAGTACTTCCACTTATTTGCAAGTCATATTTGGTAGACTTTATTTTTCAGAAATACTTGTGAAATTTATTAATGACTATTTTTGCTTAATTTTTTTTCCTTTATTTTCCATAGCATCTGGAGTTGTCAACAACAGATATTGAAAATTTGTACAGTCAAAGGAAAGCCTATTATAGTACAGACAGAACTATTGTATTCAGATCTATCTTCCAACCACCAGGAGTTTTTAATCTCTGTATAGCTTTAAAGGAGTTAATTTCAGAAGTTGTATATTTCCTGAAAGTAGTGATTATTAGTCCTCTCTTTACCTTTCCCTGTTTATTCTGTGTTCTGTTTCCTGTACTTGTTTTTCTGTTTATATTAAAACTGCACCCATGGGTGCAATTCAGTTACAATTTTCCATCATCTTAGGTAGGTAGCCTAAAAAGAAATTGTTGGAAGAGATCACTTTCAGCCATTCAAGTGGCAATGAACAGTAGGAAGGGGAGATACTGCTTACCTAAAAGAAGACAAGACAGTTTGTCTTTTCTCCAAACTTTAGTACATACTGGTAATTTAAATAATCTATATAATGTATAAAATATAAATAACTACTATAGATTCAATGTTAAAGGCAGCAGAGCAGAGGGAAATACAAGCAGAGACTGGAAAGATATGTGTGCTGCTATTGGAAGTTTGACTGCAATAGCTCATACTATGGGGCAGGATGTGAGAGAAAGCACTAAGAATCTGAGTGAAAATGGGACCAAGAGTTTATGAATAGAGGGCACCATAAACAGTGTGAAAAATGAGATACTACACTTGAGGGTTGGTATTATTTCTTTGCACACAACAAAACACTACAAAATCACACTCTAAAAGTGCTAAAAGATGTGGTACTGCAGTCCTTTACTGGAAAACCCTGAACTGTACTCACTATAATTTTTTTGCAACAAATGCTGCCTTGGGAGATATTCAATGTGTAAAAATATAGATGCATCCTTTATAAACAATACATATCTTGTAAAACAAACTGCATTTCTTGTATGGAACCAGGGTTCAATCTTCAGTACCAAAGACCTTGGTAATATGAAAGGTACATTCCATTCAGACTTCAGTCCAAAGAACACATGTTGTACACTTTATGGGACAGGCCATGTTGGCCAGTGATTGTACTTTTAAAAATTCATATGCAATTTATTTAAAATGCAGCACTGGCTGTTCAAATATTTATGAGATATTACAGTTTTATTGCTATTAAAAAGTGCCTGTCTTAAAGGTTTTAAACACTGTCTCTAAACCCAACTCGAAAAAAAGAATGGTGAGCATAAGTTCAGCACCCTATCTAGGTAGTCCTTTGTCTTTGCAGCATGTTTGCTCTAAAATGCACACCAAAGTGGTTGCAAATTCGTGGCCTCAAATAGTCTGGAGAGGAAATGTGAGTCAGTTCTGCAATGTCAGTTCTGCAACTGCAACCAGCATTAAGTTCCACTATTTTTCTCAATATTCCAACAGTTTTTTTGAAAGCCTTCTGTAGAGTCTTGGGTCAAAGATTTCTCTCTTTTAGGAAGTCCTGTGCTTTACAGAACCCTCCGATACTTCACATTGCTGGATTTAAAATAGTCTTTGATGAAGAATCCTGTTATTAGAAAAATGATACATCTGTATTCAAAGGCCTATATTAATTGGAAAGAAAAGGTGTCATTTAGCATAATTGAGATTCCAAATAAGGCTTATCTCACTGTTTAACTTCAAGCCTATGTGGAAATTCTTTAAGAGAAACTTAGCTAGTGTAAGATCCTTTTCAGAACACTTCTAGTGTTCTGGAAAATGTATCTTAGGCAGTTTTCTTCATTGGACTCCAGGGAAATGCATCCTGCCATGTTCTAGGCCAGCAAATCATCAAACTGCCACACTTCATGGTATTGCAGTTCCTGACCTGTGACCAGATTGCCTTCTGCTACAACCTTTTTATAGCTGCCTTTGCTTGCCATGTAATGATCTGCAAGTCACCAGCTTGTGGCTGTCAGAAAGCATATAGCAGTGGAAGAACTGTCATGAACCAGCACTTGCACACATGCAGATGTCATATAAATGTTACATGGGCCCCATAAAAGCTGGAGATGAGAAAAGGAAAAAGAAGATGGAAGAGTATTTAATAGCTGTGTATCTTAACATCAAGATTTTTGTTTTGTCTTGTTTTTTTCAACAGAGGACTCAGGGTGGGAAAGAAATAATAAAAGGAATGATTTTGCTATGGGATCTGGATCAATAACATTGGACTAAATTTGAAAAATAAATAAGCTATTTTATTTGTACAAGTTCAACTGAATTACGAGAATCTAACAGTATACTTTTAAACTGTCAATGTAACTTATACTTACGAAGTTATCATTTTAATAAGAAAAACTGAGCCTATTCCTAAAATAAAATTAATGTTGACAGCATTCCTAAAAGTGAAATCAACTGTGCTGTGAGGTTCTATGAACCACTTTAGCAGTAAATGATAACATCTATACAGTTGCAGTGAATCTACAAAGAAAAACAAAATAAGTGAAGCCCGTACAGGCTCTTTGCTGAATTTTAATAAGATTCATGTTGTAGATTAGAGCAAAATGTTGCACTCTTGCTGTGCAGTTGTTGCTTTGAAATCACAGGACCAGAGCCTTGGACAGGAGCCATAATGTAAATACCATGAAAATTGGAGTGTAGAGATAATATTTAAAGCTTACTTTTGCCCTCTCCTGCTGCTCAATACAAGCTGTTTCCCTGAACTATGTTAGAACATCTTGCAGTCGTTCTGAAATTATGCTGGGTTGAAAGGGACCCAAGTGACTTAGAGAGGATATGGGGGTCACACAAAAGGAGCTAATTTCTACTTAATGCTAGTCAATTTGCATTTTTTTCAGGAAGTAAGCTTCATTGCATTTTGTAAGAGCACAGAGCCATCAGGGTCTCTGAGTCACATGAGGATGTTTGTAGTAGCTTGCATAGTAGTGTATATAATGGGCAGTGCATACAGATTTTACATGTGAAATTATGGTATCAAACAAAACAGCATCTCTGTAGAATTTAGCTCTGTATTTACTTTGATATCTGTTGGTCGGATAAGAAAAAGCAGTTAGCATATCAATTGCAATTTTTTTTTCTACTAGGGAAACTGCTTTTTCCACTTTTCTTTCTTTTCAGTGTAGTTTAAGGCTAATCTCCTTCAATCTTTCCTGAATAAACATATTGTTCTATCATAATCATCTTGATATTTTCTGATTTAACCCAGATTGTTTTATTACTCACTCTTCATAAGCAAATTCTTTCCCCAATTTTTACCTCTTATGACTTTGTTTATTCATTAATTGCAGTTTGAGAAGTACAGAGAAATTTTACCTCAATGAATTCAGTCAATAACTCGGAAGTTGTCAATGGTATAATTTGCTGACTTCTTTACTCTAAAATTAGTGTAGTATCTATCTATATATGATGATAGCTGTATATATATGAAGAAAATTCTTACTTTTCTGGCCATCAGGTCATTATTTTTGTATATTTATGGAAAGAAAAAGGAATTTAGGTCTGCCATAGGAAATAAATTTTTCTCTTGTGACAGCAAGAATGATACTCAGTGGGCATTTTTGCCACTTATAGATTAGATGCTATTGATTTTGGTTTATTTTATTTGCAAGTACAGGCCACTCTGCAAAAATGAATATGAAGTAAACTCTCCTAGGTGTTTATGGTTTTTCTTTATAGATGGTTTGGTTTGTGATGCTGACTACTAAGGCCTATATTTGTTCATCTTAATGAAGCATTCCAGAATGAGCTGAGCTAAATAAAAAACACCTGGGTATGTAATATCTCAGAATTCACCTAAAATTAGGACATGTACTTTCTGCAATGTCCTTAAATCTTCTGGGACTGATTATTTCTGACCTCTTCTCCAAAAGTTGCTCAAATTCTAGTAATCTTATAAGACTTCTTAGCAGCCATTATTGCAATTTACTTCATGTGCAATTTCTTCAGAGAATTCTGTCATTAGGGTTTCTAGATTTTAGTGGTTATGATCACACATGATATAGTATCACATATGCTAACAGTGAATTAAAAAGATACGAGCTGAAGTGCGACAGCATCTTAGCTGGCTCGATGTAAATGTAAGATTCTTCTACTGTATGAACAAAATGAATCAAAGTAATTTCTTGGAGAGCCCTGATTTCAGTACTGGAAAGAAGAGAGGGTGAGGAACTAATAACAAGCTATTTTCTCAGGAGAGGGCATCAGACTTCAAATGCATTGTGTAAAGGTTTTAGGACTCAAATACTTAATAAACTTAACACATAGTAGGTATATGTTAATAAATTATGGGAAGTTGGAAGGTGTTACCAGTACAGAAGAGGAGATCAGTATATAATACATTAAAAAACCCTACTAGCTTTCAAATGTCAGGTAACAGAATTGGAATTTAATTTAATGATATCAAACTGGACACTTCAGGAACAAGAACAACAAAGTACTTTTTAAAGTATAAGTTGTTAAGAGCCACTGAATAAAGGCATGATCTGGGTATATGAGAAAACAAAGGAATTACTATTTACCATCCAAGAAAAAACAGTTTATATGGTTTTTGCATTTGCCTGGTGAAATATTTGCAGAGGAAATGGGACTATTTCATTATTTGCTGTGCTGGAGATACTTCATATGGAGAAAGAAGTTCAAACTGACAACAGGTAAAGAAAAACCCTTCTGTACTACATAGAGGAACTAAAGAAAATAGGAGACAAATAATGTAAGTAAGTTTCTTTCTCCAGAATAAAGGGCAAGACTAGTGCTTTAGTTTTTTTATAAAGTTTGTAGTTGGTTTGGTTTGGTTTGATTTGGTTTAGTTTGGTTTGGTTTGGGTTGGTTTTTTTTTTTTTTTTCACAAACACACCTAATTTTGTCCAAAATGCACAATCCTCCATTGAGAAGTAATTTAGATGAGAAAAAAAATGTGTAAATAGGCCCATTATTTACATGTTGTCAATGTGCTAAAGAAACCTGTAACAAGTGAACAGGAATATGCACTGATCATCTGTATAACAGATAGAGGCATTCATGGTATGACTTAGAAAGCTTCTGTGGATTTGGGCTGACAAGTGGCACTTGGACCTTTCTGAATGCTCACAACTGCTACTTCCCCAATTGTGTGCTTGTATGATATTTTGAATATGGTGGTAGGCTTGTATAGAGTGCCTAAAGGATTCAGGTATTTGTCTTGTTGTCTCTGCTTCATGAGAAAACAATATTTTTTCTAGTCTTGTATAGACCAACTATCTTTCAGAATGTCCATCTGTCAGATACTAGTAATGCTTTCTTTTCATAGCACTCTACTTCTGGCAGTTTAATTTATTGAGTGGTTCAAAATAGTGTCAGTAGCTAGCTGCATCCCATAAGGTAGAGCTGGTGGCATGTAGCAGAATCACAACAGAAGCAAAAGTGATCAATAGGAAATCAGTTTGGTCTTTGAACCGGATGTGTGTGGCAGACAAAGAAGCTCACAAAACACCTGCTGAGTGGAGCATGTCTTTTGCCATGATGCAGGTAGTATGGAACCTATCAAGGCAGAAGGACATTAAAAAGATCATATAATGGCAAGGGGGTTATAGTGGCTTTGGCTGAGAAATGGAAATCCTAGGATAGCTAGTATTGTGCTAATTAGAGAAGAGAGAAAACAAAAAGAAAGATGTGCTGGAAGCATATATAAGGAGTCCTGTGAAAATAAATGTCAAATCTGAAGCAAGATTGCAATTAGCAGCCTGAAGGATGAAAAGACCTTACAGAAAAGTCACATAGTCCAGGACAAATACCTCTATGCTGAAGGTTATAAATACCATTATGATTGTGCAGAAGGCAGGAACCTTAAAGCTAAGTGGAATAAGCAATGACAGAAGATGGCATTTGTACATGAAAGAAACAATGATAGAAGGCATTTGTACAGAACAGTCTTAATTGGACTTAAGCTTACATATATTTTGAGCTATTTTTTTTTTCTTGCTCTAATTGGAAGGCTAAGTCACTTTAAAGAAATACCCTGTTTTTAAACTAGCCCTCTTAATAGCTGGTCTGCATGAGAAGAATGAGCCTGGGATTTTAAAAGGATAGAAAGAATAAAACCTGGAATTCTTCATAAATTTTGTCAGTTCCATACACGCAGATTAGCAATGGCAGTTCTTGGTAAAAAATTATGTGAATTAAGAGAAGTGTGCGCAAACTCATGTTAAGAGATACTCACTGAGAGTATTTATAGACACAGAAACTACTTCTACTTGGGAAAGTGGAGAGCTATGTGTGGTTGGAGAATGGAGGAGGCATATTAAAAAGGACTATCATATATGTCCACCTTCTTGCAATTTTCCCTAAATATTTAATAAACACTATTAGAATGGATGCTGACTATATGTTTTTCATTTGACCCCTCAAGACTGGCCATACATTCAGGTGTATTATCTACAAAACAAATCAGTTTTTTGCCTTCTCCCAGGAAAAGTTTCCCTACTTTTTATGAAACTGTGTTTTCTAGCTATACAAGTGCAAAATAATTCAGTCATGGCCATTGTAGTGCTCAGGCTTCTGTTACATACAAATGAGCCTTAATACTTTGAAAATTATGGGATCCAGGGAAATAGGAAATTTATCTGTCTGTCCCTTGCAACAAGCATTTTTAAGAGCTGTGTGGTAGTAGTTCACAAGTGATCACAGAAGAGGTTGAAGGTAAGGCAGGGCAGGACTGTAGTCTATTTGTTTCATTGTGGTGAAGGATGCAGAATCAAGAACTTGATGGATTCCAGGAAATCTTCTGGTAATATTTGTGCTTGGATTCCCATTTTTAAATATTACAAAGAGATATATATATTTTTTTAGTGTTTGGTAGATTACATACTAGCTTTTTTTTGCTAAATTATAATTTTTTTTTCTTCTTTTGAAGTGTCATGTATCACACACAATTCTATCTGAATTCCTTTAGAAATTCTTGGCTCCAATGCAGTGGTTGTTAGCCACTCCTGTTTGGGCCAGTGGTGTCCTCTAGGACAATCAGACAGGGCCTGTGGAAAGAATGCAGATATAAAATAGATTCTCGCACATGTAAGTAAGGTAGGAAAATGGGGGAAAATAGCAGTTTACATGATTAGCCCAGATAGTGCACAAATACACTAATACACTAGCCTAGTAAATTTGACTAGGAAAAAAAACTCTTGTGGGGCATGTTGGAAAAATGAGTTGAGTAACCTTGACTTAGAAAGCCCTATTTTCCCTGTGCAATCACAGGAGCACTACTCAATCCTATACTACTTTGTATAAACTGTGGGGTTCACTCTGACTGCTACACAGCCCTTGGAACCTAGTCCTGTGATATTTTTCATTTTGTTTTGCTGGTTAGAAAGTGAAATAACATTGTCTGACTTTCCATCTCTGGGTATAAAATAATAAAAGAATATATACACCTTGTTTAGGAGTAGGAGATATTCAGGCAAGACTAAGTGTAGATCAGGAGACTATTGTGTTTTGAATATATTCTGGCAAGATGCTCAGGGCTGTCTCTGTTGACAATGATGAACATGCATTCATCTTACACAATTTTGTCTCAGTTCAATCACTGTGCAAAGCTGTGTTGCCATCACACAGTATGGTCCCACACCATGAGTCTCAAACATGAAGCAGTGACATGGGTACAGCATAACTGTCCCTGCATTTTTAAGTTTGGGCAGTTTTTATTTGACCTTTGGTTTTACCTTATACACTTACGTGTAATACAGTGAGAACATGCAGAGTGCCCAGTGTTTTGCCCTAATTTACATACTAATGCAGATAAATTGCTGAATGCAAAAGTAGATTTGATTTTATTCCCCCTTGTGTACATAAGATCTTAAAGAACGGGATTCTGTATGCCAGGAGAACTCACTTCCTTACCAATGTTTTTTTCTGATCATGTAGAAGAAGTACTGAGCTACTGAGCTGCCCAAATATAACTTTCAACATACCAAAATGAGTGTATGTCTCTTGTGAGAACTTGAGTTTTCAAAAGTAGCACTCACCTTCTACTATGGTATTTCTCTTGGAAGCATACAGTTAAATCCAGTGATATTGTAATATCTTCTTTAGTGTAGTTATAAACATGGCCTGTTTAGAATGGAATTTTAAATACTGGAAATTTATTTTATTTTATAAAATTTTGTCCACATAAAATGTCCATTAGTGTATTTTCCTTTTCTTTTTTTTTTTTTTGTCAGTGACTATAACTACAAACCTAAGTAATATAGGAATTTTTTTCTGAATGTTTTATGGATTTTGTCAGTACAAGGGATTTTAAATGTAGTTGACTGTTTCACAGTTTTTCATCACATATGGCTTTTAATAATAGAAAAAATCTTCCTTTATATCAAACATTTCCAAGACTGAGAGAACTAATGTTGGATCACTGCTATTCATTCCCTCAGTAATCCAAATTGTATCTCAAGGGCTGCCAGACTTTTAGCATTTAGGAGATTAATAGCCTCTATTTTCTGTTTCTGAAAGGGGTTTTGTAGTTGGTCTTTGAGTAGGTTAGGGAGAAACAAAATAAATTTAATAGCTTTTTATGTCCTTGAAGTCTTAATTCAAGTGATTGACTGTACTTCATCTAGAACCAAATCACCTGTAAATCTAACTAAGCCATTAGTGCTGAGACTATTGTGATTAGGTCAATAGCCAGCTTGTATCAAAGTTGACTTTTAACTATTACATCAGAAAATTTTCTCTTACAAAAAGAAATTGTTTCCTGGATCTATGATGAGATTTCAACTCAGATTTCTAAATCTTGTCAATTTAGGGACAGGAGTTCCAAACCTGATGATGTTCACTTTTGAGTAATTCAAACAATAAAAGCCTTCAGAAAAGCGTACAGTAGCAACTTCTGTTCTGAAGTTGTAAGTAACTCTTACACAAAGGGACAGGTTTTCAGTTGGAACACAGCTGGTTCTCAGTGTTCCCCCAAAGTGAAAAGAGCCAAGTTAACAAACAAGCTTCATTAGATGGAGATAGAGGTGGAAGACTAGAAACTTGGGGAAAGGGAGGTAATTTAGAAGTACACAAATACACTAATACACTAACAGCTAATGGATGAGAGATTAATTTCAGTTTATTCATGGCTTTTCAGAATTTTTGTAAAAATCAGTGTGCTATAAATTGATGACCACCAGAGCACTTTGGGCAGATTATGAATAGCACAAATGATATTAGGGAGACAGACATTATCCAATGAATCAGTGTTATGCCTGTAGAAGCCTCTTTTAGCTGGATGCAATTGCTGAGATGATGCCAATAGTTAATAATATTATGTCTGTCTGTCTATCTGTCTGTCTGTCTGTCTGTTTGTTTGTTTGTTTATTAAAGCCAGGTGCCTTTGTTCACATTCTGAATTTCACTGTCTGGTGAAAAGAAAGGATGGAATACTAAGATGGGTGTTAATAATTATCAGTCAGGAAAGTTTAGAACTCAAAGATGTGAATATGCCAGCTTTGTTAATTGCTCAGAAATACTTTGAGAAAAAGCATAGCCATCAAGGCAGAAATTTCAGGTGAAAGAATACATCCTAATCCCACTGTGTATTTTAGGGAAAAAATAGAGCTATATTGATTATTTGATCTGATGTCTCTGTGGAGACCAAATGATGGTTTGATTTTTATTTTAATCATGGATATTTATTGGCAAACCTTTGCAGCAGAATCCAGACTATTCTAGGATATCTATACTTTTTGGTCCAGGAAATGGTGCTGATGCTATATTTGTAGAAATATTCACCAATTTGTTTTGGTGTGAGGTTACATTTTCTAATCCTTTGAAATTTGGTTGTGATATCTGTTTCAGGCTGATAGGTTTAAGATTTTCTGTAGGCCACTTTTAGTTTCCAAAGTGTTTATGGAATCATGGAATGTTTTGGGCTGAGTATTTGGGGAGACCTTTAAGATCATCTAGTTTCAATACCTCTGGCATGGAGAGGGTCACCTTCAACAAAACCAGGTTGTTCGAAGCACCATCCAGCCTGATTTTGTTTTGAACAATTTTGAGGCTTTTCTGGGCAAGCTGTTCCAGTGCCTCACCATCCTTTTTCCAAGTAAAGAATTTCTTTCATGTATCTAATATAAATCTGCCCTAGTTCAGTTTAGACCATTGTTCAATTTAAAGCCCCCTTGTCCTATCACTACCTGACCTTGTAAACATTCCCTTTCCAGCATTCTTATAGACTCCTCTTTAGGTAATGGGAAGGTGCAATAAGATCACCCCAAAGCCTTCTCTTCTCCAGGCTGAACAACCCTAGCTCTCTCAGCCTTTCCTTAAGAATAGGTGCTCAAGACCTCTCATCATTTTGTCTCATGTATACTTGCTTCAAAAGATCCAAATCCTTATTTTGGCAGCCCAAACTGGAACTTGCTGGCCAGACTTCTTTGGATGCAGCCCAGGACATGTTTGTCCTTTTGGAGCTGTGAGTGCCCATGGCTGTGTCATGTCCAGCCTCTCACCCACTGGCACCCCCAAGTCCTCTGCTCAGGGCTGCTCGCACTGCCCAGCCTGAATATGTTGGGATTGCTGTGGCCCATGTACAGGACTTTGCACTTGGCCTTTTTGAACTTCATGAGATACCAATGGACCATCCTGCCAAGCCCATCCAGGCACCTCTGGATGCCATCCCATCCTTCAGGTGTGTCAAAAGCACCACTCAGCTTGGTTCCATACACAGAGGGTCCAATTGATCCCAATGCCCATGCCACCATGTGTTGTTTGTGATTAACCCTTTCTATGGAGAAAGAGGCTACACTTCATTAAGTTTGATATTTTATAAGCATTTCTGGCCGTGATTTTCCATAAGCAAAAGCTGCTTTATAAGTAACACAGTGCCTTATAAACAAATTGCTGCGGAATTTTTATTATCCTTTTAAGTCTTAGAATTTTTGATTGGTCAATTTCTATAATGCTTTTAAAATTTGTCTTCTTTTCCCAAAATATTCTACAATTTCTTTTGTTTTCATGTTGGGTAAAGGACTACATAGACCCCAATGGGACATGGTCCAGGCAGCAAAAGGTCCATTGGGGCTATACGATAGATCAGGAAAGAACTTCAGAACAAACTGGCAAGAATGTCTTTGTTTTCTCCTGTTATTTATGGGGGCAGGAATCTGTGCTTCATAACCATAGCTTAGGAGAAAGATACGTAATTAGTTTTCTCAGTAGAAAGTTCTGCTCACCAATCCATTTTCTCATTTGTTTATATTTGTCAGAGAACACTGTGTAATGCTTGCTGCCATTCCTCTTACTGTTAATTATCTGGACCGTAATTTAATTGTCTTTTGTAGTGTTCTGCATTAGAAATCTTAAATAGTTTATTTCCTAAAAGCCAGGCATTTCCCTTGAACCTAAGCCAAGATATTGCAGCATATGACTTAAGTAAATGAGCTGCATGTGATACTAATCATTTTGGTTTTGTCTCTTTCAGTCTCTAACAGGCTTTGGCACAAATCTGTCCTTTTCTGTGTTTTTTCTAAATTATTTCCAGGATTCTTCAAAAAGGAGAGTCATAAGTGATTTCTGTGATTTGGCTTCCATGCCAGTATGCTGCTTATGTGCATGAAAATAGCATGCTTCCCTCTACCATGCACGAGAACATGTTCAGAAGAAACTCAGTTGTCTTTGTACTTCTTCCTGTTGTCAGGAGCTTCCAGAATTGAAATCACTTGCAAGTGAAAATCGTAATTTTCAGCTGTAGACCTCATTCTGCATCCTCTATGAGAATGATTCCTGCTCACGCAAATAGGACTATTGCAAAATAGTTAACTTGGGTAAATAGAGACTGACAGACAGGACTGTATTGTTTACTCGCTAAAGTGGGGCCCTCATTGAATGAAATCGTTCAGCTTCAGATGTTACCATCAGTTTATCTCATGGCTAAATATATCTCTCTCTGGTAGCAACTAATTCCTAGGGGCAGCTGCCTGTTCTCAAATCACATTTTGTACCCATGTGCCTGTAACACATGTAGTTAATTATGACAGAGGACCTGGAAATGTTATTAGAGTCCAACCACTCAAAACCCCTCATTAATTGTGTGCAGGGCTACCTTTGATTAGTTATATTGGACGCTGAGCATCATCTGTGTACTGTTGAGTCTGCACAGAGAAAAAATCACGAGAACTAACATGTAGAAAGAAAGAATCTATATTTTACTCTGATGAGGAGAATATTGCCTAAGGATCTTCAAAAATAGGAGAAAAATTCATATTGATATTTCAGGAGTGTCTAATTTGTGGTGGAATATCTGAAATACAGATGTTAGATGAGTGCTTATGTTCCTTTCTTCTTGTTATAAAAAATTACCTTGTCATAAAAAAATGCTATTATTTCTGAGGAATGCTAATGCTCTTTTATTCCCTACTGAGTTTTTGAGGAAGGAAGGAAGGAGGAGGAATAACATTAGATGAAGGGTGGCCTTACAGGCTTAAGAAACCTCCTCTTTTTACAGCTGAATGTCATGTCCTCAGGACTCATTAATCTTCTTGTTTGTACACACATCACCTATTCTTGTCAGGTATGTTGAGGTAAGACCTTCTTTTTTCACAAAAAAGAGTTAAAAAAAGTGAAAATAGCAGCTGGCGTAGAATTACATAGGAGAGAAAAAATAAATTTGGGGTTAGAAGCTTACTATGAAAATTTTCCTCTCTTAAAATATATTTAAATATTGAAGTGTCTCCTCTCTTGTTACTATCTCTTTCTATGAATGTAACTTCATGTTACTCTGGATAAGGAGAGATTATCATTGTGCTTGCTGAGAATGTGCTTTGGCCAATAATGTGAATAGTGGTGTCTTCCCCACGACATTGACAAACAACAAAAGAGTGTCCACAACTTGCATCAGGATTACAGATCAAAGCTTTAATTCTTCAGCTTTCCTCTTGCTTCTTGAGGTTTCTTGTCTTTTACCATAAGGTCTGAAAGCATCTGTGAAGAAATCAGCATATTATGGGTTTCGTGTATGCTTGCAAATAAATTTATTAAAAGTTGCAACATAAAATTACAGTTGTATCTGATTTTTGCCTTACTCTACACTTTTAATTGCAATATTTCAGAGCTTAATAACTTTTCAATATTATTCTCTGATATTATTTTAGAATAGGGAATTCAGGGGATAGGGTGTACTTAGCTTAAAAAAAAAATCTGGGTAACTTTTACTTTAAGTAGCATTTCTCCTCAGATCTTTGCTGTAGAGAAACACTAAATGACAATCCTAACAGTAAAACAATGGATTCTGTGGAAGTTAGGAGTAGCAAAACAGTATCTAGGTTTTGTGCTAGCTTGTTGCATAGGGATAAACATCATTCTTGTATCTTAAAATGATGGCTTGATATCACAGCATAAGGGACTATTTAAATAGTAAAGAATTTCTAACAAAATTTCCAAAGATTTACCGTAGAACAGAAGTCACTTGACTGTTTTTATGGTTTAAAAAAAAGAAAAACAAAAAAAACCTATGTCTGCCAGTACCTGTAAAAAGGGGCAGCTGGTAAACTGGAAAATCTTATTCTTTCTAGAAAACAGTAATTTTGCATTCATGTATTTTGCTTTGTTTGCATGTGCTTCTTTCCCTTCTGGCTTTTAAGACTTCTTAGTGTGTGATTCAATTTAGTTTGGCACTTCACTGTAAGCTAAGCATGATTGTTGTGCCTCAAGTTTTTCCTTCTTAAGGGCCAAACTACGCAGTGGTAGGAATTAACTGTAACTAACAGCATTAATCATCCCCCTTGGATGGAAATGGAAACTAGGGGTAGCTGATTTAGTCTGCTCCATTTTCAGTAATTAGCTCATTATGTTCCTCCTTCTGTCATTGTTCTGATATCCATTGGATCTCTGCATTTGCAGGGACTGGATTTTAAATAGGGAACTTAGAACAGGTAAAAGGTCACAGCTAGTAATTTTAAAATTATCTCAATTTTTAAGCACAGCTTTCTTTGGTTTTTCTATGAAGCCTCTCTTCTATCACTGCGGTATGGAGTGATGTGTGTGCTGTGAATGACACGGGTACATTTTTGTATTCACTGTGTTCAAGGAGGCAGCAACTGGAATAAACTTGGTGTGCAGATGGTACTGGTGCCTCGGGATGTTTCATGGCACTGTTGAACTTGAGACAGCAATGCAGCGATTAGTGCAAGGGTGCTGGCAGCTGGGAAATAGTTGTTTTTATCATCTAAAATAAAAAAATCAAGGGATAGTGTTGCTGAGTATGGTGCTGGATGGGCCTCATCTATATGGGTTGCCTTTCAGTGGCTAGGAAAGTCCTTTAGATTCAAGTGGAACTGGATTCCTTAGCTATCTTCAATTCATTATATCTTTTTAACAACTGAAATAAATTTTATCTATTGCTTAACTTAAATTGCTTTATATAAGCACTTATATACACATGCATGTGGTGTGATCTTTATTAACATACAGACTAAATTCACTCTTGATGCTGCTGAAAAATTTATAGAAGAATTCTATGGCATCAGGGGACTCTTATTAGCAAAACCCTCTTCATTAAACTGCACACGATACTGTGTTTTCCCTGCCCTCCCACCTTACCCATGGATGACATGCTGGAGCAAGGTCAGCAGAGGGTTTCCAGGCTGCCCAGAAAGCTGGAGCTCTTGCATTGTAAGGAGAAACAGTGATCTGAGCTAGCTGGAGTGTGGTAGGCTCAGAAGGACCTCAGAGCATCCTTCCCATACATATAAGGAGGTATCAGTCTGTATGTCACAGAATCATAAAATTGTTAAGGTTGGAAAAGACCTTTGTGTTCATGAAGTCCAGCCATTGACTGTCTGCCAGGAAGAGATCTATTTCTCTGTATAAGGGAAGGTTTTTCTCCACAATAGCAACAGTAAAGTAGTGAAAGAGATTGATCTGAGAGCTTGTGCAAACTTTTTTTTTTTGAGGTTTTTCAATATCCAATTGAATAGAGCTCTAAGCAGCCTGTTCTTAGAGATGACCCTGCACAGAGCTGAAGGCTGTGTTTGATGATCTTCTAAGGAGCCTTCCAATCTGAAATAGTTTATGGCCCTACAATTAAGTTATGTGTTTAAAGAAAAGGGGCCTGGTGAGAGGAACAGAAAAATACCCAAACACTTCAGCAGTCAGGCATTCAACACAAGAGTTGTAAATGTGCAGGCAATAGTGGATAAATTTTAAATCACCTGCCCTGGCTGACGAAGACCTACTTCTCTGCTAAGATTCCATTTACTTCTCTTTCTTGACTCCTTATTTAAGGTGGATTATCTGTAGACTTATTTCAGGTTAGGGTGTTTTTAGAGGCATTCATGCTGTCTTCTGTAGTGGTTTATGTAGATGAAAATGCCATTATTTAATGTTTACAAATAAAAATATTCTTTCATAAAAAATATTTTCCAAACCTCTCCCTCCCAGTGTATCAGAAAACTTTTCTGAGGTAGCATGTGTAGAGCAAGAAGCAATCAATGCAATCAGTGAAAATTATATTCTAAATCTCTGATTGCATCAATGGCCCAGGAATAAAGAATGCTTTAATTTTTGAAAAAAGTAATCATTCTGATTAAAGGCCTTTCTTTTCCTTCACACTACCTGAGAAAATTTTAAATTATTTGAAAGCAGTTAAAAATGGGCTTTGTTAAAAATGCGGTTAAAAATGCCTTTTTTTTCCACTGTACAAGGGATGCTTTGAATCAAAAGTATTCAGCTTTATCTAATTTTTTTATTCTTGATGTTTTTCTATATTATCTTTATATTGGTGGAGAACTATTAATCTTTCATTTATGAAACTTTTAAAATATTTCCCCTCTACTAGTAGATGTAAAAAGTACTTTTCATCAAGGCAGCATTATTCATGCTGATTCATCTATGCTATCTAGTCAGTTTTGAGACAGAGGCATTTACCGAAGATAATGCTGCAAAAAATGGTCTTTTGGGGACAGAAGACAAATCCCCCATTTTATTGCATTGTTTCAGATGCCAAACATTCCCAAGAACACTAACAATACAGACCAGTGATATCTTTCAAAAGCTAAACTTTGTATATTTTTTTGATCCAGAAGTATATTCTTCATAAGCCCTGTTCATAAATAGGTGAAATGCATTGATGTTCCTAATTCACTATGACCAGAAATATGCTGTATGTGTTAAATCTCTTTCCTTGACTGATGTTGTCTTCTTTTCAAACGCTTCAGGAATATTCTTAGTGACCTCCATTCTCTGTTTGGCCAGCATCATTCCATGAGGCATCACTGCTGAAAATAACTCAAAAATTGGTTTGAGTTCTTCAAAAAAAATTGGTTTGAGTTCTTCTGTTGGTGTCTTCTTGGCCCCCTGGGCACAGCCTGGCTCATGTTCAGCTGCTGTCACCAGCACCCCCAGCTCCTTTCCAGCCACTCTGCCCCAGCCTGTGGAGCTGCCTGGGGTTGTTGTGACCCAAGGGCAGGACCCAGCACTGGGCCTTGTGGAACCTCACACCATTGGCCTCAGCCCATTGATGGAGCCAGTCCAGATCAGTTCTTGAAATTAGGGATCTTGTGCATGTTCTCTTTCTGAGCTTGTTCTTTTTTAAATTTTATTTTTCCTTTAATTTTCTTGGTGGAGCTTTTTGTGTTTTGTTATGGTTTAGGTTTTGGGGTTTGTTTTTTTGGTGTTTTTTTTTTTTTTTTTTTTTTTTTTTTTTTTTGTTTAGTGGGGGGATTTCCTGTAATTTGTTTGATTTTGTTTGTTGTTTGTTTTTTGTGGTCCTTTTTTTAAAATTTGATTTGGTTTTGTGGCTTTTGTGGGGATCGCTTTTTTTGCTGGCTTGGTTTTGGTTTTGCTTTGCTGTTTTTGATTTTTTGTTTTGTTTTGTGGTTTTGTTTCTTCCAGAGGTACTGATAAAGTTCTGCTTTCCTCAAATGGTCATTTTGTAATAAGGACATGACTGAAGACAAATGTAGCTGAGAGAACAGTAACATAGTTCATATATAAGCAATCTTTTTCACACAGATTTCTATGATACTACATTTTTTTTTCATAGCAATGACATTTCTTTCCCCCAAAAAAGTAGTTCAAGGGCAGAAGAAGTAGCAGTCTGGAAGAAGCAGTAAAAGGAAAACAGGAACAATTGCATTCCTATTCCAACCAGATTAAATGTAACTTGTTTTTAAGTAACTATTTTCACTATTGTTCCAGATCTGCTTGTCAGTAATTAAAAAACTGAGAAGATTCCTAATCTTTTAATTAATATATTACAAAATTGAATACTAACTCTGCATGTGCAGATGGTCATCTTCACTGTGAACTGTTATGCTTTAGTTTAAATGGAAAAATAGAGAATGACTCCACTAGAATATAATGTCTCTGTGGGCACTGAGATTACAATAGTTGTCTTTCTGGCATAAAAGAAGGTAAAACTAATTATTCATGTCCTGTGAGTGACTGATATGAACAGGAAGCAGCAGATCCTGAAAATTCTTCTGATGCCCAAGACTGAAAGTCTCAAAGATTAACTGCTGCTCTTGTTTGCCTTACATTGCAGACCGACAAGGTGAACAAGTGCCCAAGTCTGGATTTCCTACCTTAGTGTAGAGCCCAACAGGTCTCATACTGGTGGTTGACTCTACTGACATAAGTGCCAAGACCTCCTTCCTGGGCAGAAGAGAGAAGGAAGAGTTTTTCTCACAGTGATTCCTTCCTGTAGGATTCCAACCACAGAGTAACTACTGAGTTTTAATGAATCATAGCTTCCTATTGTCATATATGTATCAGAAATTCCATATTCTGGTTTCTGTGTTCCCATGAGTCCTAGGTGGAAAATAATTTGCCTTACTAAAGAACCCTCCAGAAGATACTTTCATTGTGTTTCTGTGTTAAATTTAGGTTTCTCTTCTTTAGAACATATAAAAGGATATGACTTAGATCAGTTTTAAAAAGCCTTTATTTTAGCAATGGAGTATTATCAGATCTCTTCACTTCTTGCAGTCCTACAGGACAGGAACAATGAGAATCTAGATTTATAAAACACTTTTTTATCTCTATACTTATATAATTTCAGAATTTTAATTTTCAAATCCTAAGGGGTGCATGAAACAACAAGATCATAAATAAGGAGTATAATTTTCACAAGTAACTGTTGATGATTTAAGGCAAGTAACAGACTTTTTTAGCTGGGAGAAATCACATGAGAGTCATGACAGTTTTTCCCTGCTTTTCTTCGTAATGAACTTTCCTAACTTAGCTGTTTTACATGTTATGGGCTGAAGTACTGCTTCTCTATGCTACCACCCACCGGCCATAGCTTTGATGTACTGTGAACCCATTATGTGCAATACTATCTGGATATTTTATGTCCACCAATTTGCAATAACATCGTGACCTGCAACTCTTGCTGCATAGATGAGTTTATCAGCAAGGCATATGCTTAAACTTCAAGGTCAGTGGAAACTTTGCCTTTATTTCTTAAACTTCTCTGCAGACTTTCTGCTGCCAGCTGTCTCAATGAACCAGGACCTTCTTTGCCCTTAATCTTTTGCATACGATAGTTCAGGGGTTCTTCTGAATGACTAGTTAATGTGGGGCATTTTTTCCCATAAGGAGGCCAGTGTATGGACCTTAAGAGGAAACAGCATCATTCTTTGAAGTTAATGTAATAATAGGACACATTATTCTCTTTATAGACCATCCTTGTTTTATTACAGCAATAAAAAGAAACTCTCAGAAGAATAATTTTACAACACTTTGTGGAACATGAAAGCTGTGTGTCATTTAAAGACTCTCCATCAGGCTTTAACCCAGCTGTCAGTCTTTCAGATAGCTTCAGTTGTCATCCTAAGCAGCTGACAGTCTAGCAAATCCCTCGCCTGTACCCCTGACTTTGTTTTCCTGCTAATGTATAAGGGAACCTCAGCTGGTTTCTGTTGTTATTTAGTCAGTTGATAGTCTTTTCAGATTTTTTTTATTGCCCCTGTCTTTGGCTCTGTCCTGATCTGTATATCAGCTTCTGTGTTCTCTGGCTGACTTCGGGGCCTTTCTTCTGTCACACCTGCTTCAAGCTGGGTAACCTGTGTGATTCTGTGGTTTCTTGTTTTATCTGTCTTCAAACTGTATCTTGCCTTGGAGCATGTGTTTACTTCTCCTTGTGCACGTAGCCAGACCTTTCTTAACTCTTTTGCTTCACCTTCTAGGTGTTCTTTCTGATTTGGCTACACTTTTACTACTGCTTCTTCTCCCTACAACCTCTGTTAAAGTTGTAGGAAATTGCAACTCAAAGTTTCCCATCCCCAAGTGCCAACTTAATTTGTGTTTTTAGCTAGCCTCCAGGACCCAACTCAAACAGTAACTGAGGATGAAAATCAGAGAATATCAATATTTAAGAGGTAAACCAAGTGTATGAAATTTGTATAGAGAAGGAGCGTTTACATTCAGATATCTATGAATTGACTAGTTATTCATGAGCTCTTCTTCAGGCCTTTGTAGTCTCATAGCAGCAACCCATAAGTGTTCTTAACATTTCTTATACAGCTTTGTTTTTAAGGCCCAGCAGGACCTGTGCAAGACAGTCTTTTAATATGGATGGGCTCTTATGCATTTTCAGTACACTTCAGAGCTTATTTTAGACCAACTTCAAGTGGAACATCTAATTCTATTGCACTGGGAAAATGCTTCGGACACTGTGGATTTCTGAGAATACAATACTCTGTGTACAGCACTGAGTTTTGAATCGCAGTCATGACCACACCACTGCATATAGAAAGCACTGATCTTGTAAAAACTTTCACTGTATCAAATTTGCTTGATAAATGTTTGAGAACCCATTGCATACAAAAGCTTTATGTCATATTTACCAATTAAATCAGTAGTGTCTGCCATCCAGCAAGTTATGTACAACTATGATGTCAAATTAATTCTATAAACGTACATTCCGGGTAATTGAGTAAAAGATTGCCAAGGTGCCTGTTCTGGATCTGGATCAGTTTTATACTCCCATGTGTTCTCTTATATTAATGGAACCATAAATGTCATTAGCAAATAACTCAGAAGTTCCTAAAATACAGCTGAAAAAGACAAAATTTCTAGCAGAATCCTGTTCTTCTGATAACTTAATGTATTTTCCACAAGTCTTCACTAGACATGCTTTATTTAAAAATCAATCTATAATACACCAAAAGACTACTTTTTTAGTATTTAAGTTGTTCCAATGGAAAGCAGTGGACATGTATTGATTTGTTATTATCTATTATTCTTGAGACATGGACAAATGCAGAGAAGATGAATATTTTCTGTACTGAGGTATAATACAAGCTGTATCACCTTCAGGGGTTTTGTCTAAAACAAAACCAGCAACAACCAACTCCTCATAAACAAAACAAACAAAGAAAAAATCCCAAAACCCTCAAAAAAAAAAAAAAAAAAAAAAGGCTTCACATGCATATTATCTTAAAATTGTTTAAATAGAGGTTTCCTTCATAAAAGGGAAATATAAAACTTTAATATTTCAGTTAAATAGCCATAATATTAAAGCTGACAATTGTGTTGATGTGTTTTTCATGAAATTGAAACAGTTTTCAGATTTTTACCTATGAGCTTTTGAGTAAGAGCTAAATTTGAATAAATTATCCATATTTAAAGGAGACTGTCTAAATCATTTCCTCTCCCTTAGCAGGAAGCTATGGGTAGATACCTTGTAGCATGAAGAAATCAGTCCTTGTCTCATTTTTGTAGAGTTCAAGATACAAAGATATTGCTTTCTTCCTGGAAAGGTGCTTTCTGTTTTTCTTGTCAGATGAGTTTCTCAGGATAGATAATGTGGGAATATTGCTAAAAATAGTTGTAATTTCTCTGATGTCTGGCCTATCATATGTGGCTAGTTTAATGGACATGAAAGGCTCTTTCTTTTAATGTCTGGTGTTACGATAATTTCATTAGTGATTTACATAATAAACAGTAAATAAGCAATACTTGATGATTAAAAATATGTAGCTGGTAATGCAAATGTTAATACAAATGTTGTAATGCGATCCACCTTTACAAAAATTCATTAGGAAAATAAAGAATTAAAATAAATGTATGCTTTTCTGCTAGAATTCACAATAATTTGATCTGTTGTTTGAGGAATTAGATTATTCTAAAAGAATAAAAAAGTGCAAAGCAGTTGTTATCAGTTTGTTATCATTAAAATTATTCTGGAAGTACGGTAAGCTTAATTCTACAGCCCTTTCCAAATGATCCATCTGTTGCAGCAGGCTTGATGATCTTGCTGGAAATCCATATAAATATAAAACCTTGCAATAACTCATGACAAGAAGGAAATTAAAAATGTACAGAGAGATAATTTTAAATATGGTAGTCTGCCTGTGCCGTGTTTAGAAACATAAATAATTAAAATTCACTGCTCTGGGTGCCTAGGGCCTCCACAAAGGGAAAAATAGTGGACTCTCAACTCAAAAACCAGAGGTAAGTATTTTTTTTAATCCCGTAAATTGTAGCAGACTTGGTCAGTGCTTCTTAGACATATGTTGGCTGTATGACTTAAATCACAGAATTTTCCATTTTAACTAAATGGAAAATAAATCTCTTATTAATTGTTAGAAGAACTATATAGACAAGAAACAAAGCACCCCCTTAATGTAAGTGATGAAAACCTTCATGCTGACAGATTGTCAGCCTTGAGGGTCATGAACAAAACCAAGAACCAAGCTAATATTAGCTGCTTATCTTAGGTAAGAAACATTTATTCATTATCTGGGTTTGAAGTGCAATTCCAGTAGATAGTGTGGAATTACAATCACATAAATTAAATATGTTACAGTATTTTTCACTCAGTTCTCTACCTCAAGGCACAATGTAGAAAAGTATATATTTGTAATAGCTTAGAAAGAAAGCTGTCAATCAAATGAATTATAAAAAATTTCTTATGATAGCTTACATATATGTGGGAAAAACCTTCTCTATTTTAGTTCATTTACTAGACTCTACAAAGTAGTGACTTACAGACCTCTTTAGCTCAGGCTAAACTTGCAATACAATATTTGGTGTGCTAGTGAAGTAAATATCCACCATGGAAACTATACAAATCCAACACAAAATAAAAAGAAAAAAAGGGAAGATTTAAGAGTTAATCTTCCATGCAGATTTTGGGGTTTTTTATCCTTGATGTTAAAAAATCAAATAGGTATTTTATGAGCTACTGATATTTCTCTAATTTACAAAAAGCTTCAGCTCAGAAGTTAGTCTATTTAAAGAATAAATAGTGAATTTCAATGCTTATCTAGAATCGGCAGCTCAAATTTCCTATTACAAAACAAAAGTTCCAGTAACTCATGTCTTTGTAAATAGTCAAAATGTTGGCCTCCTTTGATTTTATTTTTTGGGTTTTTTTGTAAGCTAGTGGCACTGTCACACATTCAAGATTTCTGCTGTTTTTTCCTGATTAAATTAGGGACTGACTCTTTCTGCTTTTATTCAAAATTTAAATAACCATGGTACAGTAGCACATGTCAGTTGTGGTGAAAACATGGCCAATTTAATGAAATGATTATGAAAGAACTCTCTGCAAAGCTCAGTGGCTATTCACCAGCATATAGATGCTGGGATGTGCTATTGGGTTTTTTGCTGTTAATCTGCAGCAGAGGTTTATAACTTTTTTTTTAGTGTTTGTATTTACATGAATTTATTACACAAGTCATAGCATAAAAACAGAAAACATAAAAGATTGTCTGTTTTAACCTTTCATGGAAAAGAGAGCCTAGATTTGGTTAAAAAAATGTATTAAATTGTTAAAAATAAATTGAGGAATTGGAAATGCAAAGGAATTTTATTATAGTTATTATTTTTAATTGTTCCCTAGATTCCCAGAATTCTCTGTAGGATATATAAAATAGTATTAGTGTTAGGAACAGATTTTTTAAAAAGTAAATGTCAGCAAAGTCTAGCTCAGAAATCCATTCCTCTAACTCAATAAATGCATTAAAACATTGCTAGATTTAAGTGGCTTTTATTTTCTTTATCTACATGTTGAATAACCAGCTTATTCCTAATCTATGGAGTCAAAATCAGTGCTAACTGCTGCAAGGAGTCAGAGACATGGTTCTCTTCTTCATACAAAAAGTCCAACCTCTAGGCTCTGGAGGTAAGTCTTGTGTTTATCTGTAGAAGACATTAAGTCTCCTTTAATGTCTGTCTGTGTTCCTTTCCTAAGGCCAGAAATGAGTAAGGGCATTCACTAGGTGTGGAGAGTCAAGTGATAAGAGCACTTTCCTGAAAGGTGGGTATTAATTAATTGGACTCTCCAGGCTTTGATCTCTTTTATGTCCTGCCTGGATCTGTGAGGTTACCATGTAAAAATGGTGACTGACACCATAACCATCACAGAACTGAGGTTTCCACGAGAAAGGTGGCAGTAGCTGCAGTGTTTTGTGCTGAGCTCAATACTGTCAGCACATCAAAAGCTGTATTAAGGGAAACTCCTTGGGGTTTAATTATCGGCATTCCTGGTTTGCCATTTCCAAATATATTTACAATAACAATAGAGAGGCTTGACCTAGACAGTAGGGGAAAGTTTTACACACATATAATTGCATCATTAAGAGGACTATTAAAAATGGTAAGGTGGGTACATGTCTTGTTAGCCGGGCAAGAAAGGTGTGGATTGTATAGTGACATTTGAATTCTCTTTCATACGTGTCCACACAGCAGTGGTACAACTGAAGACATACCTGATGGTCCCTGGGTTTTGGGAGAGAGGTCACAACCATGTATTTATGTGTTGTATCTACAAAAAAGAAATGGCTAATAGCAAATACTGAAGTATTAACAACTAAATTACCCCAAAACACATGAACATGTATTTGAATATCCAAATAGATATTAGCTGTATCCACAGCTTTTATTAAATGTGGGGAATTTCTTCAAATTAGGCCATCTTTTTTGTGATCAGCTACATATTGTGTAGTTCAAATGACCTTACTTACGTTAATGTAATTTATAGATTGCCTTCTGGCAGCATTCATCAGGGGTTGGAAAGAGCATAGAACAAACAATTAGATGACTTTCAGAGCACCACTTCATATCACTCATGTTGTACACCTTTGCACAGAAAATGTGAATCACAATTATAGTACTGCTCTTTATTTGCAGCACTCTCCATACTGTGCTTCCTGTTTTTCAGGGGTGTGCCTGGCTCTGGCTCTGAGCAGTTCAGTGTGATACTAATTAGAGGTGGAATGGGGCACTTCACTACAGGTTATTATGGGAGGCCAGTGGCTAACAGTAAGCAGTATAGCAGAAGTACAGCAAAAAACTGAGGTGAGATTGAGCTAAATGCAGAGCTAAGGAAGCTGCCTCATGCACAGTACAAGCAGACAGGGAGAAAATGAGATAAAAATATAGTAGAGTGGACGAGGGAGTGGATGAAGTGCCATAGGTAGTAAACAGAAGCTGGTTATGCTGTGGGGCTGTGCAGTGCACAGCTCTTCTCAGTGCACTGAGGTGTGATGAACAGCCAGAGCAGAGCATCCAGCTGGCCATCCCCAAACTGACAAATGCTGTGCTGTCACGTATTGGCAGTGGCCGCCAGCTGGGACAAGAGATTCCGAAAATGAAGAGGGTAACTTTGAGCAGGCCTGAAGGCCTAAGATGCTGCAGTGGAGCTGAACCAGAAAGCCTCATCAGCAGGATGTTTGCAGATTCCCCTTCTGCTGATAGGTCTTGAATTCACTCTGTAGCACATCCTCATTACTGTGGCTGGCAATTACTTTTTGAAGTTACTAATTTTCATGCTAAATTTTCAATTTTCAGCAACTTGGGTAAATGATTATTTTGATTTTCTTGGAAACGCATGAGAATCCCCCTAAAAATATGCAGCGTTTATGATCCTGGCCCCTGCTTAACTAAAAAGCTATTTGAATGTGATAGGTTTTTAATTGGCAAAGTCATGATTGATTCTTAAAAGCTTTGTAATGCAATATAATCTAATCTTTATCTAAATTTTTGTTGAAGTTATAAATTGAATTGATATAGAATGCATTTTTATATGCTAAATGTCAGAGGACATTAACTATGTTGTTGTGTCCTAATGACACAGATCCAATTCATAAGATTATTCTGTATGGTATGTAATATATAAACCACAGATACTTATTAGATGCAAAATACATGATACTTGTTAGAAAAAATTATCTATACTTACAGAAGTAAACAGTTTTAACTGTATCTTTCATAAAATCTAGTGCTTAGCCCTATGTCAATTAATTTTTAATAATACTAGAAATTTTTTTGTGTACTAATGAAATACCCCTTACACATCTCTGAGAATTAAAGTAAGTAATATAATAGTGTCAGGCATCTTTTTTTTTTCAGTCAGACATTGTGTTGCAATTGCTTTCTTTATGAGGAAAGGATGGAATGATACTATGCAGCAGATTTTACTATTTTAGGGGCAAATGAGTGCTGTACTAAGGATGTAGTCACTTCTCAGAAGGAAAGTTGGAAGGGAAGAGAAAAACTGGCACAATTATAAGAGGTCTTGGATTTAACATTCTGTGTCACTCTGCATGGATAATTCATTCAAGATATTCTGTGTTTCAAACACTCCACCTGGAAGGTCTGCAGTTTACCTATTTCTTTGTTCTTTACAGATGAACAGGTTATAAATGCTTAAAGGAGCTTTAAGAGTCAAAGAGAAGACAGAGGGGAAAATACATAATGTTTAAAAGCAAAGTGTAGGAGTTGTGTTGAGCACTGAGAAAGAAAAAATGCAGCCTAAAGAGATTTTTCTAGCTTTAGTCTTCAGCATTCTGTTATACAAATTAGAGAATTAAAATATAAACAAACAATTCAACCTCCAAACAATTCTGAACTTTCTCAATTCAGTGAAGTTTTAATAGGAGACCACAATAGAGTATGAATGATCTTAGGTCATCAGTCAGGACCCAAGATCATTTATTGTAACTAATGCATCATGATCTCAGACCCTTGCTCACACTTCCTGCCACACTTCAGTCAGTTCAGACTTCACTAGCCCTGATCATGCTGCCCAAGTCCTGGGGTGATGGTCAGCAGAGAAGAGAGATGTTTGAGTGTCATGAGTTGAAAGTATATCACCCATCTTAAACAGTATATTTCTGCCGTATATGCTTTCTTTGTTAAGATTTAGTCTAAAATATTCTATTAAAAATGGAATTTACATTTTTATGCTTGAATCTGTATACGTTGTTTTTTTTAAAGGAGAATTTATATTTAGTGTATAATTAAATATAATAGGTTTGTTATTAAATGCTTTTGTGGTACACATTATTGAAATGGACTTAATGAGTTATTTTCAGCAGTGTTTCCAAAGACTTGTTAATTCACAAGATGTTCTGATAAAATACAGGGTGACTCTGATGTTCTAGTTATTCTATTTTAGATCAGCATATGGCAAGTCTAATAAAAGATTTGAGGGCAGACAGTAATTTTTGTTGTTGGTAATTTTGCTCCAAGTTCAGTTAAATTGTTCTGTGAGATTAAGATCCTTCTTGGGTGTATGAAGTGGCTAAATTGAGTGCATTTTGTTTGCATTTGTGATTTAAAAATATAAATTAATTATTGTTTGAACTTAATATTTCTATACATTGCATAATAAAGTACATGTTTTACTTCATTCTGAACATCTATACTGGAACCACCTGAACCTGTTCAATCTTCTTGAACACCTAATGATGACTTACAGAGCTGTCCTCATTCACAGTTTTGAAGACTAAGTACCTAAAGTACTCAGGAACTCCTGTACATTAGAGAAGTTTGGTTTCACAGTTTTGGAGAACATATACTTCCTGCAGCATCCAGTAACTTTGATGGTACCTGGCATCAAATAAAATGTAATGTGAAACCAAAAGGTTGTAGTATATCCATCTTAGACAAAGTTATGTGTCACAAAGAACATATTTTCATCACATTGAAAATTAAAAGGGGAGGAATGGGAAAAAATATCATGTGCTCCTCACATTCATTTGTTGCCCCTGCTCATCCATAAATGTGATTGTGA
Organism: Ammospiza caudacuta; assembly: GCF_027887145.1. Taxonomy (NCBI): domain Eukaryota; kingdom Metazoa; phylum Chordata; class Aves; order Passeriformes; family Passerellidae; genus Ammospiza; species Ammospiza caudacuta. Next base: position 50,685,023 of record NC_080632.1, on the reverse strand, counting down.
AATCCAAAGCAGTTTGGTTTAGGAAAATTATTAACTTCTGTTCGAGCTGTGTGCTGTGGGCTGAAACAGAGACCCCTGGGAGCCTATATGGAGACTCCTAGTAAACAACCCTGGCAAATTATCTTCAAAGCAACAATCTTTGAGTCTGCTTACATGTAAAATGAGCAGACTTTTTTTCCCATCACAGTATAGTAGAAACTATATGTTAGGAAAAAGCCCCAACCCTCCTTTCTGGGATCAGTTCTCACTTTGATCTTTATGCAAGTCTCCCCTTTGGCTGTCAGTCTGCCTTTTCAGTCACAGAAGCATTTTGTCAGCTGATGGATGATTATTCAGTTATGTCTGCACAATGAAATAACACGTCCCACAATTTAATCAAATCAGGGTAGAAAAAATTTCCAGTTTTTATCTGGGATCAAAGAATATGTGGCTTAATGTCTGTAAATGCAATTTCCAGTTAATATGCTGGTCAGTACTAGAATCAGTGAACAGATTGCTGGGCTTTCTATTCGGGTTACAGCAAAGGCACAGTTTGCGTCAAGGAAAAATACAAATCCACCCAAAAAAGGTGTCTTTTGCAATGAAAGAAGCCTGGAGAGGCATTGTTAAGGAACCTGTATTATGTTCTCTGCTGTGTACTTAAAAGCTGCTCTATCAGGGGATTTATTGGCATGGCTTTTGAAATACTTTTAGTCTAATCTGTATTTGAAAAAGAGTAATTTAATTTCCTACCTTTTACACTTAACTTAAAATTTTTTTTGGTAAATAATATATGAATCCAAAATAATTCCAATGTCTTAGTATGCTTGCAGATCTGATTCACACTCCTGAATTTAGTTCTTCTCTTAGGTAATTCCTCTCTTTGTTTATAGTTAATGAAATGCAAATGTATAAAGGAACAATTATAGAGAAATGTATTTCCTTCTCCTCATGCTTTGAGGAGGTCAGTAAGAATTCTTGGACTGTAGAACCAAATTTGCAACATGAAAAATTTGCTTTCTTCTTCCCTAACATAAAGGCATTATATATAGGGCATGCTTACAAAAAACCACACCTCTTTATATCACAATAGGAATAGTAAATATTTATTATTTGTGTTATATACATATGGTCATATTATATGTATATATACTTATAAATTGCCATATGTACACAGGAGCACTCACATTTGGGACTATATTTTTGACAAATTAGTAAACCTTACTACTATTACTCCTCCTCCTACTACTCTAAAACCACTATTATGTGAGAGTTACAAGAGGTTTCCCAGGAAGGAATGGAATAGAGATGTAGTAGAATATGGTGGTTTTCGGGAAGCTGTCTCTTAATTTTACTGATATTTTAAACTATAGGAAAAATATCACAGTGTATAAATTAAAGGAGAATTCTTGTGATCAGACATCTACTACTTCAATGTAGTCAGTGGTGCACTGTAGGCAGCAAAGCCCTTTCAAAGTTATTTACACTCAATTTGCTTTTAGATTGTTCTTTGACTGTATATAAGCCCAATGTCTGGTTTTGAAGTAGCTAGTGCTTTAATGTAGCTCTGATTATAATTACACTTGCTACAGATTTCACAGCTGGTCATTTTTTTGCTTCCATTAGACAGTAATTTCCTATTCCTTTATGATGCATTAAGACCGAATAATTCTGATTTCTGAAAGAACACCTGTCGTTCAAGAATCTCAGTAGAAGAATAACACTAATTATAGTTCATCATATATGATCTAAATCCTACCTCTAGAAATTATTTATACCAGAACATTTCATTTTATTGAAATATTTGCATTCAAAACTTCCAATAAACTGTGGCAATCATTCTGCCCGCTAATAAATAAAAGAATTATATAATATTTAGGAAGGAATGATGCATTTCACTCAGGCCCTTCTACCCTGACAAGCCTAAATTTCTTCGTTGTTTTGATATGGTATTTGATTTGAGCTCTTATGATGACATTGCAGTTTCAGGATGAATAGGATTCTATGCCTTCACTTATATCAGCATAAATGGTTTTGGTTTTTTCTAAATAGTTAATTAATTTACAATTAAGGATTCTGTTTTTCTGTCGTTAAATATACATTTTGTTACCAAAAATAAAATTAAGAATGGATACAGTGCAACTATGTATTTACAAAAGCAAGGAGACTTTTTTCCTCCGATTGTGTTCCGCTTGTTATGTTAATTGATGTCATAATTAACTGTTTCACTTGCTTAAAAAACAAGGCAAAGGAAGATAAAGTTTGTTCTGTGAAATAAAAAACACTGTGAGCTCCTCAGAAAACTGACAGATCTATCTCCTTGGATTCTAAAAGGATCTGTCATTTTTGGATCACACATTAGAAGTGAGTCATCAAAATAATTGCATAAATTCTCAGGTGTAAAGTGGCGGAGCATCTCAGGCCTTTGTTGATGTTGTGATTTATAAGCCTCTAAATGTGAACTCCAAACCAGACAGCAAAAGGCATGTTTTCCATGTCCAAGAATGTCTTTCAGGAAACATTTTTATGATTCTTCTACTCCCTGGATCTCTATAGATCCAGGGACATATCCTTTGACATATTTCTAGAGGCAGTTATAACCTTGCATCAATAATCCCAACTGCTAGTATTATTTCTTCAGTTAATTTAGCAGTAAAATAATGAACTTTTTATGTGATCTATTTCATTTCATAATAATAATAAATCTTATTATTTACTGATGTAAAAAGTAAAGATGTTAGTCACTTTTAAATGATAAAGAATTAGGAACTTCACTTTTTTCCTGAAATTCTAAATGTAAAATATTAGTTTTTCATATTTTGTTAGCCATCACCTCTGTTTCTTTACCTATGTCTAAAAAATTAGATTTTCTTAGAAGTCCAAGGAGTACTGTTAGCTCATCTAATATTTGTGATTATCTAATCCAGAATGTGATTACTGTTATAGTCATCATCCAGCAAAGCACCTGAAGCTTGAATTTCTTATAAAAATTACTTCTCTTCATCAAGATTTTTGGAAATGTCTCTTTATCAAAGTGCATCAGCCTACCTATGCATTTATAAAGTCTGTGACATACTTTTCTGTTAAGAATCAGTCCATATTCTCTTGCCAGGTTCCATGGACACTCCTAAAACTTCAAAGGCTTTTCCTTGAAGTGTAGAGGTCTTGCTGCTGTTTTGTTTGCCTGGTGCTTTTTTAAATATAAATATAGGAGGAAAATTTCCTAGTTAATAAACTTCACCTTTGATACCTTTTATTTGCTTCACTTATTGCTCAGTCTATTGAAGAAACTCTTGAATAATATTTCCTTCTCTCCTAGAGATGAGGTCCATACCCCTAAACCTGTCAGTGTTTGAGAGTCATTTGGATAATGCTCATTAGATCATGCTGTAGCTTTTGGACAGGCCTGAGATGATCAGACAGTTGTACAGTCTCTTTCAACTGAAATTTTCTTGGGACTTTCCCTTCCAAATGAAATTCCTTTCACCTTTTTCCCTTTCCCTTTTCCTTTCCCTTTCCCTTTCCCTTCCCTTCCCAGGCTTGGCAGTTACACTTTCTGGTAAGTTTGTGGTTTTTTTCTCCAAAGTTTGATTTTAAAATTACAAAGTCATTAGAATTGCTAAATATGCTTATGCATATGCTAGACACACAGCTCTCAAACAGTCTGACCTAAAAGAAAAAGAGAGACCAAGGGCCAAATTAAACAGCAATTTAGATGATATCTGATTTAATTACGCCACTTTATGACAGAATTCCCTACAAAGAGAATGCAAATATAGGGGCACTGTACTTGAAATAATTCAAGATTCATACATTAATCACACCTGATGTATTTAACTTCTTTTTATAACTCACTCTTTAATAGTTTACTGTTTTAAACCATAACAAAATAACAGACATGATTGGTGGGTGTGCATTAAACAGTGTCAGCTGCTGACACATTTTCATGCTCAATAACTATTTTCTTGTGAGGAAAACCTGTGCTCTCTTCACTTACATGTCTCTCACCAAATATGAGGACAATAGAGAAGTGTTCTAAGCATGATCTTTGGATATGCAGCCATAGTTCAGAAGTATTTATTGACAAGCAAAAGAACAAAATGTCCTTTTGTTTTGGATGAAAATTATATATTTTTGCACAAAACCCCACTCTCACATAATGTAGTAGATTAAATTGTTGGATCTATTTGACATCTTTAAACTTTCTTTACTTAGTGAAGAGATTTTAGGAGTGCTTATAGTGTATCTAAGAGTTCCCTCTTGCTTTGATGAGACTTTTTTTTTTGTGACTTTGATCCAATTTTGAGTTTCCCCAAACTGGTAGATAAATCTTACATGTAGATAATTCTGGCAGCATATTGATAACAAAAGTATCTTTATATTATAGCAAAAGTGTCCTCTTAATTCTAGCACAAGGAAACCAAAATAATTAAGGATAAGGAAAAAGTGTTTTCCAGCATCTTGAAAGATTCGGTAATTAAAGATTGGCTTTGAAAGAACTAGAGTAGTCATTCCAAGTCTAAAAGACTTGGAGCCAGATTCGTGGTCTTTCTTAAATCATGTTTGTGTCAATAACTGTCTGAAAGCCATGGTGGACTCCTGTGCAGTAAAAAAGGGATAACAAACTGTTGGAAAACAAAGGATTCAAAAGTGGGAGAGGTTGGTGGAGAGAATCCTGAAAACACACCTCTCAATAGCTCTGAGTCAGTGGAGGGAAGAGTCCCAGGAAGTACATGAAGGAACTGTGTTGCTGGTGGACAGAGGGTGGTGTATTCTGTGCTTTGGATGCATCACTGGTGAGGTTGTCCAGAAAATAACAAGTGCTTTTTCAGCTGAGCCTTAGAACATAAAATACCTGCCTAAGGTCTGATAAACAAAGAACTTCCAGAATTTCCTTTGGTATCTTTATGCTTTCCCCAGGAGACAATGGTGCCACAGATGGAGAACATGCAGAAGTTGCCTGTAGATCCTCCTACTAGGAATCTTCCAGACAGCTCTAAAGCAGCATTTTGTTCTCAAGGTAGACAGAAGCTGTTGTAGCACTCTAGCACTGTAGCCCAGTATTTTTATTCTAAAGCACCAAGTTCTGCCTTTTAGCAGCCCTTATATAAGTTCTGGATGGATTGGACTTCTGCCATGCCTGAACCCTTCAATAAATAATGCATTTATAGTTTTTTAATTAAAGTGGGCAAAATGCGTCTAGTTCTGTGTTGCAAATTGTCTCCTTTCAGTTTTATAGATTTTAAATTAAAAGAAAATATTGTAAAAGTACAAGTTCATAGTAATTCCAGTGAGCCTTTAAAAATGTTTTTAAACTTAATATTCTGACTTGAAGTGCATTCATTTACTCCTGGGGAGGTTTGGAAGGTTATTAATATTTAATAGGAATGTTTCTGTAATTTGTTCCCAATGAGAGAAACCTCACTGCAGATTTAAACAGAGAGGCTTATCACAAGAAAGAGTAGAGGTGGGGAGAGAGTTTCTGGCAAGAAGGCTTGGTTTATGGTTTTAAAATGTCCTATTTACTATGAGGTCATTTTTCTCTTAGAGTTGGAGTGTTATAAGACAGTGCTTCTAAAAAACATCCAGAACAAAATATGCTAAGTTCACTGTTGCAATGAGGAAAGAGTTATTTTCTTAGCTCTCAATAGCCAAGTGGTGCTGTTAGCTAATCAGGGCACGAATATTTGCATAATATTGTAATATGATGGCACTATTATGGAAATTTTTTCAGTGCAATGAGCCACTAACATAGAACTGTTATCAAAATGGCTGGTCAAACTTTTTGCTATCAGTGGATCCTAATTCATCCTGAATAATAAGGGTAAGTTTATTAAAAATGAATAATGAATATTAATAGAGAAAGCTGTTAAAGATGCCGAACAGGAATGAATAACAAGGGGAAGAGAAAGATGAAAGGTTATTATTTTGTGAATAAAAAGTTCTAGAGAAAAGCAGTTAATCAAAAAGATTTGTAAGTATATATCAAAGTGTAGAAATGGGAAGAGCAGTATACTCTGACATTTCAATATCCCTCAACATTGTTTTTATATGATAGTAGTCAACTTGTCTCTAAGGCTGTTAACTTCTAATATAGATCAGTGATTTTTTTCTGCTCACTGCTAAATGAAAGGCATCTATGCCTTTGTATGTTTCATCTGTGGATGAAACAGCTCTTCTTCTTATTCTTCTAATAGGAATAGGCATAGGTCTCACAGCATTAGGAATGACCTTTCCAGCCATACCCATCCCACTGTGTGACAGCCACTGTTTAGCGTCCAAGTTGCCACATACACTCCTGGAGTTTAAGGACACTCTCTAAAGTCTGAAGCTTGTCTGTAGTTGAGTATAAGGTTTTTAAGATTACTGTTCCTTGTAATGTTATCACAGATCTTACATTTCTTCTTCTTTTCATTGAAATGCATGTTATTGTGATCAGCTTAGGCCTTTCCAAAATTCAATGCAATTTCAGTATTCTGAACTTATTTTGGGTTTAGCAAATATTTTATTGATAAGACATTAATTTCAGTTTATATTAAAAGTTTTGTTGGTTTTTTTTTCATTATGCACCATGACACATTTTTGGTATCTGAATATAAGGATTAAAAACAACAAAAAAACCATTGCTGTTCTTTTACAATCTCAGGACTGGGAGCAGGAGTTTTAAAAAACAAAACATGACAAAACTAAGAATATCACATTTTTTTTCATGTGCTGCTTCCCAAATGGTAATGACTGCCTGTAAAACAAAGATAGTTGTTACAAGTTTGTTGGTTTGGATTGTATAGAACCATTTTGTTTCAGAATGGTTCTCTGTTGCTTCATTATTTTACTGGAAAAGGTGAGGAAATTTTTACATTTTGATTTACAAGTGTTTCAAAATAATACAAATAGAAAGTTATCTCTTTTTTTTCCCTGTAGATGTGATGACAAACTGCATTTCAATATCCATTTACCCTTTAATGTGACTCTTAAATATACTTGCTACATGAAGTGTACTACTACTACATGGTACTACTACTACATGAATTGAAAATTAGATTTTATAAGGTCATTGTTTCCACTATGTGGTTTTGGTAGTAGTATATAACCCTTGATTTTGTAACACTTGTCATAAAATACAAAAAAAAATAAATATCTTGAAAGCAAAAGCTGAGCCTTTCCAAAGAGAAATTCTTCTTAAAACTTAAAAGGAACTTTGGTAAAAATATAAAGGGGTATTTCAATTTGTTTTGCTTTTATGGATAATGCCAAGTTCTACTGATCCAATGCATGTCCAAAGATGGGGAAGAAGCACCGGAGGAATTAATCCTCACATCCAGCAAATTAGGACAGATGACAGTCAAGGTGAAGACAGGATAAAGCTACGGCCTGTGGTGGGAAAAGAGGGGGCATGCACTGAAATGGCAGCATGGTTCAAAAATTGAGGCCAGAACTGATGGCAGCTGAGGTCAAGTTCCACTGGGCTAGAAAGGAGACAGTGCCACACTGCTTTCCTCAGCTTTGTGTGTCAGGAAGGCATGATAGCTGATCTGCAGAGAATGGATGTATATGTGAATCTTAAAAATAAAGGAGAAGAATGAACAGGAAAGGAGAAAAAAAGTAAGTTTAAAATTATATTAATTTCAGATGCAATGAGCAGCTCCACAGATGGAGGAAGTTAATATGTCAGTAAAATACTTTTCCAGTGCCAGCTCTTCTAGGAGGGCATTCCTCCTTTCTAGGAGCCAGTGTCTCAATGCAGGCTCTGCTGTACCTTTGTCCTGCCAGCCCCTCAGGCCCCTTTTTGCAGGCACATTGGAATAATATCTCTCCCCACTGCTCTGATCCCAGATATTTCCAGCTAGCCATGCCATGTTCCTGCATCCTTCCTGTTTGAGGAAGGAGCTGTCAGCTCTGATTTTGTGGCGAGTTATAAGGGTTAGCACATAAGGTTTGCAGGTATGTATTGGCAAGCTCAGTAGCTGACTTTTCAAGCTCCAAATGCTTGTATATATTTCTACAAACACGTGTGCATTCACGGTTACAGTCATATATTTATACAACTATAAATACATGTGTGTATATATATATATATACACATATGAATATAAAAGGCAGACTTCCAGGGAGACAAAAGCCATGAGAAATTTGGAAAGAGCTGCTGACAGAGAATATGTACATAAACAAAGACTGAATTGACAATACACTGTGTTACATCTTTTTTATTGTACTTTAGCTAAAATAAGTGTTTTGAATGTGTGTTTTCCTTTCCTTGTTGTAAGGGCTCATCTGTCTGTATTTCTATGTGCCTGTTTGTTGAGAAACAGTGCTCCCGAGATAATCAGCTCCTCCTGCTCCAGCAGCTTTTCTCCCTGTCCTCTTTCTCTGTGCCCTGCCCAGTTGCTTCTGATATAAACCCACAGCTGCTGTTGCTGGGTGTTATCTCAATAGGATTTTTGCAGAGATCCTCTTTTACTCCTCCTTGAATAACTTCTTTGATTGTTGATTGGTTTTTTGTCTGTTTTTATTTTTTAGAGTTTGTTTGTTTGTTTTGTGGTGTTTTTTTGGGGTGAAATTTTTTTCTTTAGTTGGTTCTAAGGAGTGGGGAGTGAATATTTGGCTTTTGGGGTTTCTTTTGGCGGTTTTTGATTGATTGGCTGGCTGGTTGGGAGGGGTTGTGGTTTGTCGTACTTTTATTTTTATCCTTTTTTCCCTAAGACTCCAGAAATACCTAAGGAGAGATGAGAAAAATTAGAGAACTACATAATCTCTTTGATTGAGTATATAAATCACCTTAAGGTAGCAACAGCAGGAACGAAAAATGAAACTTGTTAGGGAGCTAAGGCTCTTGATTGGTGTGCCAGTTTTCTTTATCTTCTAAGAGTAATTTGAATTAGAAAAATTTGGCCTGCAAATTTAGGATTCACCCAACTCATATTTCTAATTTTATCTTTCTGTTTGCCTTGCCTTCAAATGATGTGGATGTGAAGCAGAGATATAAACACCACCCAAGAAATCCTTCTCTGCTCGTGCCAGGTTTATGGCACATAGAACAAGCTGTATTATGAAATGAGTAAAACTTGTAGTGAGAAAGGGGATCTAAATAAGATATTTGTATGTTTGGCATACAGAACAGAAATGCAGAGGCACAGAATCACTTAAGCATGCTAAAAAATAAATTTTTGTTTTGCAGGCTGAACTCTCATGACAGGCTCATTAAAAGTTCTTGCTGCCAAATGCTGTTTGTTTCCACCTTCAGAACGGCCAATGTTAATAATGAGCAACTCCCCTTGCAAGTTACTTGCATAAAGTATTGTTCCTGTCAGTGGTGCAGTGCTAGGTGAGGGTGAGAGGGAGGGCACACAGCAGATGAATTCAAGTGTCTGATTTAACCCATTGCAAAAACACTGGTGTAGTCTAAGCTGGTATGGAACATTCTTGATGAAATCTAGCTTAGCAGCACTTGACAGTAGGAGGGGTTTACTTCTGTTGAGTTAGATAACCGTACTTTGCAAGTAAGATATACAATATCCAGGATTACTATCAGAACCTTGGTTTGTATTTTGAGATTTTCCAGCCCCCTGAACTCTTAACTTCATGTGAAACATATGATTTCCTCTTGAGTCAGCCAGCTTCCTCTCCTCAAGTGTTTCTACTTTCACAGATGGCTATTACATGATATCTCTCCATTCCTCTGGGAACATTGTCAGTAGCTGGTGCATTCCCCATACAATAAAGCCTCCAATTATGTAGCAGTTCCACAGCAACAATCAGAATCATGGCATTATTAAAGAGTGGAGCACAGGACAAACACTGATTCATGTAGGTACTGTATAAACATCAGATCTTTGCTTATTGTTTTATTGTATGTCAAATTCCACAACTTTCAGTTTAACTCAAATGAAGAGCTAAGGTAATATGGAATTATTTGTCTACCTATCATTTGATACATATATGATCAGGAAGACTGAAAGGAGAGTTGGCCAAAAGCAGACCAAATTGGTATCTTCATTAAGAGGCAGAACCTGATATTTTACATTCAATCTATACCTCTACTGTTCTTCTTTCGCTTCTACAGATGTATGTGCCCTGTTCAAGACTTTTACTGGTACTTTTAGCTATTGAATCCCTCGCAAAAAACAATGAATTTTTTAAATATGAAATCATATATATTGGGATCTGGAGTACAAAAATATTTGCAGATGACTAATTTCTATTATACATTTAAAAATCAATTAAGAAAAGAAGCCCAACAAAGCATACTATAGGCATCAAAACATGAAAAGGAAATCTGTACAAGTGTCAGAGTCTTCCAAATAATCAAGACTGTGGGCTATTAGCTAATGTGCTGTATACAATGCACAATTGTATGGACAATTTCTCAAGTACTGTGACCACTAAACCTTATAATAATGTGATTTATTAATTAAAATCTGATGCTTACTAAAAAGATCCACAAAGATAGGATCAGCTAACCAGAAGTGAATGGAATAGTGCAGCTGAATTAAAATTGAATTTATGAAAGTGAATGTAATATTTGAAAATACTTATTGTAGCTGCTGAGTTTTCTCTGTGTGTGTGTTTTGTCTAAGATTTCTAAAATACTTTTTTTTGTCATTTGTGTGTGGTAGTTTTCATAAAGCATTCCCTCACCCTCATTCATGCCTCTCTGCATTTCCACTCATTTAATGAACAATCATCTGTTCTTACCAGACATTAACTACATGAATGAAGAAGACACCAACATGATATATGTGTCTTGTTTCCTGCTCATCAAAGATAAAAATGAACTGCCTTGTTTAAAATGCCAGTCAATAATATTCTTCCTCGGGCTTATTTTATTTCATTTGCTTAGAAATAAACCTCAGTCAGTGGAAGTACAGATGCTGTATTTTAGAATTTAAATCTAAGAAGACAGTCATCTTAGACCAATTTATGGTTTTGCCAAATAGACTAAGAAAACATAGCAGCAGGCAGTGACCCAACCTGAATTGGAAAAGGTTTTCTTCAAGTACAAGTATATAACAGTATCTGAGGATACAATCATTGTGACGTACAACTAGAAATATGATAAAATTGGGAAATCAATTCTTTTCTGCTTAGTTCTTCCATAAGAATAAAAGCTAATAAACAGATGTACATAATATTATCTGTTTGAAATAAACAAAAATAGTGTAGTAAAATATAATATTTAATGTTTAAGTTTATTATATTTCTTGTATACTATCTCTCCTGTCAAATGGTATTTAAGTTCCTTGATGATCATATGAAAGGACCTATCCTTAGGGCAGTTATGAAGATATTCTTGTCTGAATGCAAAGAACATGCTTATGAATGTGTGGGACATGAAAGTTGTGACACATTGGTTATTTATATTTGGGTTCATTTCTTACATGACCCTAAAAACTTTACTACATAAATTTCTCATTTGGTCTATTAAAATTTTAATTGCTTCTCCATAGGAAGTGAATATAATATAATAAAAAGAAGAATGTGATTATCTGTATTTGGAACTAATATACTCCCCTTTATTAATGGTCATCCATCTATGTCATGTATACTGAAATATAACTTTAGAAAATCTTTTTATATCATCCTACTAACATAGCATTAGCTATGAATTTAGAATTATGAATTAGAATTTGAGAAAAACTCCAAATACCTAGTTCCTTCCCAGACTGACAAACTTGGGTCTAGACAAAGATCTTCTGTCCCAAAGTCAGTATGTGTTTGGATCTTCATCTGCAGCTTCCTGCCCCTTTGTGTAAAATCATTTAAGGATTTTATTATCTTGATTTGATATCCTTTAAACTAATTTTTAATTTTCCTTATTTATTTTTATAATCAAGGGTTCTGAAGCCCACCCTACGTGGCTTTACACTGAACAGAAAATAGCTGGTGTCTGGGACAGAAAGCATCATTGACTAATGACTTTATTGCTAGGACTTCTCACTCTTATCTGCAGGTAGGCTTCAGTGGAAACTACCCAGAGCAAAATAAAATTGTCTTCAGTAAGAGTGGCCTCCTGCTTTTCACACTATCATACATTCTAATCAAACATGTCTTTAACTAAAAAACATGCAGATAGACAGTGATAAAATTTGAAAATCCTCTCCTGGACAGGCTGAATGCTTGCTGTGGGCCATATTTTGTGTCTGTGCATACCAGATATTTTCTCTAATAAAAAAAAATCAAATAAATGAAACCAACAACTACAAAAAACCCCAAAAACCAAAACAACAAACCAACAAACATAAAAAAAAGTGGAAAAATCCCACTTTTTTCATAAATGAAATATGCTCAGGTTTAGTGCACATCTTTATATTCAGGGACACCAGAACATCTGGGAGCAACTATCCAAGCTCCAGACCACAGCTGGTAGAGGCTCAGGCTGTTCAGAGCATAAACAGAAACAGTTTAGATCTGTCTGGCCTTTCCAACAAAGATGTAACCAAACGTCATGTGAGACCTGCTAAAGTCTAACTACTACTTTAGCTTTCCATCTTGAATCACTGAAAACTACATCAAAGCAGCACTTACTGTAATCCAGGATGAACAGGAATCATATATTCTACCTAATGTTGTTAGTTTCAGTGATGACCTTGGATTTTTTTTTTAATCTAAAAGTCTTTTCTGTTGCATGTGGAATCTCCTTTTATTATTTTATTAGTTTATCAAATAGATGATATATATGCAGAAATGGAGGCCTACCTAACCTATTTTTCTTTTGTTCACAAGGGAGTACTTCTAGACTGGAAACTATTTCAGAAAACATACCAAATATGTTTGTTACTGGTTAGTCTTCTTTGTAGAAAGACAAATTAAATGGATTTATCTGTTTAATTTTCTAGCTATTGAAAAAACATTGGAAATAATTATATTAATTTTCACAGTTTGTTAAAATTGAGTGTGCACAGATGATCTCTTAATTACAGGATTGCACTGAAATATGTTTCCTGTAGTGCTATTAGTATTAATGGCTTAAAATATTAAATAGATAGGTTGGAACATGAAATAGTTATGTATTTCCTGTATTTCAATTATTGCTGTTATGTCTCAATTTTAGTGCAGACATAGGTGGTTGTGTTACAGAAGCAGAGAATACTTAGTGTTGGGAAAGACCCCTGGAGATCAGTGTGCAACCCCTGGGCCAGTGTGGGGTCCCCCAGAGCAGGTGACACAGGAACACATCCATGTGGGGGTTGAGCATCTCCTGAGGGAGGGAGCCTCCAAAACCATCCTGGGCAGCCTGCTCCAGTGCCACCCTCAATGTAAAGAAGTTCTTCATCAAGCTGAGGTGAAACTTTTCATGCTTAGTTTATTTATGGCCATTGTTCCTTGTCCTGTCACTGGGCACCACTGAAAAGAGTTTGGTACCATCTTCTTGCCACCTGTCTTGAAATATTTATATTATATTAATAAAAGCATTAATGAGACCTGCTGCCAGCCTTTTTTTCTCTAGACTAAACACTATTCTGGATATTGCATTAAATATATTAAAAGCTAGTTGCTACCCTGAAAAGTTTTTAATGGAAATAAGGAAAGCAAGGAGTAGGAGATAAGACTTATATTTCCACATTTCTTGCTTTAAAGACAGTTGATTAAGATGAGGGAGAAAACTGGGTTGAAGTAAGGGACTACTAGCAATTTTTTACTTTTTTTTTTGCCAGACATCATCCTTGTTTTAAGAGCACTGCCATACAGTCTTTTTTCTTTTTTATTTTTTTGGTCAGCAAAAAGCTTATTGGTGCTCACTGACATGAGCACCTGTGGAATAAAATTACAAGAACAGAGCAATTAGCCATTGCCTTTTTGTTCCAGATATTTCCTGGCTTCGGGAACCATCCTTTTCTGTAATGAATCTCCTAAGGATGCTATTTTGTTCCAGCATTTCATCAAGATTTTACTTTTGTCACACTGGAAAGGTACAAGGCAGGATCAGAAGAGAAAGTTCTTACCCAGCTCTCAGGGTGAATAAACTGAACCACTAATGATTCAGAATATTTGGGCCGACAGGGGGCCATGCCTTTCTGCTGCTCTACACTCTACCTTCATAACAGAGTTGATATGTCCCTCCTGTTATGATCCAGTGCAGAGTTCACCTATTTCTACTTATTCTCAGGATTACAGAGCTGTACAACAACTCTTGCTTTTCTATAAAAGAAAAAAAAAGTTGTCAATTTATGTGCAATGTAAAAATTTTGTTTGTTATTGTTTCAGGACACAGCAGGCCAGGAGAGGTACAGAACAATTACCACAGCTTACTACCGGGGTGCAATGGGCTTCATTTTAATGTATGACATCACAAATGAAGACTCTTTCAATGCTGTGCAGGATTGGTAAGTAAAAATTGGAATTTATATTAAATAAATACTCAGAGAGTATGTATGATATCACTTATCTGCTGTGATAGTGTAAATTGTTTTGGAAGACTTCCAGTTAAATGCTCAAGCATTCCTATACCTGAATATATGGTGGTGGGGTTTTTATCAGTCAGGAAAGACAATAAATATTTTCAAATGTTTTGCATATAATTAATTGTAACCATTGTGTTTTCTCTAATTTCAGTTCATGTCCAATATTGATACTACTAAAACCAGAAATATGCTAATATGGAGATTAACTGCTAAGATACCAGAAAGTGTTTCCATACTTTATGGGATAAAATGAGATACCATGTTTGAGCATAATTTTTGAATTTAATTTTTTTATCTGTAGCTACATATACATTGTTCTGTCCATCCTGTTAATCAAGTGTTGAAGTGAGAGAACTTTATCAGAATAGCAGAACCCCTAGAGTGGATGGAATTTGTATTACCTGGTGTTATGTGAATGTACAGATGTCTCCATGAAAGTGGAGATATCATTTTAATCACACGAGTCAGTCAGCATCCAGAAAATTTAAATCTTTTTTAAGTAAAGCTAACATAAAAGGAAAGCCAGAGTTTCTTTCAGTGATTTTTTTTCCTTTATGAATTATTTTAATATCCAAAACCCTCTCAGCAGTTTTCTGAGTGATATGAATAACATTTGTCATGTGTGCTCCACATGCTGCCTTGCATATAGTTCCCATGGGACAACTGAGTTTGAAAGAGGATTTTGTTTTGAGTTTGTGTGGTTTGTTCAGTATGTTTATTTGGCTTTTTAAAATTTATTTTAAGATATGTTCTAGTGTGTACTTCTTTCAGGACAGACAAGCTCAGAATTCAAACTTAAAATGTAATGATGCTATGATGCCTGTTTTTAACAGAAATTATTGCCCAGCATTAAGCCATCCAAGAAAAATAATTTTCTCTCTTTCATACTCTTCTAATTATCATTGTGGTAGAAGGTGTCACCAAACCCATGGAACACTTTCCCTCTCCACAACTAGTATTTTTCTTGGTCTGTATAAGATGAGATTGGTCATTTATCACTCTGAAAATAATAACTGAAAACCTTAGCTTGACTCTGCTGCAGTGAAATGGGATCTTGGGTTGACTAACGCTTCCCATGTAAGCACCAGGGATGTAGTCATTTACAGTCCTCCAGGGGAAAGGGCCAACTCCAGATTGTGTCCCATCATTTCTTCATCAAGTTATCTGTATGCCTCTACAGAGGCACATGTGTGAGCGACTCCTTCCATTTTTGAGAGAATCTATAAGCTTGCATGAGTAGTATAGATTGAGTAACTATCTTTGGACAATTGACTGTATCTGAGTGGAGTCTGTTTGATACTTCAAGAGGAAGGAACCTTTGCTCTCCCTGAGTTATGACAAAGGGATATTTTCAACATGTTTTACATGCTGGAAACATGGTATAATTACTTGCTATTACACATTTGTGACTACAGCTCTGTTCAACAGCATAAGACACTTCCTAGCAGGAGGTGGCTGAAGGTGTTAATTCATAGATCCTGCTGCAAAAGCTTAACAAAAACATGAAATCAAGGAGTACACCAATCTCCCATCTGAACCTGCAGATGTGACTGCCAGTGGCACTGCTTTCTGGCCCTGCCAGAGGAAGCACCTTCTTGCTTTGTCCTGTTTTTCTTTGTCCATGGGCTGATTCTATTCTAGCACTGGGTTGATAATGTCTTGTCTGGGATCAGCTGTGGTCTGAAAATTTCATTGTCCCATCTCCAGGCAAACCAGATGGCATGCCATGTATTATCTCTCTTCCTCTAACACAAAGACTCCTTTCATAGCAAGTGTAAATATGAATACTTATTATTAATTTTCCCACCTGTTTGTTTTCCACTCTCCTAGATCTGTTATGTTTGGCACTTTTTCTCTCCTGGTAAAAAGCAACTAGGCTTCATGCTAATTAAAAAGAAAAAAGTCACTGTAAAATAAGACAAGAAAATATTTTAAAGCTATGGAGTTCTTAAATAGATTAATTATGAAATATGATTTTCCAACCAGTTTTATCTAGAAGTTTTACAAAGACTTGACAGCTCTTGCAGAAATTTGGTAGAAAGAAAGGGTTGCAGTATTATGTGTCGAGAGCTACTGAGAAGTAATCTGCATGATGAAAGGAATGACAGATATGCTGAGTGCCTCACTTGTCAGGATGAGACATAGATTTGCCTGTTATTTGTATTTTTAATGTCATAAGCTCAGTTGCTGTTCTGCTGTTCTTCCTTTTTTTCATTACTCCCATCTCACAGTTCATAATTAATTTTGATCAGCCCTGGCTTCAATTTTTATAGTAATTGCACAGCTTGCTTCTGAATGTGAGAAAAGTTAAAGAAAACTGGAAGTTACCAATGCTGCAGAAATGCAAGCGTGGCCATGTGCAGGTATCTATGTCTTTCTGAAAGTTACAGGCAGAGAAAGCAGGGGTTTTAAGTCCTCTTGGGGCTGATAGTGCTTTTCTCTGTGATAAATGTGCCTCTCTAAGCAGTGGTGCCTTTTCATATGCATGGACAACAGATCAAGTCCAACTTCAAATCACATCACATCAGCTTCAAGCTTGATCTAGAAATGGCACTGCAGTCAGGACAATGAATCTAAAGGTACATTTTAGGTTTGGATAAAGGACATTGGTTTAAAATGTGTGTTGGGATTATTTTTTATATTAAAATAATTTTTTTGCAGCCTGAAAATATAACTGACGTTACTCCTTTTTAACTACAGATATAGATAAATAATATTTGCACCTCTAGAAACCATATCTAAGTTAACATGTATCTATTCAACTGTGAAAAATTCTCTATTTAATGCTACTATTAAGATTTTATATTAAAAAAAATCGGTATCCATAGTTTTTTCTATTAGCACCTATATGTGTAATATGTAGCCAAGAATTCAGAGAGAGTGCATTTGTGCTGAAAGTCTGTCTGCTAGCAAAAAGAGCAAATCAAACATGCTTTGACTCAGCAGTTCTATGGAACTCTCCCCAGGGTCTGAATATGCCTTTACTAAGAGGCTTTTTCTATCAGCAATGCAGCTAATGCTGCAAGATGTGTACCTTGAAATAGCTTGATGCACTTTGGTCTTGTCATCCTGAAAATATGAAGATTTTGGAAATGGATATATTTCCTTTAAATAGGAATCAGTTGTAGAGCATTATTTTCTGCTTGCCTGAGTTTTAAAGTAGAAAAAAGTTATAACCAAATAGCCTAAATTTCCCATTTAGTTGATTTTTTAAGACAGCATCTATATGTTTCAAGAAAGTGGCCTAGTGGGATCTATTTTCTTTAGAAATTCCTCCTAATTAAATTTGAAGGAGAAATAGGTGAATGTTGAGAGTGGCTTGATGCCACCTCAATGTGTAATTTTTAGTTCAGTTCTAATGTCACAGTGCTTGCATTAATTCCTGTTTTATCCTAGCACCTGTAGCATCTACATTTGCTAGGCTTTTCTCTCTATACATTTCACTTGGAGGTGCTATGCCACTTTTCATCTTAGTGTTCAGGGCGCATAAGTTGTCTCCTTAATGGCAGTGGTTCCTTATGGTAGAAAGGAGAGGGTGAAGGCTGTGTACTGTCTTTGCTACTAGTACTACTCAATATGCTGAGTTCTGTAGAAGTTCCACAGAAATAAATGTCTCTGGCTGCAAGGGCACTGCTGAATCAAAGTTTTTTATGTGCCATAAAGTATTATCCTCTCTTATCACTGACACTGCCAATGCATAGCTTTAGGAAAACTCTCCATGAAAAAGGACAAACATAAACTTGTTTTTCTAAAGACTTTTCTTGACAACATTTGATGTTAGTATTAAGCATCATTCTGGCCTGAACTACTTGCCTTGATAAAGATACTTATATTATTCTTTCTACTAAACCTTGAATTAAAACATGCACATTACAAATAAGAATTTCTGCAAATCCTTATCCAAGTGGTTTGTGTCTTGAAAAGAGAAAACATTTTCTGTGGGTTTACTGTCCAAAAACAAATTAATGCATTATAAGTTAATCAAGAAAGACAGATGTTAAGTTTTCATGGCATTTTTCATTTGTTCCTGTCTTTATGCTCATAAACCACAGAAAGAAACATGTTTGTGGAACGGAAATTTTTTGTATGTGGTCCTTGGTCCTATTGGCTCTTACTCTCACTTGCTCCTTCCATTTGTTGTGTTGTGGGCTTAAGGGCTTCTGTAGGTTTTACACCACTCACTTGAACCTCCTTCACTATAAATGTGACATTTTCTTAGATTCTAAGCAGCCACCCAGTATCAGGGTGTCCATTCGGCTGTCCTCTGCTGCATCAATGCTGCCAGTGGGAAGTCTAATAAGAAAGAGAAGTAAATAGTGACAGAGTTCCCTCAGAGTGCACTATGTCTTTCTTTTCCCTCTAATGTGAGCTCAGGCAGTACAGTCAGTAAGTCACTGACAGCAATCACACACCCAGGTCCTGCTCAGTCACCAGCTGGTGAGTGCAGTTCCTCAGTGGAGCTTGTCTCAACAACAAGCTTCAGGATTAAGTCACTCTTGACTTCCACTGGACCTAATTGGCTTAAATAACTTTTTATATATCTATATCTATATGTATCAGCTGACATGCTTGTTGATTAGGGCAGCTGTTGGCCATAACCCGACATGAACTATTACCACCACATTGCAGTCTTCTTGTTAGCACCAGCGGCACACTGGCAGCTACATCATAAGTGTGGCTGCAGCTTCTAAAATGAGAGTAGCTACACCCTTCTATAGCTGCCACCTCTGCAGATAAGGGCTGAAGTTCTGGGGATTGATCTTTTCATGCTATACCTGGTCTGTGGTAAGGAAGGATGCATCACTCCTTTCCTAAGACCCTTTTCTTCAGTCATAGAAATGTGGTCTGTCTGATACAAAATGGCCAGAATCTTTTGTCTGAGAAAACATGAAAAGCTAGCAAATTATGCCTTGCTGCTACCTACATCTGGCAAGAGGACAGCTCTGGCTTAACTATCCCCTTGCTTTGTTGGACTGGAAATTTCACAGTGGAGAATTATTGTCCATTTGATGAGGTAATGCAAATACTCAGCCATTCAGAGAGGACTGTTGTTCATTAAAGGACATGTCTTCCAATCTGTACCACATCCTGCTCTTCTTCAGATATGATGGCTGGGAGTTACACTGAGGTGGATAAAAGCAAACCAGATGATCAGATAAGTATCTGAATGCTGCTGGGCTGAACTTCTGTCCATTAATTAGATCATGTTAAGGTACTCTTAATGAGATTTTCAGTTTTGTCTGTTTTGTCATATGATAAAGCTTTTATTTTTCAAAAGGTTAAAGTGGAAAATACCTCTGACAGGCTAGTGGTGAGCTGCTGGAGTTTATCAAGAAGATAAACAAACTTAGGGATGGTAAAATATAACTATGCTAAAGAAGGTACATGAAACGCTGAGTTTAATATTTAGCAAGTCTGTCCATTTTATAGTTACATACTGACAATAGTAAAAGAAACAAACCCTGGTATGTTATAATTAACTCACAATGTTTATATTTGTTAATAATAAAAGTCTTACAATCTTGTGACAATAATAGTTTTTACTGGCTGGGCAGTAACTAATACACTCTTATCTCCCTGTAACTGTTTATTGACAGAGTTACCCAGTTGCTCAGCATTCCCAAATGAAAGCTCTGCTGCCAGCCAACACAAGTCCAATCAGGGACTTAATAATGTTCCTGAACAATTTCTGTTCTCATCTGAAGCTGCAGGTTATTAATTTTTCTCAGAACTCTAATATTCTGAATCTGTTACTCTTCAGAGGAATATCACGATCCCTGTACTACAGTTAAAGCTTGAAATTTGCTGATGGAGCTGTTCCTTTGGGGTTTCAATTTTGCATTTACCTTTTGCAAGTTGGGATATTTCAATAGCATTAAGACTGCAGTTTCAGTCATGCAGCCTGGATGATTTTTGTTCAAAATCTCAAAAAAAAACCAGACTGTGTGAGTCAGTAGTAAAGCAGTGTACAACTCTGCAGGCAGTATGAAGTTTAACTGAGTCCTTCTCCCTTATGAACTTTCTTACCTCTGCTCCCCTCTCCCCTCCTTTCCTCTGCACATCAAGATGCCCTGCTTCGAGTGTCAAGCCTTGGCAGGTATGGGAGTATATTAGCTATGTGAGATACAGTCTATATGTGGGGGAGTACAACAAGATTTATTGAAATAGATCCCTATGCTCAAAAACTGCCATTAATGTTCTTGCATTGAAACATTAACTGCAATGAGACACAGCAATATGACCTGCTGGTAGTGGTTCTTTTCAAAGCATATCCAAATGCTAGTTAGGGGATTTAGGTTGTCTTTCATCAGATCATTGCAAGGCCTTGACCATTAAACCAAAGGCATTTATAATGAATGCTCAATAATGGCAGGTTTTAGCCTTCTTTTTAAGTCAATTTCTTTCCTAATGTCACTTGTTGTGCTGTGTTATGCTAATAATAAAATTGTTAATTTCGAAAATACTAAGAAAATAAAGCCTTAATTGTAAATACAGATTAGTACCATCATCATTCGACCAAGGATCCCTAAAAGAACTTTTCTGTCCTTTTAGTGTCAGATGACAGTATGTTAAAGACAAATAAACATTTCTGATTGGATATAAATATAAAGTCATTATAAAATAAGGGAAAGAAAAGGAAAAAAATATTTTCATTCCAAATTAACATTTTTACTTTTACCTGATGCTTGTTCTTATTTTCCAGAGTACAAAAGGCATTACAGTCTCTCTAAGTACGACAAAAAAATCTTGCCAACTATTTGGACCAAGATTTTGGATGCTTATTAAATGTGCTTTAGCAGAAAATATGCTTTCAAAGCATGAATTTATCTAGATATTGAGAAAACTGGCAATAAAAACTGAACCTTCCAGGTCACAAACTGGTGTTCAAACTCCCCACAGGGACCAGAGGAGGGACTGTCTTTAGGCTTAAATCCTTCTCTGTGGTGGCCACCAAACAAATGAGGACTGCCTCAGTGGCTGAATTTGTTGACGTTACCTTTCGCAAATAACGAAGCACCACAGAAGCCTGCAACCAAGCTGAGATGCTCAGGGAGAATTTGGGATAACAGTGTTTCCAATACAGAAATTAAATTGTCTCACCCATACTTGGATATCACGGTGCAGTGCTCAGTTCTGCATACAAATTATTCTTGCAAAGTTATGCATTGCCCCTGAGATTAGACCCAGCACAGCTTGCTTTAGCAATTTAGGACTGACCATCGCAAGGGGTCAGGCAATGGCCACGCAGTGATAACATGTGTGAAATATTTAATCGCTAAATCATTGCTTTAGAAGGAGATTGACAGCTATAGTTTAACTGGAGTTGGGGATATGGTTTTATTTAAGTTGGGGGGAGGGAAGTAGAAGGCACTGCTCTGTGCGCAACTCTGGGAAACAAGGTATCTCCTTTTCCACAAGAAAAGTGTGGAAAAGCAGATACTGCTGCACAGCAGATTAGTTTTAACTCTACCAAGGACAGTAGTGACTTTATCCTGTCTTATTTCTTGATCCCATTGGGATTTTAAAAAATCAAACTAAAAGTCAATTCCCACATGAAAAGATGAGAAAAAATGTATCTGTCCAATCTTCAGATATTGGGGAAGCAGGGAAGGCTCTCCTAAGCTCTTCATATCTCTCTACTTGTAGTAAACATGCTCTGCCATAAGTTCACATCATGAAAAACTCCAAGGAGAAAAATAAATCAATGCCTTTTATCTTCAATTGCCTTCTCCCACTTATATGATACATCTCTATTTACAGTGCTTTGTACACAGCAAGCGAAAACAAAATGTTATATCAATTAAAAAGCAATTCATACAGAACAGCTCCCTTGGAAAACCATAATACTGACAAAACTGATTTCAGGCCCAGTTTGGCAGATAAAACTGCATGACATTTTCAGTTTTTCTATATCTGCATGATATGCCAGTTTTGTTTTTTAAAAGAGGCCATTTAGATAATGCCTGGAACAGGCTTACCTAGAGACAAAGGCAAAACAAAGTTAAAAAGATAAAAACAGATATATTTCACAAAGGACCTTCAGGTATATTAAGGGCAGACAAAGCCTCCCCAAGGGGCTACACCCAAAATGGACAATGGACATGAGTTTTTCAGACAGATATAAATTTAGTCTATTTTCATATCAGGGGTTCATTCTCCAATTTTTGCTTCAGGCAATGAAGTCATATTCCCCCAGTTTGCTCCCCCTACCGCTATTCACTTTTGTTTATACATTTCAGGGCCTGGGACAGAGGGTGTCCTTGGTTCTGAGGCTTGCAAGGATTGGTTTGTCTGTCCAAAATGTGAAGAGATCTCTCTATGGAGTTCAGAGTCCAGTACAGGATCTGAAAATATTAAAGTTAAAATCTTACAGTACATTGAGTGAGAAAACGAGCGTCTGTCACCACTTCATCTGTCATGAGATGGTTGCTTTTTCCTGTTGTTCCTGGAGGGAAAAACGCTGTAATAAATCCATATTAATTGAACACATTGAATTCTTACTTAGATATGTGTGTACATTAGCAGAGCCAAAGTGTGCTAAAGAAAGCAAAAATAAAGGGAAAAAATGAAGTTAATTCTGCTTCAAAACAATCCTGAAGAAAGGACAAGACTCTAGCAGTTTCTTTTGCTGGTCAGTGAGAGGAGCCTGTGTATTACAGCTCACTTGTTACAAGCCAGGGAGCAGCAGAACTGACTGTTACAGCCTCTGGGAGAAAGAGAGAGAGAAAAATATGAGCCAGGCAGAATGGGTGGGAACGCAGGCCCTCCTTTGATGTAATATTTAGTATTAGTCCTTTCAGTATAACAGAGCTGAGTGTTACGGCCGCTGGGAGAAAGGGAGAGAACAAAATATGAGCCAGGCAGAATGGATGGCAATGCAAGCCTTCCTTTGATGCAATATTTAGTACCAATCCTTTTGGTTTTGCTTGCTTGGAAGGAATCAGCAAACACACATTAAGACTCAATGACAAGAAACCTGCACCTGCAATTAAGAAAAAAAACAAAAAGGGAAAAAGAAATGCATAGATTAAAATTGTTTACGTAAACTGTGGTAAAGTTGAGCGAAATAATATATATTTTACTGATTACATAGATATAACTTCGATGCATATATAAAAAAGATATATATATATACATAAGATATATATATAGATATATATTTTCTTATATAGATATATAAAAATATAACTTTTGCATTGTATTTTTAGATGGAAAAATTGAAATTTGCAATTTTAGCCTCTCTCCTTATTTAGTACATCCTTTTAAATCATATTTTCTGAGCTTTTAAACTACAAATGCTCAATTCTTTGCACAGAAGTTAAAATTATAATTCTAAGCAGATTTAAAGAGATTTCCTTCATAGATCAAGGAGAATAAGTGTTGGTAGTTTATCTGAACTACAAATGCTTATTCAGTTTTTAAAATCTTCTCAGAGTTTTGTTCTCTATGCATACTTGAATGAGTAGATTACAAAAAATATAGAGAAGAAACTAAGAATGATTAGGAAATGTTGCCTCTAGCAACTCATACAATATCTGCTAATAGACATTTATATTCTGAATGTCATGGGTGTTTAAAATGACTTTCCAGTCACCATGGAAACTCTACTGAGTTAGTTACTGCAGTCACAGCTTAGATATATAAACAAAAGCAAGGGTATGATGGCTAGAGGGAAAGTCTGCGTTTATCTGAGATTGTTAAAGGGCTTTTCACAGTGTCTACTATAGCAAACCAGTCTTCCAATCCACTGGGCTATTAAAAATCCAAAACATAATCTTTTTCTCACATTTAAGTTTGGATTTTATACTTTAAATAGTTAATTTGGTGTTTTCAATTTGCTTTCCCAAAAGAAAGAACTTTCATATTTTCAAGAATTTTGGGATATGTTACAAGCTGTTTATGAGACTATCTAAATTGCAAGCTTTGAACTAAAGCTGAATTTGTTTTAATTCCAGTTCTGTTCTCTCTTTCACAGTGAAGTTATACAAGGAAATCTATTCAGAGATTACAATAGCTGTCCTGCCAGTTTTATTTGAAGTATTCCAGGAGGAAGAAGGGAGGTGTGGAAGAGAGTGACAAACTGTGATTCTGATGCTGAAGTGATGCTGATCTACTCAGCAGACAGGGAGTACAGACAGAGAAAGTGAATGGTCTGAGGCCCTGTCTCCTTTTTGGAGAAGATGGCAAATTACCAAATGAACAGAAAGGAAATTTTTAAAGAAGGCATCTGAAAAAATAAATAGGTCCTCTAAGTCAGCCAAAACGAAGCAAAGATGTTTTTCCAGAGTGAGTTATGCTGAAGAGTTTGGTGGGGTTTGGGTTTGTTTTCTTTTGTGGGTTTTTTATGTTTGTTTCTTTGCTTGTTTTTTGTTTTATTTTGTTTTGTTTTGTAGAGAAGAACCAGAATGTAATCAGACATCCTTCTGAGCTTTCCTCTAGCCAGATTCTGTAGTGGGTGAAGGGCAGAAACTTGCTGAGGGCCACAGTACTTGCAGAGGAATGGGGATCACAGACCTGTGGGAGATATCACAGGGACCTGTGGGAAGCAGAAAATGCCATTAATCAGAGGGAGTTTAGTGAGAGCTGTGGAATGAGGCAGCTTGAGCACCCACTGTGATTGGGATGAGGAAGGTGGGCTCACACACTAAAATCACTGAGGAATGGTTGCTAGAAGCTTGTCTTTGTTTGGTATTTATTTTATAGTCTTTATTTAATTCATATGTAGCCTCATGCTGATTTTCCTCCTTAGTCTCTATTGCATCACTTGAAAAATAATTTTTCACTTTTTTCTGGCTGTCTTCCATATCCTCTGTTTTTGTTGCGGTTAGTTTTTCTCCTGAGTCCAGAACACCAACCTTTTCTTGGGAAGCATCTTCCAAAAAAAGAGGCTTATCCTCTCCTCACTTAACTGGTGAAAGATATTGTGGGAAGACTCAAAAGAGGAAGGAAAAAGGCTTTTGCTAGAAAGAAAAATTCTGAGACTGTGAATACTTCATAAAATAGAAGTAGATTTGTAAAATACATTTAAACAAATCTTGAATTTTTTTCTGTTTTTACTTAGAGTCTGCCAGAGCCCACTCATGAACACGTGTATTTCTGGAAAGTTTCTGACACAGATTTTTTGCATTTCAGTCTGATTTTTTAAAATAATAAATTGTTGAAGTTTACTTTTCTAACTGCAAAGGTTATCTTGAAAACAATGCAATAAAAGACCAAACTACAGTATTTCAATATTGATCTGGTATATTCGTACCACAAATCAGAAGCTGATAATGACGGTCCTTTCTCCACAAAATTGTTTCCTTAGCACTGACAGCTAGCAGGCACTTTCAAAGAACACTCATCTCCAAACAACAGAGAGCTGTGTTCTCCCAGAATTGCAGGAATGGCTTGGAAAAGCACAGCTATCCTCCTTGTATAGGCAGCTCCCTGCTGTAAGAACATTGTCAGCTCTTCTCCCTGAGCAATAATAACCCACACTGCTCTGAAGGAACAGTTTCAAGTGCTGGTGTTCATCCCACAAGCTACTGAAAGATGATGAACACAAAGGCTTGTGTTGAATAGCGTGCAGCTTAGTGCAGTTTATATTTCCATAAGGTGGGCTAAGTGAGGACAGCTGGACACTGTCTTCTCTAGCCCATTGTCCTGTGCAGAGGAAATGTTTAAGTTTTCTTTTATGGCTTCCAGACTAAAGCTTCCTCATCTGGAGCTACCTTATTCCCTAGGCACAGACAGAGCTTGCTGTTTTCTCTTGCAACTCAGACAGACAGAAAGAACTCAGGTAGTGTTTTGAAGTGTCAAGTTGCATTGTATGCACATGTTGGATTAAGATGCTCTTGTATCACCCCACAGATTGCACAGATCCCTGTCACAACTTCATTTCCTGCAGGTAATTTTTGCCTTTGTTAAGGCAAAAGTCTCCTTGTGTGCAGCATTCTCACCAATATACAGTCTATTGGAACCAGTTTATAGATTTATTTAATAAAGATGTTGGAGAAAATGAATTAAAATTAAACTGCAAGACCTGGCAAGGTGAATTAAAATGTAGACTGATTCTTGTTTTGTAGAATATTTAATTACCTTATTCTATGATGTATATGTGTATACAATATGTTTCTATATTTTCTATGTTTATTCACTTTTTTAAGAGTCAAGCAGAGTGAACACTGATCTCTTCTAGACTTGGACTGACTTGGACTAAAATTTTGACTTCAATTTTGCAAAAAAAGGATAATATTCTATCAGTAAAAGCCATAAGGTTGTGAATGGCACGATATAGTAACTGTTGTGATATTTGAATATATCTAAGTTTTTTTTTTTTAATTTGGGATTACTCATATTACTATTAACTAAAAACTCTCAGAAAATTGGAGCTGCTTTCTTATGTGGTAATATTTCAACAGAAGAACAAGTTCTGTACATTCATCATGAGAATCCTGGGAAGGGAAAAACTTAATAACAAAAATGTTTGGCTTCACTTTTCAGCATTATTAAGTCAATCATTCAATACAGATTTCATAACCTTCATTTTATATTGCATTGGTTTTTGGAGTTTTTTGTTTATGCTGAAGGCATTGTTGCACTTTACTGGGTTGACTTAATTGAAAACTATTGATTCATTACATTGGTTGTTCTCCTTTTTTATTTTTTCTTTTTCAAAATCATGGCCAGTTCCATATACATAAAAACATGGTAGACAGAGCTGAAGTCCTCCACACTTAAAAATCAGATCTTAAATATCTTTTGCTTTTACTTTTTCAGCTATAACTAAGGCCACCAAGGATGGAATCAGCCAATCCCTCTTAACTGTGTGCCTGAAAATATGAATGCTTGGAGTATTACTTATTTAATAATTATCATTTAATCAGCATTTTTTGCATTTCCTTTGGTTGCCATTTCACAATCTATTATTTTTAATTGAATTCTGTATTCATAAAAAACCTCAGGAATCTAAGAAAATGAAAGGAGAGATTATTTTCATTTTTGTAAAGAACATGTACACACCTTACCATGAAGTATGTAATTTTCTTCTGAGCCTAAGCAATGAAATCTGCTGGGAATGTCCTCTGGTTTTGTTTAGCATCTAAAACATGGGAGAAATGGGGGTGGGGTAAGCGGAATCAAAAGACATGAAAAAATTGAGACGAAGTCTTTGCTGTTATATCAGGTGACTATTTTGTTGTGGTTTTATTCTGATTAATTTCTGTTCGCATAAAAGTGTAAACCAGGATATTTGGTGGATGAAGATTGGTTGGGCTCTGGCTTTTGGGAAGATGGCTATATAACAAAGAAGAAAAAAGCCTGACTGCAAAATAAGAGGCCCAAATTAAATGTCTAAAGAATGAGGGTGCGGGGGTGGCATGTGTGTTAAGAGTGAGATAGTGAGAACTGTACTTAAGAAGCATAGGAAAAACATAGTAAGAATCACTCTTTTGAGGAAAGAGAATTAAGAAATAGAGTTGTTCTGGTGGGCTTTTATCAGGGCTGCAGCTCTGCCTGTTCTCATTCCAGACACTCCCCTTTGTGTGAAACTCCAGTGTCCCCATGGATGTCTGACAAGCAGTGCACATTTTGTGCATTTGTGCACCTTTTGCTCACCATGATGCAAAAGGTCAGTGCTGCTCAGCTTGTAGCCAAGGAAGATTTCAAGGAGAGCAAGCTACCATGCTTAGAAGCGACGAAAGTTTTTCTGTTCAGCCAGGGCAATACAAGGACTTGCCAAGCTTCCCGGACTGGCAGCATCCTTGATGCTGCCACCAGAACTTTAGATCTCCATGGAATGAAGCTTAATAATAAATCAAGGTGTAGATGAATTCCAGAAAAATTATAAGGAAAAATATAATGTTCAGGGAAAAAAACATATGACTCCCACATATAAAACTGTGGAGATGAAAAAGAAAAATAAAATACACTGAGCCTGTTTTCTTTCTCCAAATATTTTTTCCTCTTCACTGCAGCAACAGTGAAGATTCATTTTTTTAACCGCAATATGTGATCATGTGTCTGTAACTTAGTGAACAGCTAGCAAATGTATTATTAGCTGGTAACACAGCAAACACTGGAGAATGTGTTGAGCAAAGCACATCCAAACATTTGGTGTCTTACATGCATTGAAGAGAGAGACACTGGGTTTTAAAGCATCTTGAAAAACTGCAGCCAGCATGTTCCTTTTCATGGTAACCAAAAGGATGTGGCCACATTCCTTCCACAAACTTCTTAGGTCATTTGCAGATCAGCATTACTGTTGTTTTTTTGGCTATACCTCTCTGTTGCGAAAGACTGTGATGTGAATGATGCAAGGAGTGCATTCAGAGTGCTTCATTGTCATTTTTAAAGGAGTACTTGGAAAATTAGCAGTGGAACACCATTTTTCACTGTCTAGAATTGAAGAAATAATTGAGTTTTATCTCTTCAGCTTAAGTAACTCTGCTTTTGATGTCCACTGTCATTTTTCCCTGGTACATTTCAACATGATTTTTGCTGTTGCTGATCTGTATTGAGCCATGAGGGAAAAAAAAGTCTAGGGAAGAATGGGTTCAGAAGCATGGAAAAAAAAAGTTTTACATAAAATTCATACGCCATTGGCAGATGTTTTAGGAAAGAAAGTGTTAATCTTCAGTGAGACAGATTTAATTAGACTAATAGAAGCATATGAGGATGAGAGCTCTAAAATACAGTACTTATAGGTCAATACCTAACAGGAAAAGCAGACTAGCTTTGGGACATTAGGAACTGCAAAGAGATTATAGCCTAATTGTTGACAGTTTATCCATATGAATGATTTTTATGATGGATTTTCAGACCCTTTTGTAAGAGTGTCAACAATTATCTGGTCAGAGCCCAGTACACACTGAAGAAGGACAAAGAAATAAATGCTCTGATAATAACTTTAAGTTGTGCTGTGCCAGATACGTGCCCAGTGTTTTAAAGACAGGTGGGTCCCTGTACACAGATAGGGAGCACATCCTATTGGACTAGCAGCTGGATACATAGCTTGGCTGGGAAAGTTCTGATCCTTTGTCCAAACTGAACAAAAAAAAAAGTAAAAAAATATTAGTCTGTCTGAGCATCTTTATACCTCCAAAAGAGTATTTTTACCTGAGTAAGAAGGGAAGAATGGGGAGAAGTTAGTGTGAAATACCAGAGTGAAATAAATATTTTGTTCTCTCTTAAAACTGGAAACACTTTTTGATGAAAGAGATTGTGTAGCTTTCAAAGGACTCAATTTTGTTTTGTTTCCATAGGCTGAGGTTCAGAAATACCTTTTTTTTTGCATTTTAATTGTTTTCAGATCAATACCTTGGTAGCCAAAAAATATCCTCTTTTTTAAAAAATGCATGTAATATCACAATCTCAAGAGCAAGTAGAAAGAAATGATAAGGTTTATGATATTCTTAAAGAGAATATGCAAAAATATAACCTTTAATATATTTCCTAGAAAGAAACATATCCTACCACAAACAAATCTACCAATTCTCCCTGGAAATTACTATAAAATGTATGGCTTCAGACATATGATATATACAATGAGCTTAACAATGACTCTTAAGATTATGTTATCATTAGATATGATTATATGAAGTAACTTCATGCAGTTTTCAATTATTTCCTTCACTCTACAGGTCCAGTTGAATTTAATTTGTGACTTCTTTTGCCTTGCTTTCTTTCTGCTCCTTGCCTTGCTTGGAAAGCTTGGGCTTTCAGTGATTCCAAGGAATATAAAATGAATATACCCAAAATAGTTTGGACCAGATAATTGATATATGCACCAGGCAGGCAATCTGACTGCTTCTGGGATTCAATATCATGTCCCTTTGTGTGATGCTGCATTGCACTGTATTATTTAGACATCCAGACTATCTAGGAGGTTCCCTAAATTAGTAACACATGGTGCTGTACACCTGCTGTCCATCTGTATTTGTGTGTTTATCAACCCTACAATAATGATCCTTTTTCCATTTTCCTATATGCTGAAGTTTTGTAGAATGTGATGAGAAAGGTATATTGATTTAGTTACAGTTACCCTTCTCGTGCTAATGCACTGCATTCAAGGTCTTCACAGATCCGACTGCTAGTTGTATTAGGCTTCATGAAAAAATACTGTGAAAAATGTCAGTTCTCACAAAAACAAACCCTTGGAGCTGAGATGGTGGAAGACAAAATAAACTAAACATCTGCACTTATCTCAGGAATTCTATCTGCAGTTTAAAGTTTTGTAATGGGATGGGGAGTGGCTGTTTCCCTAAAAAATTTTTTACCTATATTAATTAGTTATTTGAAAGAAGATAATATATTGACCAAAATGTTTTTAGTGTTCACAGGTAGTTGTGAACACTGGAAACAAATACATTGGAAACAAATTCTTGTTGAGAAGATGATGACATCCTTCTTCCCATTTCCTTTTCTGTTCTCAACTATTTTTTTCACTTGAAAGGCTTAGAGGTATAGAGGAAACAAAGTAATGCATTTTATCAGTAAATAAAGATTCAGTGTTGATAGGAAGACTTTTTCTATAAACTTTGCATATATAGTTCCACCTTAAATCCATACAGCAGCTGGAAATAGGTCAACACTGAGCATCTTGTTGTTTTATGAAAGAATTCAAACCTGTTTCCAAGGTAACCAATCCCATCCTCTGCAAATCTCTGCCGTGCTCCTACCTGTTTTGTGAAGCTGAATGCTTTTCTCATTTCCTGAGGTATAGCTTGAACTTTAACACACGCATGTACGCGCACACCACATGCTGCTTTGTTTCCACTGTGATGAAAGAGACAACAAAAGTAAATAGGAGTTAGTTAATATTTAAACTGTTAATGCAGGTGGCTCAGTAGCACATTCATAGAGCTTTTGTAAGTAGTGCCAAGCAGCCCTTGAACAAACAGCTTTTACAGGAATGGCAGATTAATTTTGGATGAATTTCTGGGTACCTGGCCATCAGGTCAACATTGTCTTCTTTGTTCTCTGCTCTCCACACACACTAGGAAGGATACTCTATTCTGTGGAGAGTAATGAGGATGTGTCAGTAGAGGCAAATGATATTCAGTAATACCATTTGGTGCATAAACTGCCATGTCTCTATCATGTTAGGTAGTTGCTCTGCACATCTGCATATAAAGGCAGAACATTTATTTTATCAAGTTTTCTTTGCACATTCTAAGTACATTGACACACATTAAAACATTTTCTGCAGAAGTTCAGAAAGATAATTTTTTGTTTTAAAGGTATGGTTTATTTTGAGACAGCAAGTCTTTGAGAGGATTGGAACACAAAATAGGTGGCTGTAGAACATAGTATAGAATAAAGGAGATGTGTCAGGCACTAAAAAACTTCTTGCAAAAATATCTTCTTTAATCTGGAAAAACTGTGAACATGATACCTCACTGAGGATGTTCTGAGTATCCCCACTATATTAAAGAAAGCATATTCAACTTAATATTTCTTTTGCCTTATTTATTTACTTATTGACCACACAGGCAGTTTAGAGTTTCCTAAATGGTTGGCAGAATAAAGTAAAACAAAGTAATTGCTGCAAGATGAAAACTAACTGCTTCTGCTCTGATCAATAGGATCGTTAGGATCAACTCTATAGCTAATTTTTAATGGAGGACTTAATAATGATATAGAACATTGTTGATCTACTGATCTATTAACATACTAGTATTAATACTAGTATTAACCAAGGAATTTCTGTCTGTCTTCAGTTATTGCTAATACACTTCCTTGAAGTGTGATACACACTTTTGATTTAGCTTTTGGAAATTTAATTTGTTATCTGAAAGGTGACCAATTGTATCGCCTAGATAAATAAGCTTAGACTCCCTGTGAGAGAGTGTCTCAAATGAAGGAAACAGGCAATTCACTAAATTCAATTCTACAACTGCAGGAGTGAATACACTGTTCTTCCATGCCTTCCATTTAGCTTGTAACACCAAGGATGATCTTAAGGTTTGAGAGTGTCCTGGTTCCAGCCAGGACTAGAGTTTGTTTTTTTTGCTGTAGTCAGGAGGGGCATAGCTGACGCATGAAATTTATTCTGTACAAGCTCACAGGTCATTGTTGGGGGAGTCTCTTCTAGGCAGAAGGGATTCCCTCTGGTAAAGAAAACACGATGGATGTAGCCAACCAGTATCGTTTATTATTGGTTGCTTTGTTTTGTTTTTTTTCCCCACAGAATTTGTTTATTTTCTTATACCCTCTGTCATTAGTATGGCTGTTCTTGTTCATTTTCTCATCTCATTTCTGTTTCCAGTAAATTGCTTTTCTCTCACCCTGTAACCTTTGCCTTTTGTGTCTCCAGTTCCCAACTCCATCCCACTGCAGCAGGAAGCAGGAGGTGAAGAGATGCCAGAGACAGTGATATGTAGTTTTGGAGAATCTCACTGAGAGCACTGAACCCAAAACACAGCAGGGAGGAAGTTATGATTTGTTTTCTATTGACAGAATTAGGAGCAGAAAGCCACTGCCATAAGTAAACATCAAGACCTGATATTGCTCTGGGTAACTAATGAACATGACCTTCAGAAGTGTTTACCTCTGCAACTGAAGCTGTGCACAGTTTCAGTGCAAAGTGCCCAGTTCAAGGAGAAGCAGTGAAGTTAATTCATGTTTATTTTATAGGAAATAATATTTCTCTGCCTCTTCTGTAAAATGTCTTTTACCAACTAGCATGAAACATATCGGTCTGTATCATTGGGAATGCAAAAGACAACATTCTACATAGGCATATTTATTTTAATATTATTTATATGGCAATTTTATTTAATTAAAGCTGTTCATATAGCCATGGCCTCTTTATGTCTTGTATAATAACCTTACACGTTTTGGCTGCAGGACACATTGTGTTATTTTAAAAACTGCTTATTATCTTGGTCATACAGAAAAATGCAATTTGTGTTCAGGAAATTCCTCTTTAAAAGAAGTTTTGCTGCTTA
Organism: Ammospiza caudacuta; assembly: GCF_027887145.1. NCBI lineage: Eukaryota > Metazoa > Chordata > Aves > Passeriformes > Passerellidae > Ammospiza > Ammospiza caudacuta. Next base: position 50,651,713 of record NC_080632.1, on the reverse strand, counting down.
CCAGTAAGCATTGCTGTTGGTGAGTACTAAGGTCACTACTGGATGAGATTTTTTTCACTTTTGATCTCTATTTATACTTCTAGTCCAAAGTTAATTTTTGTCTCTGCTCATGCCCAGCACCTTCAACCTCTTAAAAATCTATTTACTTTCTGTTGGTGTTGCACATTAATCAATGTTCATTTGTCTTTGACCCTTCAAATCTGTGTAAAGTTAGATGATTAAGCAATATAATGTGTTGTTTTTTCTAATAATAGAATCAATCTCTCTTAACTTTGAATCTCTCTTAATTTAGGTTTTAGTCCAAGTTTGCCACCAAGTCTCTATGAAAAGCAAATAAGAGAAATAAGAACCTGGGAGGCTTTATAGTGACTATGCAGTGGGTTGAACTGCTGTATTTGCTATGACTGAGGAAGGACTCAAAGCACCTGGATTCCTTTGGATGTTGAGGCTTTCAGATGCTGAAATTAAAATATTGAATTCTAGCCTTGCCATATTTTATTTTGGATTTAGGATTGCTCACAGCTCCACATAAAAAACTGTAGACATTCAGGACAAAAATATCTATCTGAGTGTACTTTTTTTTTTTTCTTTTAATCTGTTTGGAGTTTTAAAAAAATGTCTTAGAGTATTCTCTACTGTTACTTCATCTATCATAATTTCTAAATTCAGATTATAATCTAAGATTATAATCCTTTATTATTTTTCCCAAGATTCTAATCCTTTGTTCCCTCTTGTTTCTGTCCTCTATAATCTCCTAATTTGTCTCAAAACTGTGGCATTAAAATATAGCAAAAGTCCAGAGAATGCTAAGTGGAATGAATAATCCTTGTTCTTTATAATACCTCTTAATTCTGTCAGGCATCAGATTTGTTTTGTCACTTTGTAACCTGCACTGTTTTTGGTCACTGGAGCACCAGTTTTCTTTTCTTTAGAAACACTATCTAGTCAGTTATCTCAAAGCTCATATTTATGTATTTTGTCTCTTTTTCCAGAAGGTAGCACCTTGCACTCACTTGCATTAAATTCCGTCTCATTGATTTCAGATTGCTCCATCAGTCTAAAAAAGCCACTTAGAATTCAGATCCTGTTCACTGAAATTCTTGCAGATACTTCTGTCCAGCATGGCCTCTACAGAATTAATCAGTGTATTTCCTATTTTGTTATCCAGATCATTATTATAACAAATGGAATTGACATGCCATGTTCAGACTGCTTTTCTAGCTTCAGTGAATTATTCCTGCTAACCTGAGAACAAGTTTTAAATTTTAAAATTAATTTAAATTTTTTAAATTTAATTTTTTTTCAGAATCTTCTCTGCATGTTTACTTTAGTGCTATACAGAAAATACTTTTCACGTGTTAATCTTACTAAAATCTCAGTCATTTCCTCCCCTGTACCTGCCAGCTTATTTAGGCTGTTAGTGAAGGCAACAAAATTGGCCTGGACGGTCTTTTTTAGCAATGTGAGTTCAGGTGCTTTTTATTTCCAGGTATTAAATGGAATTATTTGCCTTTAATTCCTCAGATTCTGCTTTTAACCTTTTTTTTCTTTTTGAATATTATTTCTATGCATTCCTGTTTTTACATTATTGGGTGCATACCCTAGGAGCACTCAAAGATAATAGCTAATAATTTAGAGATCACTTCAACAAGTTCCTTAATGCCTAAAACAGAATCATTCTCTGCTTACATAAATGTATCTCTAAATATCCTGGACATTCATTAACATCTTGGCCGTTTTGACATGCATTTCTCTCCTGTTACTAATCTTCTATTATGCATGAAAACTAGTCTTTATTTTAAAGAATAAATAAGTTATCAAGTAGAATATATTGAACACTTGGACTTCATCAGGCCATCAATACAGATGAGTTTCTGCTTATTTCTAATACATATATAGATTTTTTTTTTTAATACTCCCTCCTTTCCCACCCAAAGCTGCTCATAGCTTTGTTCCATAGAAAACACCTTTCTGTTTATAACCAATCACTTGACCTTAGTTTCTGTGTGGATATATCCTACTTTTTGCTGGTTCTGGAAAACAAACTGGGGAGCTAAGCACTTTCAATAAGTTACACCAGAATCCCCATGATGAACTTGTCACCTTGATTTTTTAAATTTCTGTAAGCCTTCTGATGTTTACATTCTTGTAACTAACTTTCTCACACACTTTATATAAATAATTTATTTTGCATTCTTTTATGGAGAAGGAGGAATTTGATAGACTGTTGGTTTGTCCAGTGTCATTAGAGAGGTGGCACTGTCAACCCTCCACTGTCACTTTTAGAAATCTATAAATGTTGAAGTCGGAAATCAAATGCTTTTTTATCTTGAGAGAGCTGTGTGTGCATGTTGTGTTATTTTGTGTCCTATAGCAACATGCACTACCTAAATTAGGAACATTTTTTTGTCTTCAGACACAAATGACAACTCTGTGCTGTATTTAATTCCCCAACCAGCAACTGTTTGCCTGAGTGTCTGAGAATTGCCTCCTCTGTTATTGTAAAAGGACTACAGTAAAGACTGTAAATGGAATACACTAAATCCTAGACTCATATGTTTGGGTTGGAAGAAACCTTCAAGATTGTCCAGTTCACACCCTCCTCTGTGGACAGGAACACCTTCCTCTAGATCAGGTTGTTTAGAGCTCCATGTAACTCAAGACCCTGGCCTTTCATTTCCAAGGATGGAACATCCACAACTTCTCTGGGTGCCTCACCACCCTTACTGTAAAGAATTTCTTCCTAATATCTTATCTAAACCCTCTTTCTTTCAGTTTGAAGACATTCCCCTGTGTCCTGTCATTACCTGCTCTTGTAAAAAGTCCCTGTCCATCTTCCTTGTAAACTCCTTTCAGGTGTTGGAAGGCCAGAGTTAGGACATCCTGAAGCTGCCTCTTTTCCAGGCTGTACAAACTCGGCTCTCTCAGTCCTTCCTCATAGGAGAGGTGATCCAGCCCTCTACATCAATTTGGTGGCCTCCCCTGGATTTGCTCCAGCATTTCCATGTAATTTCTGTGCTGAGGACCCCAGAATTGGATGCAGTGCTCCCGGTGGGATCTCAGCAGAGCAGAGGGGCAGAATCCCCTCCCTGCCCTGCTGCCCACCCTGCTCTGGGTGCAGCCCAGGACACGTGTGGCTCTCTGGGCTGGCAGTGCCATGGCTGGGCCTGTGCAGCCTCTCAGCCACCACACCCCCAAGCCCTTCTGGGCAGGGCTGCTCTGGGTCTGTCCAACCCCAGCCTGTGTTGACAGTGGGGCTTGCCCCAGTTCCAGGTGCAGTGCTTTGTGCTTGGTCTTGTTAAAACACATAGTCCCACATATCCAGCTTGTCCAGGTCCCTCTGGATGACATCCTGTCCTTCGGGTGTGTCAACAGCACCACCCAGCTTGGAGTCATCTGCAAATTTGCTGAGGGTGCACTCGATTCCTTTGTCTTATGTCACTGATGAAGATATTAAATAACTCAGGTCCCAGTACAGACTCCTGAGGGCACCACTTGTCACTGACGTCCATTGGGACTCTGCATCATTGACCACAACCCTCTGGATGAAAACATCCAACCGATTTGTTATCCATCTAGCAGTCTGCTCCTCAAATCCATCCAATTTAGAGAGACATATATTTTATTAGCAAGTGTCTTCACAGAGAAATATGAATGAGTTAAATGTATTGATAAAAATGGATTTTGACTGAGATGAAAAAATGGTCCTACGTTGTACATAAATTCTTAGCACAATGTTAAACCTTTGAAATGACTGATTTCGAAGGCTCTTGCCAAGGGATATTATAAAACAATTATATATGATGGGTTGTGCAGGACAACAATGCCTGGACTAGTGTGTATTGATCACTTTTCTGAGCAATACTCTTTAAGTCTGCAAAACTTCATGATTTAACAAAGACAATTTAACCAAGATGCTGGAAGAATTTTACATACCAGTTATGAGAGAATTGACATTGCTGCTATATCTCTCATCATCCTACTATCAGTTTTTCCTTCAAAAATTTCTCTGGGTAGCAATGTTATAACCTAAACAGAAATACCCGAAGCAAATTATTTTGGAAAAAGTCTACATATGTTATATCAAACTGTTAATTTCAAAATATCTTACTTCTCCTACAGATAACCCCTTTATTTATGCATTTGGCTGTTCCGTAAATCAAGTAGGGAAAGCAGGAAACAGCTCATGGCTGAGCAAGAACCTGCTTCTCAGACTGAGGAATAGGAAAGAAACGCACAGCCAGAGGAAGCAGGGACAGGCGACCAGGGTGGAGTACAGGGATATGGTTCAGATGTGTATGGAGGGGACAAGGAAAGCTGAGCTGCAGCTGGAACACAACTTTGCAAAGAATGTGACAAGAAAAAGAAGGGACTTTATGACTACATAGGGTAGAAGAGAAAGGACAAAGAGACTGTACTCCCTCTGATAAACAAGAAAAGAACTGATTACAGTTATGGCGAAGGCTGAGTCAGTGGGTTCTTCATCTCAGTATTCACTGGCAGTCAGGCTTCCCAGGACTCTAAGTCCCTGAACTGGGGCAGTGAATCTCTCTCACTCTAAGTGAGACACCTTTGGTTCCAGTTGATAAAACTGCCTGACCACAGGGACACAGGCCTTATATCCCACAGTTTTGAGGCAACTTTGATTGTCTAGTTGATGTTGTTGCCAAGCCACTCTCCATCATACTTGAAAAGTTACAGGACTCAAGGGATTTCCCTAGGGACCAGAAAAGGGGGAAAAATTATTAAAAATGAAGAATGGAAAATCCAGGGAACTACAGAGCAATGAGCCTCAACTCTGTCCCTGGGAAGATCATAAAGCAGATCTTCATGGAAGCAATGTTAAGGAGCATACGGAACAATGCAGAGATCTGAGAAAGCCAACACCACTTCACTAAGAGAAAATTGTGCTTGACAAATTTGGGGCCTTTTATGCTGGAGTGACTGCAATGGTCAGCATGTGAAATGAAGACCATTTTTTCATTTCACTTGAAGACTGACAGATGTCATCTGCCTAGCCTTCCCTAAGTCCTTTGACACAGTCATAAAGATCAGTCACAACATCCTGATCTCCAAACTGGAGAGATGTGGCTCTGAAGAGTGACTTAATTCACGGATAAGGAATTGGCTGGTTGGACAGAGCCAGGGAGTTGCAGTCAATGTCTCTGTATCTGGGGGGCAGCTAGTGACGGGTGGTATCCCTCAGGGCTGTGTTGGGGCCAGGACCCTTTAATGTCTTTATCAATGACACAGACAGTGGGATCAAGTGCACGGTCCACAAGTTGGAACTAGAAGATTTTTAAGGCCCCTTGCAATCCAAACCATTCTATGATACCATGATTCCTTGCATAATTATTAGAATAATTTGTGTTATCCAAACTGAAAAACCAAATCCTTCATTTTTATACAAAAGTCAAATACCAAAATTGCCAGCATACACAGGGGATGGTGCAAGTGGTATTGTATTTGTGATGATCTAAAGACATAAGAAGAGAGACATATGCAAAGGTGTTAGTTTTATTGAGTCACTCCGTGTATTAAAAAAAACAGAGAGACTTTGGATTGCCTTGAATAGGCTTGCTGCTTGAAGTCAAGACACAGTAAGGTGGGATACAAACTGGTATGTTTAAAATGCACAATATTGTTACAAATATTTTTATAGGGAAAGGTTGTTGAACAGAAAAAACCCAGAACATTCTTTGTCTGTTTACACAACAACTAGATCAGAACGACCTTCTCCCAGTATATATTTGTTTTGTGCTGTAAAGCACCCTAAAAGTGTTCTGGCATTGAACAAGTCCCTGCAGGATATATTTTGCTGTGTTTCCCTGACCCCATAATTACTTATGAGAAATGGCTGAAGAAGGCGCTGACTAACCTCATGAGCTGTTCAAGCTCTCCTTCCTAACATCTTCAGAGAACATCATGTTTCTATTTTGGGTGGATTCAAGGACTATTAAGCGTCCTTTTCTATTACTCTACAGTTATTTGCAAACTTGTACCTTCAGTGGTTTGGGTTTTTATAAGAACTACTTGGCTATGGGGGGTTGAAAACATATCTATCATTTATATTTGTCAGAAAAACTTGATTTACTTAATTATGTACCCATGTAGACATTTCCACTTTTTGTGTGGCAATTGGTATCAGATTTAATGAGAAAACTACATGTTGAGAATGAATAAAAGTGTTCATGCCATGTAAAATACTGAAGTCTGGAAAAAAATTTAAATACTCTTTTTATTAGGCCTACAAATTTTTAAGTCTTATATGCTTTTCTTGGATAAAATCATTGTTTTTTGGCTTCAATCTGCTACATTTTATTTCTTTTTTTTTGTTGTTATTTACATCCATTAGTTACAACAAGCTAGCTTAATTAAGACTTTTGGCTTGTGCTCATATGCCCCAAACTGGACATAATTCTGACTTGCAGCTAAGACACCTGAAACCCCAGAGCAGTCTTTCATCCAAGTACCAGGCTATTAATTCCACTACTCAGCTATTAATTCCACTGTAAAGCAACGGAATGATTTTTTTTTTTTTTACATTTTGAAAACTTGAAAAATAGCTAAACAGTTTTCAGAATAAGGCAGGCGTCTCTCAGTGAAACCAATAAATTCCTTTCTTTTAACCAAAATTAAATGCAAATGTAATAATCATTTGTTATAGGTAGGTAGGACATTATCAGTTCACAGGACACAAAAATTCCAATTTCCATGTCATACAGTGTGCTTTTTCTCAAGTCTTGTTTGTATCTCAAGGCTGATTTTATTTATACTTTTCTGTGCCAGATGGACTGTTCTGAGCAAGCTTCTGCAAAAAAAAGTTTATGTATTGGAACTACTGGGCTTTTACACTGTAAATATCTCAATTTAGGCAAGATGGAGCCTGCTCTATGTATTTAAAGACAGAAGACAGAGAAATAGCCAAAACAAACACTTCCCCACCTCCAAATAAGAAAATTTGACCTCCAAGGAAATTCAAGGAGTTCTTTAAGTAAGGATTTCTTTTGGGAATAGGTTGGGTTTATGACATTTGGGAACTGTGAGATAAATTAATATCTCCAATTGAATTTCTGTTGTGGCCTCAGCTTTGAGAACATTTTTTCTATGTAAAGAAACTGCCTCAAATATACATGAGATACTCTCTTAAAAAAATGAAAAAATAAATAAAACAACAAAAACACGCAAAAGAACATTGCTGACAAACTCATGAAATTGTCTAATGACCTTGGACAAGAGGATTTTTTTAGTACTTTCAATCATGTTATGCATGCAGCTAGCATCTTGCTTGGTTGTTTAACTATTGCACTGTATTGAACACTGTTTTTTGTTGGGCACCTTGCAATGACACTTTAGGTTTTTACTGAGTGATTGTAGAACATTTAGACTTCATTAGAGAAAGTTAGTAGAAGAATAATCTGTGGATTATACCTTCTAGTGTGCATGTTTTTAAATATACACACACACAAAATTTTAGTAACCATGACTGTCCATTCAGTTTGATTCCTTCACTCATGCAGAAATAGCTCAGTCATTTTTCATCCTGACAATCTAATCACAGATTTTCCACATGTTTTCATTTTATGTTGTTTTTCACAATGTTATTTTTACTGTTTCACAGTAAAATTGAAGACATTGCTGCTTTTTTTTTCACCAAATTAGATGTTTTCTCTTTGTTTTGAAAGAGAAAACATCCATCTCTTATTTGATAATGGCATTTTAGGGCTTGTACTTTAGTCATTTACTTGGGTTTACTGCACAAACATCTGAAATAGCCTGAGATGTTCCTGAGAACATCTTCCCTGCATCACCTATCTTTAGCTGCTCTTCTTTTATATTGTTGCTATACACAGCTCAGCAGGACAACACAGCAGCTCAACCAGGTCGTAGCCCAGATCCGTAGTTCATCCTCCATTAAGTTTATATATTGCTGTGGGTGAAAATATCTGAGAAAATATCTGTTATGTTTAGTCTCTTTCACTAAACCTCTGGCAGAAAAATAGCTAGGTGAATGAGGTTTCAGTGTCCAAATCCTTGAACTTCTTTTAAAAATTCCAAAATTTTAACAGTCCAAAGAAACTGTGTGAACCAAATGGTTCATAACTAATAGGAAAGCAATTACTGAGCTTTATGAATTTCTTTAGAGTACGTCAGCTGCATATAAATTTTCCATCATGGTTTTTGTACAAAAGAAATCTTATTCTATTTAACCCTCTAGAATCTGACATAGAAAGTACAATAGACATCAAGAAAGTACAATAAATATCAAGAGTTTACATTCTGCTTTTATTTTACTACCAACACTTCAGAATGCTAAGGGTGGGGGTCTGTGTATGTGTATTTTATCATGCCTGCTTAAGCATCCTACATAGTTTATATTCAGCCTTTAGCATGGCTGTTTCTCTGTGATGCAGAGACTTGTTCCCTATGTCCATTAAATAGTTAATGTAATAGCTATTTCATTTACAAGTACTCATGAAATGTCCTGTTTCCATGAACACAACAGAAGCAAGCAGGAGCCGCAGTTCTTCATGTGCGTCAGTACATGAAATTGCCCATCTTCCTCCTGCATCTATATCTGGCTCTGGTTACCTCTCTTGCTCCTATTTGTCCCAAAGAACAAAACAGCTACAAACCAATACTATATTGTATTCCCATGTGCTTTGCTCTAACCTGCAGTCTGGCTTAGTCCTTGGCCTTTTCTTCAGTGTTTGCAGCTCTCTTTGTTATTTTCAAGTCTGGTGTAGAATGTGACATACCATTATGTTAATCACTAACATTAGTACAACAAAAAAAATTCTGACTAAAAGAGTCTGAATGAAGCATGAGCACAAGCATACAGAAAAAAAAACACAGGATGCCAGTGAAACAGTAAGAATTAGTGTAATAAATTCAGTCCTAGCTGCCAATTGGCTATTCACTGAAGAGGGACATGACTACACAGGTTATTTATCATCAGAGATTTAAAGGAGGATAATGTAATGCTTTTTTTATGAAAGATAGATTGGGAGAATGTGTAGATGTTACTATTAGAATAATGAAACATGTTGCCAGCCTATGCTTCTGGCTTACATCAGAGGTGAGGTTTGGTGGTGACTTTACACATAAGAAATGTGAGGTGGTTTGTACAGAAATGCTCCAACCAGTAGCAGTTACCTGGGGTTTCAGACAAAGAACAAAATCTTTCTTCCGTATATTTTCTTTGGGCCTAAAGATTGAGCCAGATCCTATCAAGATTATTTCAAGGTCAAATATGTGCATGTTAGATGTCCAAATATCACATGCTATGCTGAAGGCCTTCAGGAAGCTGTGAAAATGAGAAGATTTCAGTTCTTCTCCTGGCTTGTGGGCAAGATTAAATGGAGGATTAAATTGATCTATTCTAATTGATAGTCCAAAGATAGATTCATAAATCCACATTCTGACACTTGAAGAACCAAGCTAGTTTAGCAGAACTCAACACCCAAATTCACAGCTCAGGATAGCATGACTCTAAACTCTAGGTGTCCTTTCTCTGAAAATGTCAGAGCAGTGCAGTATACATTGCAACCAACCCCTGTTCAGACACTACAGTTAGTGTCTGTCAGTGATTTATATAGTAATACTTCAGATTACAAACCAAAATTCTTCTCTTCCTCTTGTCCTGCTCTGAGAATGAAGAGTTACGATGTGTCTGCTTTTTCTTTGACCTCTCTGATCAAAGGTATTAGGCCTCCTGCTTCTCACAATGAGGCCTAGGGACTACCTGTGCCACCTTACTCCCTGCCATGAATTTGTAGGAAGCAGTGAGACCCTGTTACATATGGAATTAGAGCCCAGATGTCCTCCTGATGCTTGCAGACTGACATTTAACAGGGCAAGCAACACTGACTGTTTTACCATTAATCTTTTAGCTAAAGATCCACACACAAGGAATGAGTGTGCAGCATACCTGAGGTATAATTTGGGAGAAAAGCTTTTTGCAGCATCTTTCAGAATCGAGATAGAGGGCATTTTCCTCAGTTTCCTTTTACGCTGTTGTAATGGACAGTCTCTCTTCTCTTCGCCTTTTAGCCTTTATACCTACATTAGAATGTATTATACATTCTTTTTAGAACCCTGAACAAAGGTGAAGGATAGAGGCCTGTAGGGATCAATTGTACATTACCTATTGTTTCTCTGCATGAGGCTTTTATAACATAAGTCATTTATTTGATTGCTAGTTATCCTTAAAGTGGTTGGCTAGAAAGCTTTGAACTTCAGTGAAGTAAAAGAAGCAAGCTGTTCATTTAATCAGCACATTTAATTCATCCTGCTTTGCATGCTGTGCCACACTGTCTTCTTTCCATATAAGGATTCTGTGGTATCTTCCTGCAGCACCCCTGCCTCTCTTCTGCAAGCAGCCAAAGATGGCTTTGTGCATGTTGCTTATATATATGCTATAGGCCCAACTCCTTTTTGGTATACAATGTAGCAGCTACCTCCTTCTTGTATATCTCTTCTTTTCAGGTGAGTTGTTTATATTCAAGGTTGCTTCCTTTCTTTTTTTTTTTTTTCCTTCACACTGACTGAGAGCATGTTCTTAATTTATCTTGCTTTTAAATATTTATCTTTGCACTGTGTAACTAAGTGGGAAGAGAATCAGCAAACTGAGTTCTGGTTATATTAAGAATTTATATAATTTTTAAGTGTCTTCTACCTTTAGATATTTCATTTTGTTTATTACTGTTAATTCATCACATTTCTCTTTAAGCAGCCATTGTTTAGAGTGCAATGAGGATTTTCTAATGCTATGCAAAAATTTTAGAAAAACCTTCAAGGAGTAACTGAGGAGAGGGGAAAAATATTTCCTGTTTAGCAATCATATTATATTAAGAAAAAATAGAGCATATTTGTTCCAAGATTAAGGCTATCTATTTTTTCTCTCAGCCTTACTCACTCACACATGATACATAAATATGTAACCTGTAATTTTCAAAAAATCAATAGGATCTTTTGTGTCACTTTCAGTTGTCTTTATTTTTTTTAATGCGATTTACCTTTATATTCAAAATTGTTTAAGTGCAGTGAGGTGCTTCAGAGCCTTCAGAGATTATCTATCACAAATGTTAGAAAAGGTACTTGATTGTTACTTAGCATCTCTTCATGCCCTTTTTAACTGAATGGTTTTCAGATAACCCATAATTTGCTTCAGTCACATCCTCTCTTCCATTCTAAGTTCTTCCCCTTCCAGATATGCAGGAAAAAAAGTTAAAATTTGTTTATGGAATGATTGATCTATTCAGTGCTACGGTGACAAATGGGAAAGGAGGATACAGATTTAAGCCTTGCTGTTCAAATTATCTTCTCTTTTTTCAAGTGGAGGACTGAAGCTATCAGCGCTCACCTAGAGAGGCCAGGGGGCTGCCATGAGGAGCACTAGGTCCATGAGACTTGCTTTGTTACTCTGAATGTACTCTGCATGTCCCCCAGGGGCTCTGTGCCTCTCAAGAGAAGAGAGTAGTTCACTTGCACTCTGCTTCCCCTCCCAAACCTCCCCCATGTGTGCTTCAGGTTGGCCTTGGATTGCATCAATTCTTTTATATGGGCTGTCTGTCTGAGAGAGGTAGTCATCATTTGTGTCTTTGAAGACAAGCCTTGATAAGAATTTACACCCTGCTTGAAATTTATTCTCTTTTTTGATTTTGGGGGGTTTTTTGGTGTTAAAAGAGCACCATTGATCTCTTCACCCCTTGATGTGTCCCACTGGCAATTCCCCAGTCTGTAAATCCTGAATCCATTGTACAAAAGCCTACTCACCAAGGGCAGCTTGTGCCTGTGTGCAGAGCCATCAGCTAAGCCCTTGTTATAGAGAACAATCTGGAGGTGACCTTAGCAGCCTTAGTTAAATCTTGAAATCTACCCTCACACCGCAGTAAAATTTGGCAGAGCCAAACTGAAGGAACTGTCCGCTTCAACTTCTGTCAGTGTCTGTGATCAGCGACCTCCATGCTTACAGGGTTAAATGAGCTCAGATCAGCACATCCTGCTATGAAGACAGTGAGGGCTAGCTGAGGTGTAAATGTTTTATACACTATGGTTTCTTACTCTAATCCCAGCAGATGCTGTGTATACATACAAAGACATGTATAAATGAAGCCAGGTTCGCTGTAACCTCCCATTCATCTGCGAACAACAAAGACCTCACTTTCAAATGTTGCTATGCAGATTTTAGCTTCATTGAAATACAGGAATTTTTCTAGATTACATCAGCCAAAGGCACTCCTTGTTGGGGTACCTGGTGGTTAATACCATCAGGCTTTTCAGATTTTATGCTCTTCCTTTTCAATCTTTCTTAGCTCTGCTGGTCAGTGTAGGAAAACACAGGGTTATTCCCCCAGAAATACTCACTGTGATTAAGGCACAGTTTTGGGCAAAGGGATCAAGTGATGAAAGGAGGCAGGATGGCAGGATGCCTTCCAAAACCCCTTCCACAGTTCTGCCATGTACACAGAGGTGTACTCAGCTGACCTCAGAGTCTGCCACAAGCCAAGCCCAGCATTTTTCCTTCTTCCTCTGCTCCCTACCTTATAAACACCTGGTGACCACCTCATTCATTCACAATTACTTGTTTCAAATTGCAGACAATAATTTCTGGCCATACATAGGAAATGTTTTATTCTTTTGATCTTTCAGTATGTTACTTCACTCTGCTCCACGATACAGAGCAATTCTACTGATGAATTTTTGATTTTCTGATGCTTGTCCTGATAATCTTTCCATACAAAGATTACTATCTACCCAAACACCTGTTTAATGAACATGGTTGTGTCCTCTGAGAGGGGTACTTACCCACTGAAGTCAGCGGCAAACTCTCAATAAAACAACATTAAACTGTTTTGGGGGGGTTTTTTGTTTGTTTCTGGGGTTTTTTTGTTGTTTTGTTTGTTTGTTTGTTTTTACCAGAAGGAAGTTGTAACCTTTGTAATATGTTAGTGAACATGGTTCAAACAGTATGCTTTAAAGACCTCACAGGCAAAGCGAGATAAACTTTAATTTTTGAAAGTTCAACATGAGCCCTAGGAGAGAGGGCTGTAGTTTGTTGAAATGCCACTGTGTTCAGTTTTGTTAAAAAGTTTTACATCCAATCTCTATGTTTTACTAGAATGTTGTATTTATGCCTGCATGTGTTGCTGTTAACTTCTGCAATACTCAGGCTTTTGAGGTCAGGGAAAACCACTATATTTTGTTTTCCAGAACTGTGACAGAGAAGAAAATCCAAATATATACTAGCTACGGCTTGAGAGGCAAAGATATATATATATATATGTACCCATATGAATCTATATACCCAGTCTTTTGATTTGTGAATAATGAGCAGCACTACTGACATTCTGAATGAATACACAATCCTTTTGTTTCCCCTTTAAAATATAATCTTTCTTTTTAATTGTAGAAATAAAATCTGAAGTCTCATGCCTCCCTCCATCTTCTGTGAGTCAGCAGGAATAAACCTGCAGTTTACTTGCTTGCAGTGTGAGTCAGCAAGACAATCCTGCCACCCTGTGCCAGGCAGGATGTAGACAGGGAAATGGTTTTTCTCTTTGGCTACTGTCAGCTCTCACAGAATGAATTTTGCTCAGTAGTACCCCAAAAGCAAAATGTGGTCAGACAAAATTAAAATTAAAATTGAAAATTTACTCTCATGAGCTCAAAGGAAAAAAAACAACTACCAACCTCTCCAAAACCCCCAGTACAATTGCATAACTCCTACTCAACTAGTTAACCAGTTAGCATTAGTTAACCAGGATATAAAGATAGTTGCTATTTTGCCAATCTAGTTCCAGGTATCTGTGACAAAAGTCAGAAGCTCACATGTTCAACTGAAAACTAGGCCACATTTCAAAATTTCGGACCTCAATCTCTTGTGTTTGCAAGTGTATAGCCACACAGGGAAATTGCTTCCAAAGAGGTATGATTGCTAGAACACAGTGGGAAAATCAAAATTTAATGCCTCAGTACAGTTCTGGATGTTTCCATTGCTCTGCTTCCAAAGAATAACAGGACAACCAATCTTAAAGACAAAATACTATTAAGATTTATATCAAGTTTGTGTAAAAGTAACAGAAGAAACATTCTTTGATGTTTTAATAAAACAATGCTGTCTCTCTTACGAAGAAGAGCTAAAATAATTCACATAATTGTCCTGGTACTTGCAGGCTTCATGAATACTTAACAAGGATAGGTCATGATAGTGTACCACAAGTGGCCTCAATCACCTGGTAAGATTTTTCAGTGATTACATTTAGGTATGATTTGTTTCAACTCCATCTCTAATACTCAAACACAGGCATTTCAGGACTCAATTTATGTGCATATAAGACTGAAAGAGTTAATGCAAAATACCAAATGAGAAATATAACCCAAAATTATCCAGGACTACAGGAAATAAAAGCAGCAATAGCACAGTTCATTTAAACTTGAAAAAAAAAGAATGCTAAAACAATAGAGGAAATGAAGTCCAAAGGAGTGAATTTGACAAGTGAGAGAAACTTGGAAGTCATTCCTTATGAAATAGGTAGAAAGCGATTAATAGCAACAAATGTGCAATGCATTTCATAATGAGATTTGACAGTAAAATGTCAGGGTTAACTCAGAGTTCTTGAGAGTTGATTAATCAGAAGTTCCTTAAAATAGGGATGTCCTGTTGGCAGATATTTGCCATATATATATTGTACATATAAATCTGAATTTGCTATTTAAAAGAAAAGATGAAAAAATAAATAATCCTGAGTGATCCAGATGGCTGTAAAACTCTCAATATTGGTACAAAACAAAAGAACTTGACCATGCCTTTAAGATCTTCACTACTTCCAAAATGCCACTGTTGGGTAGGTGCTCTTTGGGGCTGGAGATGAGATGCTAGTCAGTAATCCCAGGTGCAAGAGCCTCTTTGGCAGGCAGTGCAGTCCTGGCTCAGGGAACTGTCCTAGGTGTGGTGAAGAGGAAAGTATTAGATATGAGAGTCTAGGACCAAAAGAACTTGTTCAGCATCAGTATTGCTTGCTTAGCTATATTTTTTTATATATTAAAAGCCCATCAGTGTAAGAAAGAAAAGAGGAAATGAGGACACGTGTATCTGTCTGTATCTGTTTCCTTATATAGATATTCTTATATCTATATAAGGAAACAAAATAGCAAGCAAAAAAATTTTTAAGTGACAGCAAATTGCTCATTTACTTAAAAGTGCAATATACTCAAGCAGATGCTGTAGTTGTTTTAGTAATTTTTTTCATAACTCCCTTGTTTTATAGCTCTGTTTTTCAAATACCAGTTAGGATCAGCTGGATTGATTAGGGTCATTACTTGGAATTCCAGTGACAGTCTGGGCAATCAATGTAAATTGGTGATAAACAGAATCATTTATGTGGAAGCATCTGGAACATGAAAACAAGGGGATAATCAAAGGATGTGCAAGTGCAGTCTGTATTTTGCCTTTTATTGTTTCCATTAATATTATTTTCCTATAAAGACTTTTTCCATCTCTTTTCAAACCCTTTTTTTTTTTTGGATTGTTTTCGCTGTGCATGTGTGGTAGCAGCTTTGAAGGATGATAATTTAATGGTGGGTTTCTCAGTGGGGAGAAAATTAAAATGTACAGCCTTTTGTCTGTGTGGCGAGTTGTTAAATCACTTCCCACAATATGACACAGCTTGTGGCATTATACATGACATAAAAACTCTTCATTAACATGTGTCCTACTGTGAAAAATGTGGTATATTAGTTGGC
This sequence comes from Ammospiza caudacuta, assembly GCF_027887145.1. Taxonomy (NCBI): domain Eukaryota; kingdom Metazoa; phylum Chordata; class Aves; order Passeriformes; family Passerellidae; genus Ammospiza; species Ammospiza caudacuta. The sequence continues at coordinate 50,635,966 of NC_080632.1, read as the reverse complement.
CTGCCCATAAGTAAACCTTGTTGCAAGAGAGGATTTTGTACTCCTGTGAATAAGAATTAAATATTGAGATGTACTTTATATTGTTTTATCTTTACAAAAAATACAAGGAAGTTGCTTGGAAGATCTCTTTGCCCTTAGTGTCTAACACACTATTTTTATCTATTATTCACTGTTTTTTTAAAATATCCATTCTAATTTTCTAAGCAAAAAGCCGGGGAAACCAGTATATACTACATACCAGAAAAGGAAGAAATGGGATTGACTGACAAGGAATTTACTCTCTTTTATGAATTCAGGATACCTTCAGCCAAAGCCCACCTTGCCTTGGATTAGGTCATGAACTCCTCCACAAATTCTCTGTTATCTTTCTCTGTGACAAAAGAGTCTGCCATGTGTGCAATGCCAGGTGTACTGTATGTGGTTACTCTGCTTAGGGCTGAGGTGTGCTGGCTGTGTAGGTACAGAAAAACACCTCACCTGGAGAGCTTTTTCTCTAAAGAGAGGGCCATCAGAACTCAAGCACAGGAGGTACTGGGGAGGAGGGATAGAGAGCACAGTACTAACTTAGAGAACAGTCAGTTTTTATTTTTAGTAATGCAATAATTTCATACTGGGCTCTTGCTACACTGGTACTGGAAAGAAGTTTCAAGGTGTATTTGACAGCTGTCAAGAAAGCAGTTTGCAAAGATTGTGCCAAAGATGCAAAAGCTGAGGACATCTACAATCTGATTAACACAAATTGAGCATGCCCTGTAGGCTTCTGGCCCCTCATTATAACTCCAACTAAAGTATGGAATAGTTATATTTTATGTAAATTATGTAAAAATTAAAGTTTAAACTTGATGTCTTTTGCCAACAATATAATAATTTGACCTCATAGACCATTATCCAATGGATTTGAATTTTAATGTCAGAAAAGAATTTTCAGACAATAACAGACACTTGGTATTCTTATTTGAAACAACACTGTACAGAAAAGGCACCAAAGCTGATACATGGACTCTTCTAAAAAATATTTGTATATTACATGAAAGGTAAAATGTAACTCATATGTAACTCAGAGTTCTCAGCAGAGAACTCTGGATGGGAAGACGCTTCCATAGGCAGAGTAGGAATAGCTAGAGATGGTTGACTAGGAAGACAATTCTGATTGATGAACATCTATAATGCCTTACCTCTCATCCTAATTACCACACAGAATTGTGTCATTATTAATGCTATGTCAGTTGTTATTGCATTCTCCTAAATGCGGACTCAGAGTGGACATCACTGGGTAAGCATATACTTCCTCATTACAACTATGGTAATGGTATATCAACAAGAAAAAATAATAATAAATGTCATGAACACACAAAGAACATCAGCTCTTACATCTTAAATGTTATCCCTGCTTTCCATCTTCTTTTATTTGTTTGTAAATAACTAAACTTTTTGTAAAATTTCATATTTCCTTGCATGAGGTTATAAAAATGCACATATTAGAGATCAACCCAGTTTTATGTCCAAAAGAACTGGATTAATTTTGAATATCTTTAGAGCCTGTCAAAACTGAAATGTAACTCCAGGTTTTCTAAAATGAAGGTATGGCCTCAGAAACTTGTAGTGAAAGGTTTTTTCATTAAAGTAGATCCAATTCTTACCAGAGCAACAAAAACCTGTGGTGCTCTGAATAATGTGCATTTTGACTAGCTTTCTGGCTGATAATGAACCAGAAATTTGTTAGTGTCACACCTGTCATGCAGCTTCCGCATCATCAGTCTATCTTCCTCCAAGGAAAGGTTAAATATGTAGCCTTTCTTTGCATGGTGCGCACTCTTTGGCTCTGCACAAGGAAGATAAAGCCTGTCAGAAGAAGTGGTGAATAATTGGCATTGTTCTGGTTCCTTCAATATCGGTGGTTTTTTTCACAATCAATAGGCATTTTTCTTCATTTGCCCTTCAATCCAGACAGCAAACACAGTATTGTATAAACAACAACTGACACATGAGATACAGTCAGTCTTGAGCAATATTCATATATCCTGCTCCGTTGCAATCATGGAGGGGTTGATGTATCCCATGATTTAATCATGGTGCAGCAACAAATTAACAGCTCAAGCTGGTGCCTTTGAGAAGGGATGCCTAATAAAGATGCACTGGGCTTTTACACCCTCAGAGTCTAAGCTCTCAAAATCTGGGGTCATCAGTTCCTGCTGTGTTTAAATATCCAGTCACCTGGCTGACACCACAGGTTCCTGGGCCTTTTGTTGTGCAATGAGTAGCTCAGGTTTACTTTTCCTTGAGCTCCTGCTGCCCAGAGTACAATCTGCAGCTTGAACTGCCCTGCTTACCAAGTTATCCACACTAAACATACCCTTAGCACATCCACTTCTAACCAGATCCTTTTCCTCTTGCTGTGTTGTGATATTAAGGGTGGAGCAAGTTTATTTTTCTCATTTTTGTCCCCTTTTCATTGCACTTCTCCATACATTTTCTGGGCTGCTGGGATGTTTTTGCCTATTCTCTCTCATATGTTAATAAGCATTTACAGTCAGTGGGTGTCAGTGGCACCACTGAAAATAAACATCACAAATTCAATATATCATTAATTCTGGAGAGAAGTGAAGGTGCTACAACGTCCACTAGGTTCTAAACCCTCCTTGAGAATGATTGAGGTGCTATTTCTTCATTCTGGTCACATGTTCATCTACATCAGCTCTTTATTTTTATAATTATTTCATTTATCCATTGCTTCCCATATTTTTGAATAATGGCTTCAATAATTATTAAGGGGTTCATAAATGGAAGAAATAAAACTATTTGTATTAGCCACAATCCTGAAAGTTTTATGGCCTGCAGGTAGAACACACCAGAAAGATGACACAAGTAGAAAAATTTCAAAAGTTGCAAATATCCAGATTTTCCTTGTCAGTAGAGGAGTAAAGATCCTGAGCAGTTTCCTAAAGATAGTTCTATTTCTGTGTCAGTTCAATTAAAATCTCACAAATGTTAGCATATTTTTTTTATTATTACTGAAATTATTACTAAGTAATTCTAGTATATTCCTGCTATGTCAATAACTGTGGCCACAAAAGTCTAGTCTTCAAGTACACCAGGACATTTGCCTTGTTTTTTGCTAAGATTGCTTAGTACTCTCTTCAGAATTCCAGTTAGAGAGCTGAGTTGGGGTTTTGGTTGGTGGTTTATCTATTTTGAGTTACTTGTCTCCCACTAATACTAGATTGTTTACTGGAGAACAGATGAAAAGCCCGAGGCCACCTCTCTCCCTGCCCAGCCTGCAGCAAGGTCTAAGCACCCAGTGCAGAGCAGCTGGTACAGAGCCAGATTCCAAATGGCCATCAGGACTGAGCATTGCAGTCCTTTAATGTGCCATAGAGAATAATCTTACATATGCCTCATTTTCATCATATCCAAAAGATAAGCTTGAAAGAGAGAGGGATATGTAAACTCCAAGATGCTGGGGCATCCTTTAGGCACATAACCTATCAGTATTGCTGGGAACAATAAGAGTGTAGGTGACATAGAGGGCATGGGAAAAAGAATGAAGCATATGGTGTACACTGAAGTGTAAAAACACTTGGCTGTATGAAAGAGACCTCAGACTCACTCTGTGGAAAAGCTGGCTTGAATGGGAAGTGTGTCAGTGTCTTCACAGACAAGGAGAGTGGGAAAGGATTCGTGGCATAACTCCATCATCTGAAAAGATGTCAATGACAGAGCTTCCCCTTACCATCCCTGTCTGCATTAGGGGTTTGAGAGGGCAGTGGTGTGTCTTCCCATTTCACAGGAAGGAGACTGGGGGAAGAGGGAAAGAGATCCTTCCTTGCTTCAATTACAGAAGGAAAACAATGTCTCCTGACGAAGCTGGAGAGCAACCCTTCCTGCTCAGAGACGCATGGACACTTGGCACACTCTTTAGAAAATAAAGGCAGGAAGTTCACCTGGGGACGCTGAAGACTTTTAGAAACACCTCCAAACTCATAGTTGCTTCTCTGATACTGTCTCTTACCAAAGAAATAAACTGAGAAAGAAGAGATAACCTGGGCTCCATCTGAGATCCCACCACTATGCTGTGACCTCTAATAATTCAGCTAAAGGACTTTGCAGTGACCATGCTGTAGAAAAAGACAGGAGAATTATTTTAAGGACTAATCAGTGCACTCAACAGTAACTTAAAAAAAAAAAAAAAGTTTCATAGAGGATTTTTAATATGGTTTTGGTTTGCTAGAAGTTTTTTGCATAGGTTTGGTGTTTTCTTATTTCTTTTTCCTGGCAAGATGATGCACCCCAGTTCATTGAGTATTCATTTCATAAATCAAAACATCAGAAGTACAACATGTTTCCTGAAATTGCTGGAATAAACATTATACATAGCCCCCTCTGGAGCATTTTGGTTAGGGTGTTTGTCTTGCTGTTTGTGCATGTGAATTACTACATAATTAATCTAAAAGTCTGTAAAATCGGCCTCTCTATGGTAGGCAAGCATCCTTGGAGGACTTGGTCCAAAATATGGTGAATAGATTGAGGCTATCTGAAAGTTCATATTCCTGGTATATTTACTCCATGGACATGTCTTTACTGAATATATTTGCTTGCTTTCCACATGGTCTGTGGGTGAAGACATCACAGGTTATATGAATATTTGCCCTGGACATTGGTGAGTTAGTAAAAAGGCATGATCTGAAGAGATATTCAGAGTAAACTCAAGATATATCGTCAGTGGGTGCAACCTGAAATATATTGAGTAGTGAGGTTGAAGATCTATTCCCAGCAGGCCATGCGCACATAACTCACAAACATACAGCACATTTATATGCATATATACATGACCACGTACAAATACATTGCAGACAAAACCACCTAGGACCCCCCAGAGTGCTCCCACAAACACCAAGAGCATCATCATCCTCACACTCCTCCCCTCCAAAACAGTGCAGCATCAAGGTCCATTCATGAGAATGTGTATCTGTGCAGGTATACACACTGTGGCTCCCTCCATCAGCTGGGCTCATAACCTCAATCTGCCCAGTAGCTGCCCCTGGATCCCAATATCCTTAATTTCTGGCACCTGGACATAAGCCTCCAGTATTGATTTGCAGTGATGGGTTTCATGCTGGGATTTACTTGGAACAACCCTGAAAGGGACCTGGATGTGGTGTCCCAGTATTTTTCTGAGTCTTAATTTGGTAATCACACTCCTGCTCCACCAGGATAGTGTACATAGGCTTTGGATAATCTGAAGTTTCCTGCAATAGGCCTGAGGGCACCCAGGACCAGGAAATTATTTGGGCTCTCTATCCTGCCACAATCTCTCTGTGCTTCTTTTGGATGCATAGATAAGCTTTTATCACCTAATCCAATGTGAACAGTCTGGTTTCCACAGCAGTGACATCAGAGCAGCTCCCCCATACTGCTCTGTGCTATCTATCTTGTTTTCAGCATCTCAGCTGCCTCAGCCAGCTGGGGCTGCATGTTCCTGAAGCCGACTCTGTCACACTGCACAGCATTCCTTGCAAGCTGACAACAGCACACACAGGCCCCTTGCCTTTGCTGCCTGGGAAGTTATTTGAAGATCTCTCTGTTTTAAGATAAGCCAAAAGCATTAGTTTTTTGTTTGCATTCAGCTCTGTTTTGACAAGGGACTGGTAGAATTGCAGTACAGTGAGCACAAGCATGGTGTTGATCATGGAAAGCAATGGATCATTGCACTCCTCCATTAATCTGCCCCTCTGGAGTCTATACATTATAAAAATTCAAGCATGATGCAGATTGCCTGCCTACTATAAAACTAGAAAGGGAAACATATACAGGGTAAATTACTATTGACATACACCAGGTCATGAAAGTGAACAAGAAATGTCCTTTTCAGCTTACTGCAAACACCGTCTTTGCCTTTTCATGTCTTCAATCTTCCTCAAGCTGAAGTTCTTTACAAGGACAACAGTTTGTGTTTTGGACTAATCAGAAGCCTTGGTCATTTGTTCCTTGTATGCAAGGAACAGCAAAATCTCTTTTTGTTTTCAAGTGACCTATGTGTTGGCTTTGGTGGAGAGTTGTGGGAATCAAAACCTACAGAGGCCAATAGTGGAACTATATGTATAAAAGAAAACAGAACAGTGATAAGCCTATTATATCCTTTGAATCAAGCATCTGCTGATGTGGTGTTGGGTGTGAATGCATTTGACTAATTTTCAGTCAGTTATATTTCTGCTCTACTGAGTCGTTTGCAAAATATAAGCCTTCGGATTTGTTTGCAGGGACAAGATCTCTTCTTGTTACTTAAAAAAAATAACTAGAAGATGAGACAAAAGCAAGACAGATTAAAAAAATGTCTATTAATAAAATAAGTTGCTTAAGTAATGAGAAGAATTTAAATGTACAGATTTGTAGTTGTAGAACAAATAATCTGGCTGCAGTAAAATGAAGGGACCTTACATTCTTAATGAAAGAAACTAATGTAAAGCTCTGGAGGCAAAGTCTGCAAAACATGGCTGAATGAATGCTCTTTACAGTTGTGTGATGATATTTCTTCAGGCTGTATTTCTTCATCAGTTTATTCTATTTCAGCTTTACAGATTATGTAAGTAATTCCTTAATAAGTAAAGCTTAATATCTTTACTCTATATTTTGCTTTCATAATGTATTTGATTTCCTGCTGACATAAAGGGAATAAATTGGCTCCCAACTAATAATTGTTCAGAGCTAAGCTCTTTTAGAGTCCTTAATGGACTAACATACTCTGACATTTGACGTACTAGTATTTGCAAAGTTGCTGTGGTGACAAATGTAGTTCAGGTTAAAAATCACAATAATAATTCTACTTTGCTTAACCACTCAGCATGATTCCAAAAGGACATTTCTGCCAAAATGAATGCATGTTTTCCTTTTTTCCTGAGAAATGGTATCTTTAGTAAAATATAAGTGTATGGGGAAGTTTGACTTCTTTTTGGTCACAGTACCCTACACCTACTCAAATTACTATTAAAACATTTAAAATAGCACAGTGAAGAAAGGATAGAAGAAAAGATCAGGTCAGGCCCAAGGGAACAATCTGTAGAACAAAAAGTCTGAGACTTGCCTCAACTTCTTTTCGGTTGTTGTGATAAAGTAAAACATTCCTAAAAGCAGTGGTTCTTCTCTTTAAATTTCTCTGCCTGTCACTGCAAACCCATCAGACATTGCCTAGAGTGTTTTTTTCACTCATGCAGGGAACCTGTAGGCAATGGCATTAGACCCAGGGTCACAGTGATAGCTCTAGCAGCTTTTGCCCATGGCCATCCCTCTGGTTTTGCAATAAGCAAAGCCAAATGGGGAGATGTGATCCATTTTGTGTCCTTCACTAGAATCAGTTGTCAGACTAGATTAGAAAAGATCATGATCTTTTTTATTAATGTAAGACTTTGCAGACCGGGGTCTCAATAAGTAGACATGATGGCTGTGTTATGAGACGGGGTCACTAGTAAACGTACCGATGCAGACCAGCTTCCAAAATATTTAGGTGACAGATTTTTGAAGCTATTTCATCTTTTGTCAAAGAGACGTTGAGAAAAAAAGTCCATCATGTGCCACAGGATCCCTTTCCAGGGTGTCCTCTCATAACCATATAGTTATAGAAGTTAGTTGCTATTCTGTTTTTTCCTAAGCACCCTGTATTGTCCAAGGAGGGAGGGAGGGAGGGAGGAAATGGTGTGGGACAGGCTGGCAGAAAGAGGTATACTCTCTGTCTTTTTCTCTCTCCATTGATCATTGATCCCACCAAAACCTTCAAGCCTAGAGCCAGACTTAGTCACAAGTTCAAGACAAAGCCTAAGTGCTTGGAGGAAGTTTCCTGCATCCTGTGTCACCATCAAGGGCACATACTGCTCCCAGTCAGAAAGTGGTAACCAGCAGCATCACTCTTGGCTGAGCCAGGAGCTTTCCTTCTACAGAGCATACCTGGGTACCAGCAGAATGGTGGCAGGCAGAAACTGACAGGCACCACGAGTATAGTTCCAAGTCACCCATTATTGCTCCTGCTCAAAGAAACCACTGTAAGCTGTTTCACCACCAGCACTCATGGTCCCTATGGTGTTTTAAGGCCTCAGACACTTCCATTCAGCTGCAGTCGTGGCTAAGGGTTGTACAATTTAAACAGAAGGTAAGTCAGAGTTCAAACTCAGCCCCTGCCCATGGCTTAATGCACAATGGAAGTGTTGCTGACCTTCTGGTAGATAAAAGACTTGCAGAGAAATGTGATGGAGAGGAAGACAGACTAGCTCAGAAATTTTTGAAGTTTTCCTGCTAAATCTACATCCTGATCTCAAAAGTAAAAGATAAGAAATTAATACATTGTTGATTTTCTTTCAGAGCTCTATTTTTAGATTGTAAGGTTTGTATTAAAATGTGAAAATGGGAAAAACATAATCTTTCTAAAAGTAAAGGAAGAATGTTGAGGGCAGGAGAAAATATTATTTTCAGCAAGCAAAAGTAAACCCTGTATTGATACTATCTCTGTAACAGTAAAACCTGACAGATAATCCTTAGCTTATTTGAAATCTGTAATTAAACAGAGTCATGTTACCCTGGTTGTCAAAATCAGTATTGTCTCTTTTGTCTTTTTGCAACTCTTCCTGAAATTAAGGGGAATTTGCTTTGCTTTGACTCCTTTCTCTCCCTTTCTCTTTTAAGGTCAACCCAAATCAAAACGTACTCTTGGGATAATGCCCAGGTTATTTTGGTTGGCAACAAATGTGACATGGAGGATGAACGGGTAGTCTTCACTGAGAGGGGAAAACATTTAGCAGAGCAACTTGGTAAGAAATGACACAACAAAAGCTTTGTGATTTTTTGTGAGAATGCAAAAATTAATTCAATTTATAGCTTACAGAACTTGCAAATACATATTCATGACACAGTCATTGTAAAGGAATAGTCACACACTCCTTCCCTTTTATTTCTACAGCCTTTTTGACATGGAGCAAGAAGATAAGTAACTCAGAAAACCCCAAGCAAGGGTGTTTTTTTCCTGTCCCCTCAAAAAAAAAAAAAAAAAAAAAAGAGAGGAAAGGAGATATTGCAGAAAAAGCTTACTAGACCTTTTTGCAACTTGAGTAGATTTGGGTTATGATTAGCAATACCGATAATCCAGAACAGAAATATGCTGCTGTCCCACTGCTAACACTTCATCCACTGATCTACTGTACATTCACAGAACTGTAGATATGAACTTGTTTCATAAGGTCTCCTTCTGGGAAGCAAATTCTGTACACACAGAAAATTGCCAAGGTGTGAGCACCTTTGTTGTTTCTGTTTCTACACAACAGTGTTATCCTTTCATACCACGAAATGTTTTTGGAGTGACACTGGTCAAACTTTAGTGGCAAATCTCCAGAGCATCATTGTAATACTAATACCTAGGCTCTTCTTTCCTTCAAATTTCCTGATCTCTGGAGAGTAAGCTCAGCAGGTGTGTAAATCAAACTCTGGAATTGTTAGAGGTCAATTTATGTACAGGGAATCATAAATTATGGGCATGGATTTGTTATTGTTTTTAAAACTCTGTGTAGTAAAAGCTCAGTCTGGTCAAAATATGTGTAACCAAGATCTCCTTGTCACTATTCCTATATAGGTAGGTAGATGAAAGGATGTTTTAATCAGGGATCTAATCTCATGCTGGTGGTTCTTAAGTCATGTATGTTCATAGGTCAATGATCTTATTTTTAAAAAAATATTGTTTTCCACTTGTACAATTACTTTTCCTGGTAAACAATTTTATCAGAGTAACATACCTTCCTATTGAATCTGTCTTAATAAGTGCTGCATATGTGTAAAAGAACTTCTTGAATGAATATGTTAACAATTACTGTAAGTTCGTCTTTGAAAGATGGCAGGAAATATTTAACAGAAGGTTGTATCCAGAAAACTTACCAATATTTGTAAAGAATTGAGTTCTCAAACTGAGTGCAACCAAGCCATTAACAGAGGATATTTATCTTTGCAGGAATACCTGTCATATTTTTATATATATTTTTCTATATATGTTCTTCCCATTTCTAATGTTTACTCATTGCACTAGGAGATAGGAATATATATTCATTGGACAAAGAGATCCCAAAAATCTAACTGTATACTTTTATCATGAATTTTGACAAGGTGCTGAAACATTTAGCAACAACCATTAATTTTCACTATAGAGTTTGAAATTTTTTTAAAGTCACAAAAAAATCTGAATTTCTATGCCTTGAACCATATTCCTTCGAAAAAAAGAAAAATAATGCAATGAATTGACAAGGCATCCCCAAAGTCATAAATTTATCAAGACAAGAAGGAACTTTGCATGTTTTACAGTCAGGAATCCTCAGATGTAATAGCCAATGCTTGAAAAGAAGAAAAAAGGGTAATGAGATAGATAACAAAACTCGTGTTTCAGGCTTTAAAGCAAATTCTAACTCCTGGGATTTAAAATTCAATCTTTATGGAAGAAGATTATCCTCTATTTCCATATTTATCTACTCAGGGGTTTTCTTTTCTCAGATATATATCCTGTGGCTATCTCAAGGGTAGATTAATTGTATTAGATAACTTGTGTCTCTGATCCAGTCATTTACTGTAGTCAGACTGCACACACAAATGTTTACATGTTTCCTGTACAGCTACAATAATTTCTTAAATCTGCCCCGAGAGTGGGTGAGGTGATGTCAGGAGCAGCAGAAGACTTTTCCTTAACTTCAGTAAGTGCCCTGGACTTGCTGGCTGGTTTGGAGGGCACCCGTTGTGTTACACACATGGGACTGTCTTTTGTTTCTCTGGCAGCAAATTGATAACATCTCTTACAGACAAGTTTCAAAGATAACCATATAGATTTTTCTGTCCAGGCAGACATTTTAAAACTGAGAGCCCTTTGAACACAGTGTTGATCACAGACGCTAGCCAGTAAGATTCATGAGTGCTGTACAAAAACTAGGCTGTGACACCTTCTGTTCTCAAGTGTGGTTTTATTTTCAGCCCTTGTTTATTTGAAGTCCCTAAGAAAATGAACACATGCCCCTTCTGGGGTGACTATTCAGAAGGTCAAAAAGAGCACTGGGAGTTTAACCCTCTGGGGAACATGGTGTTCTGTTGAGAACAGTGTTATTGGAAACTGGAGACTCCTTTTGGCTCCTGACGTCTCTGAAAAGTGTGGCCTTAAAGTTCAATAACAAGGTGTAATCATTCATTTCTTTAAATCACTGTACTGGCTTTTTTCTCAAGTGTAACCCAAACAAGGAGTTTAAATGAACCAACAATAAATCTCATTACTGTTGGAAGAGGTCTGCTGAATGAGACAACTGCCCTGTGGTACATCTGCATACCTTTTTCATGGCACTACTCAAAGTTCACAAAAGAATGAAGGAATAGTTAGGAACCCAAATCTGACCTTGAAGAAAAATTACAGAATCTTTATGAGGACAGAATCTGTCATATTTGCTTTGAGGATATTTTTAAAATTTATTGTTAATAACATGACACTGGCAGTACCACTATGGATCATAGCTACAAGCAGTGTTGTAGGTATTTTGTAAAAGATGTGAACTGGCAAGCATGCAGTGATACTTTCTCTGACCATAGAAAATTATATTTGTGGTTGTCATGAACCAAATGCAATACATTTATATTCAATAGGCCTTTTGTAATTTTTTCCTGTGTTTTGTACAATGATGTCTTTGAAGCCATATAGAGTCATACCACCCACAATATCCTTTAAATATGCACAGTTTATCTGTTATCTACTGCTCCTTTGAACTGGCCCCCTGATAGTTTCATTTTATTTTTCTTCACTGTTATATTCTTACAAAGAGTATACAATTGTTTGCTATTACCTGCTCTGTACCTCTGTGGGTTTCAGAGACCTCTGTCATTTTCCCTTTTTCTCCATAAGGTAATTCCCAGAATATTTAATTGTTCCAGGCATAAAGACACAAAGACATACATTAGTCATTCCTTATCATCCCATTCAGTACTTTTTTAAAGTGTTTTTTTTCAGAAATCAGTTCATGGTTGTTTAACACAATAGCATCATTAACAGGTTAAGGTTAGAATGAAATGAAAATAGATGAGAGGAAATAAAGTCACATAACTTTTCCTCATATAGGTATTATTCCAAGAATGTGTAGAAATGTGACAAACTAGCCAATAGAGAGAAATAATTAATACAAGGTTATTATTGATTTGGTAATGACAGCAAACGCATTTAAAGAAGATATTCACTAATCACTAGCAAAAAAGGGTATGGAATGTAATTCTTATGATATTTTCTGTCTTCAGGAATATTTGCTCTGAGCAGTACATGGATTGGCTATGGAGTGAATAGAAATATAGTCAGCATTTACATGCTTTAAAGCATTTTAGTAAAACAAGAGTTGGA